>NC_051048.1:9912925-10287925 GCF_904848185.1 Acanthopagrus latus
GGTCGACGCAAGATTAGAAAGTGGCAGTAGCCCGAGCAAGCAAACACACCGATCTACAGTAGGGTTAAAAAGGTTCATTTGTATCAAAATTTGCAAAAAAATTCGATGTTATTGTTTTTCTGCTGTCCACACCAGGTTAGATCGGGCCCTCCAGATGTTTCTGGCAAAAAAAAAAACTATAAAAAAAAGAAGAAAAATCTAATACAATTCTCTGTTTATGAGCTAAAAATACTAGGTAAAAGGTTGAGTACAGTGGGTGGAGACACATATTTTGCAGGAAGGCGGTCAAATTAAGGGAACTCAGGATCCTTGTACCAATACAGTCAGGTGTTTGTTTCTGGTACCTGGTCGACCCTTCAGTTTCAGTTTTGGACCCTCAAGAAAAGGTTTGCCCCCCCCCCGCTTGATCTACACCGAATAAACCTGCGCAGATCGGGACATTTTCTACAATTGCAGCCCTAAACCGGCATGGGATCAGACCTGTGTCTCTGGGAAGAAGCCCTCTGAGACATGGGGGGGGACGCCTTTTATGTCCACAGAAACACCAGTGGCAGTTTGTTTGGAACAAACACAAGCGGGTGAGCATCGATCACCGACGCGGGCCGAACGCACGAACGGAAAAATCCGCGGACGACTTCCCCCCCATAACAGAAGTGACACGTGCAGGACACAAACCACTTTAATGATGTTGTCTTTTACAGGACGTTAAAGGTGATAACTAGATGGTATTCTTTTAATAGAGCCGGCTGGAAGCTTTTTTTAAAATCGTTTTAAACACCGAGCGTTATGAGAACAGTGAACGCAGCGCATTTTTTACTTTTTATGTCGAGGTGCAAATTTCCGTACATTTACACTATGCGGCTGGCAGAAAGGGCAGGTTGTGTGGGGTTGACGGACGAGTAGTGGGTGTTTATTGCACTGTCTCTCACACACAAACACACACACACACACTTTCCTGCCTTTAAGTCTGCTGCTGTCAATCATACTTTCTGCGAACAAGCCCTTATTCAGGTGTGCATGTGCGGGGGTGTACAGGTGCAAGACAAAAAAAAAAAGACACACACACACGCACACACACACGCACCCACCCGAGACTTCAACAAGGTGTTATGAAATCTCCAGAAAGCGACAGGGAGTGAGAAAGCCCCAAAAGCAATTTTCACACGACATATTAAAAGCTTTAACTCATTAAAGTGTGTCAATCGCAGCCCCCCGCTTTTTTTTTTTTTTTTTTCGGCGCCCTTTTTTTTTTTTCCCCGACGCGGGTTGCGCAACGACTCGAGTGGAAAACGAGACGAGAGAGAGAGGGCTGCAGGGTGGTTTCATTATGCAGCGACACAGTGGGAGAGACCGGGTGGGTGTGTTACGGCACACAGAGGAGCAGGAATGTGTGGGGACAGGAAGAGACAGACAGAGCAGCAGCAGCAGCAGCAGCAGCAGCAGCAGCAGCAGCAGCAGCAGCAGCAGCAGCAGTGCTGAGTGCGGGGTAAAAAAAAAAAATAAAAAAAACCCCTCCAGCACATTTGTGGGAGAGCCACATTCACTGCCCACGTGCAGCTTTCACATCCGAGTATTTTTAGACCATCCTTGGACAAAAATTCTGGACGTCCAGTTTGCATTCGTTATCCTGTCAGAACACAGCGGGGACAGGAGGCATGTGAGGGCCCGCATGCCTCCCCGTCGACAGCTTGTAAACGGCACGGGGACTTCTGGTGTTTTTAGGAAGCGTTAGAACATTTCTTAAAAAAAATCTTTGGGGTTTTTTGGACGTCACAAACTGGCTCAGGGGATGGGGTCGGAGTGTCCTCGCGAGAACTTTACTCGAAACAAGAGTTGTTTACTGAAAGACGAACCCAAATAAAAATGTGCGTTCATGTCAGCAAGGACCCGAAGAATTTATTTTCTTGGGTCAGAATGCTCTGAGCAGTTCGGCGTGAGAACCAGAAAGGAAACCGAGACCGAGCGGGAACGCGTTGACGACTTTCCCACATCAGCCAATAGCCTGCAGGACAGTGGGAGGGTTCTTCCCGGCCTGTTGGCTGGGACGAAACAACAGACTTTTGATGGCGTCGGCTCAGGTTCGGGGAAACTCACAGGCTTCTTTTCGCCATTTTCTGACATTTTTGAGACTCAGCCCTCACGTAATAAAATAATCCTGAGCTGCAGCCCTACTTTTCAGATCCATGTGTGTGAAAGCCCAAAATAGACACTCCGTCAGTTAAAACCGCAATCAGGTTTGTAGGGACAACAAAGCACCTGAGATAAGAGAGCGATCGCTTTTCCACTGGCAATAAAAACATAAACCGTCCAGTACATCTCTGCAAACAGCTCGTGTTACATGTTGGCTCATCTGAAGAGGGGAAAAACACGTTTTCAGTTTGGACCGAACATCTTTAAAAGACATTTGTAGCAGAGTTGGACCGCGTTTCGAGCAGAAACTTTGTTTTTTGTTTTTTTTAGCGGTTGTAAAGACAGCGGTTGAAATATGGCCGTCCTTGTGTAACAGAAACTGGCTACTGTTCTGAAACCCGACATGGGACGTCCTGTCCCTGGATGGGACACGCGGAGCTAAAGCCAACAGAACCAGAAGGGTTTTGGGGAATGTTATCTCATTCACCCGCTGTCTCTTTCTGTCTCTCTCTCTCGCTCGCACACTATTTCATTGTTTGCTGACTCAGACCACCGATTTCTCTGTGTGTGTGTGTCGGGTTGCTCCACCAGTTCAGCCACTTTCTGCCAATGTGGAACTCCTGAACACACACACAAACATGGTGGAGGCATCTTGAGTGGAGTGATATATGGACTGATAGCATAAAGCAGGTGGGGGTCCTCAGTTCCGAGTAAGGCTTTTCCCAGAATGCCGGGTGGCCAGTCCGCTCCGGTTCTCTGGCACGGACGCAAAAAAAAAAAAAAAAAAAAAAAAAAAAAAACCGAAATGAAATACAAGACACCATTGCGCCATCTTCAAGACAGCGAGCTGAGCGACGGAGCTGCTGTTGGGACATTTGTTGTCCGTCTTGCTTCACCCGGCGCTGTGGCAGAGCGGCCAAATACAAACAACAGTTTGGAGGATCCCCCTTTTTGTTTTGCATTTCACTTCTGCCGGGAATCTTGTTGGACTTTCTGAAAGCTGGAATGGGGAGTGTAAACTTTCAGTTCAAGCAAGATAAAAAGATAAATAAGTCAAAACATCAGCTTTTTCTTTAGCTATCCCAATTTTTGATGCGTTATATGGTCGTCATTTTGCAGATATAGGCATAAAATATATTCACATCCTGTAATTAATGCCCTATATAGTCGTTTTTAGGGTTGGTGGCAGAGTCCGCCTTTCCCGCACCATGTAATTGATACAAACATCGCTGTGTACTGTTTCCTATCCCACATCACATCTCACAATGTCTTTCAATACAGCTAATGCAAGGAGAATATTTACACTATAAATCAAAATCAGACCCTTCACTTCATTCCATCGCTGCAGCTCACCACCCAAAACACGACAGTTTTTAAGAACAATTCATGCTAATTAATGCAAATTTGTGTCACTTCTTCAGGCGTGCAAAGCCAATGCAAGTCATCGAATGTGGAAAACAGACGACTACAAAGAATATTCGACTATGCAAAAACTGCAATACTGAATGCTAACCCTGGGATAACTGAGCCTATTTTCGGACACAATTACTATGTAGTTTTAGAAACTGAATTCAAACTCAGAATTGTAACATTTATGATATTAATGAGGTAACAATGCAAACTTAGAGGTATTTATCTTTTCCATAACTGAATAAACGAGCGGTTCTCAGAGGAAAACGAGGTCCCCAGAACACTGTTAGGAGCCAGAAAGGTGGCAGGGTCCGCCACATATAAACAAAGTCAAAAAGAAATGAAGCCAGTGGAGATCCTTCTCTTCTGGTTAAAAATTCTACCCCAAATTTACATAGCGCACCTTTCAATCCCATTAAAATTAAGCCCTGTGTCTAGGTGATTTTTCAGGCAACTATGGCCAGCGAGCCCGAGACTTAAGTAGGTGTTAGCCCAGTTTGGATTGTGAAAGTGCCAAGGCTTCTTTAGCTTGAGGCTAAGACGGCTCAGAGGATGCCTTTAGCCCTGTGCGAGGTACAGTGTGATGAGTGTTCAGCAGAGTCAGAGGTCCGCAGAACAACCGACAAACCTTTGGATCATTAAAATGACGAGGGGGGGGACTGACAGTGCGGAATCTGGATTGCATTTGGAAATCTTCTCCTGTGTGTTTAGAAACTGATGCCACAGTTTGTGTGTGCGTGTGTGTGTGTGTGTGCGTGCCACGTGCCAGTTTGCGGCCCCTGCTCCAGTCTGAAGATAAATTGTGTAATTATTAATAGTCCTTTCATACTGCAACAGAGCAAACACACACACACACACACACACACATGCAGGCAGTCATCCACACTCACACTCACACGAAACTTCTGGTTATTCCCTGTAAGCTTCTGTGGTGTGTGTGTGTGTGTGTGTTTGTGCGCGAGTCAGTGTGTCCGACCACGGGTAGACAGCCAGTCTTGGCCGCCGCGCACGGCAAATATTTATCTGCGAACCTTCTGGAGGCTCGGCGAGTGACGCTTCTCACCTTCTCCTCGTCTCAGGAGGGACGTAAAATTAGTCCTTCTCCTCCCGATCTCCATTTTTAGCCATTCCTCGCCGCTCTATCGCTCGCCTGTCCGCAACATTTACTACATTAAAAGCTGAAGCTTCCCTTTTTTGGCCCAGAAGTGAAATTCCAAAGTCTTTGCACAATCAGATCTATTGTTATGGCTGCAGCAGACGCGTACTCTGAGGCCACCCTCAACCTGAAAAATCTGCACTTATCAAATATTTTTGTATCAACAATGATTTATAATGCAACAACCAAGCGGCCTGCAGAGACTCTGCATCCAGCAAGACCAGGGATCCAGACGTTCTCCTCAGAAATAGCTGAAAAAGAACTCAAAGTAAACAGTGAGAGTAGGAGTCACCGGCCGCCTTTACGCCATTTTCGGGCAGCGCAGCGGGACAATGACAGGGCTGCGTCTCCAATACACAAACCAGCCGACCAATATGGATGCAAACACCCTAAAATTAAACCTGAAAGTCCCCGCGTAACCCTCGCAGGCTTCTCGTTTCAGATCCAGCGTGCGGGAGCACAAGAGCCAAACAGAAAAACATGTTTTTGACTACAGACTATGCAGGCTTGACATTCTTGTAGGCATGCTCTGCTGTTTTGATTTTTTTGTTGTTGTTGTTGTTGTTTTTCCTGATATTGTTCCAGCAGTTTACTTCCATACGGTACAAAAGATCACATGAAACACTCTCTCTCCAAGTTGTATAATCCATACTGAGCGTCAACTCTGCATTTATCTTGGACGAAACGTGCGTCATCGCTGTGTAGTAATGCAGTTTAACTACACAGCTGTACGAACCGAATGCAGCCTGCCTTCAGTCATGATGTTTCAAGCGACGGATTTCACAATGCAAGGCTTTCCCTCCATTTCCGGCACTTGAAATGTGGCCTTTACTGACAGGACAGATTGAGATACGACAGGAAACAGGATGAGGGGGAGGCCCCCCAGGCCGGGACTCGAACCCGGGGCCTCTGCAGCGAGGACAAAGCCTCTGCACATGGGACGCCCGCTCTACCGACCAAGCTAAACGGCGGGATGTCAAGTTATGAGTGATTTGTAGTAGATCCGGCTAAAACATGCAAAACCACTGTGTGTGTCTGTGGTCGGACACGACGGGAGAAAACAAGGAAAACAGCGACGGAAAAGAAAAACAGCAGTTAAAAGTCACTTAAACGTCGAGGCGGGCGCGAGCGTCGGGTGCCGCAATAACAGCACGTGCTGGTTCGCGTGTGTGATGTTTGAGTCAACGCACCGCAAGCGAGGGAAATGAGTGTGTGTGTGTGTGTGAGAGAGAGAGAGAGAGAGTGGTAGCTGGCCTGGGTCATTACTACAGCTCATGACTGGTCAAGAAACACACACAGAACGAAGCCTGTAACTATGCTTTATCTCTCCGACACATGTATATCAGGTAAAAAAAAATAAATCCCCGTGGACATGAAGTCAGGACGTCGTGTAAAGGAGCAGCACGATGACGCACGGACAATTGCCATCTGTGTGTGTGTTGTTTTTGAGCGGGAGAGGTGATTCATATTCAGTTACCGCTGGACTCCGCGAAGCTCTCAGCGGCACCATCATTAAGGGGAACACGCCGTCATCACCTCGGCTCGGACGAGGCCGGCGGGCGCACGTGCCGATGGCGAACACCTACAAACATAATCGACCGGTTGTTTAGACCTTGGGGGGGGGTGGGGGACACACGTGGGATTGAAAACTGGTGCCACGTTTTCATTCAGCTCCCCTGGATGACAACTGGTCATGAATACAAACAATTTCATTAATGGCAAATGAAATGCAGCAGGAGCATAAACAGCGTGTGCGCTTCCACGTGCGTTTTTTTTTTCCCTGAGTTGTTTGTTCTCCGCCGCGTATGACTAATAAGTAAACGGGCGAGCGCATTTCATTTCCTCTGCTGATTTGGAGGCTTTTAATGCCCCTGGCGAGGCGGAGTGATGCCTGCAGCGGAGAAGAACATTGTGTTGACGGCCGCGGAGAGGTACAGCAGTCGGGGTTTAATTGCAGATTTCGGAGATGTTCCTCCTGCCTGGGCGACGGAAACAGAAATGGAACATCGAGTTTCCGCGAAGCATAAAAATTTTTTTTTAAAAAGTGGACACAAACATTTAAGCATGCAGGATGCACTCATGAGCACAACACGGATGCACAGACATCAAGACGAGGCACTGCGGGCCAACAGACGCACATGAAACACATTGATGATTCTCATTTAAATGCATGAGTGGGAAAATATAAGCCTCTTTGTGCTGGGTGGGTGTGGTTCTTCCACACCACTTAAATTTGGCACACGTCGCCCGAGTGGCGAGAAAAAACAAATCCTGGCAAATATGACTCGGCGCGGCTGCGGAACACAAACGGAGATTTATTTTCTTTGCCAACCCGTGAATGTTAATGGAATGCGAACCGGAAACGACGCGTTCACGTGCTCTGTGTGTCGCCCTCGTTGGCGATCAACTGAGGTGTGCAGGCCTGCTACAAACTCGTCCCTCCGCCAGCAGGTTCAGTCGCGCTACCTGACAGCGTGTGATCATCAGCTGACCTGGGTTCAGCGCTAAGCCCCGCTGTCAGCACTCACTGCAGCGCTCTCCAAACTTACAGCAATCGCAAAGGTTCACTTCAGAATTAATTCCTCTTTCTTTCGGAGGGTGAAAGCAGCATGTAATGACACACGGGCCATTTAATCTCATCACTCCCGTTTCTCCTGTCGTCATTAAGGAAGATTAACTGAACTCTCAGATAAGGCGCTGATAAGATTCCGGCGAGATACGGGTGTCAGATTATGATAGTCGAAAAATGATTTATCGTAACTGTCAATTAAGCATATGCTAAACCTGTCTAATACCCTCGTCTCCGCAATTAGGTTTGAACTGTTTGCCTTACAAGCCTTCGTGTAAGGAATGTGTTAGAGGTGCAACATGTAAGAATTAGTCACCTTAAGTGACTTTGTCAATTTAAACTGCTAACGCCGCTAACTGTCGCTAACTGTATTCCCTTTACGCACTCATGGCTGTAGCTACTGTTGGCTTCTTAGCTTGGTTAGCCACACAGCTAGCTAGTCTACCACGGGAGTGTTGGTGTTTCACATCGCTAGCACAGGAGCGTCAGACTGCCGGGACAAAGCTTTTCAGGCCTGGGGCTAGCTGGTTAGCACGCTAGCTTTAGCAGATATATCTGCCGTACAATATATATGGTTACGCATTTTTTTGAAAGATCCAATTTGTCAAAATCTGTACGCCGCGTCTTTATCTGCTTTGAATTTAGCTACCAACGTTAGCATGCCTGGCTAGCAGTAAACTTGCTTAGCCTCCAAAGGCAAGGGGCATGTCATTAGGTAACCATTTGTAAGATTAAAGGTTACATTAGAAAAAAAAAAAACCTGTTGGAACATCCACCTGCTCTAGCTCTTGTATTTTAGCACAATATTGTGGACAGTATGTGGCCATCAAGTGCATATTTAAATCCTTGTACAGGGTTCTTGTTTTTAAATCAGTCAGCTCAATAAACCTGAGACAAGGATTTCAAATAAATCAGGTTAGAGTTTAGCATTAGCTTATGTTAGCTGGTGACAACCGATAACCTCTGCTTCCGAAAAGCTTTTATTGTTGCAAAAGTCTCCTCAAATTTTGATTATAAAAGACTTTCATCATTAGTGCACAGTCAGTTGTTTTGTCAGTTCATTTTCAGGTCATTATTTAATCTATAAAAAGTCCTTCCTGAAAACATCCATATAAAACCTAAAAAGATTATCTTATTTGAACCAGAAAATGGACATCATTTCCTTATGAATTACCTTTTTCGGCCCATTACACATAAATACTCTAAAACAAAACAAACAAAAATGTATCTCCTGTCAATAAACTAATAGAATCGGCTATTCGTTCCACACCACAAGGTTAACACTCGTCTCCTTCGGCAAGAAATCAATTTAATCCCAAGAAAACCATTTCCAGAAACCCATGTGCTTGCATGTAACTGACAACGCACACACATCCTGTGGCCCCCCGCGGCAATTTGGGGTAGTTTGAGGAAGAAAACCCTGCGAAGCACAGGAAGCTGTTAGCCCGACCGCTGAGGCCTCGCTCACGGCGCTGATGCCGAGGTGACGCGGAGGTGAGGCAGCACTCTAAAGGTTAACGACCATTCTCAGACCAATAATGGCAGCGGTGTGCAAACATCAGTGCTCCTTCATTCGATCAGCACTGATGAGTTACATAAGGAGGGTCCAGGGACTGTTTGTTCTTTCTCTAAATCCCCATATAGATCTTATACGAGCATATTATCCTGTGTTCTGGAGACGAGCTTGCATGCGTTTTTATTCATATTTGCGTGCAGATGGCTCGAGGAAGTGTGTGTTTGTGCGTCTGTGCGTGCTGGGGAACAGTCGGGGGTTAATCTAAAAACTCTGTGTCCACGTGTCGGGCTGGAAAATGTTCTGTAGTTGTTTGTCTGAAATGAAATTCTTGACTCTGTGTCAATTTGGCTTCCCGATCACATTGAACAAAGCTGCAGAGAACGTGGACCCTGGTCGATGTGTGAGGATTAGGTAACTGAAACGCAGACTGTGTGTGTGTGTGTGTGTGTGTGTGTGTGTGTGTTCAGCCTATAGTTTACCCCCAAGGCAGTCAGAGTTGAGCAATCTGTATAGAGTTAAAAGATGGCCCCACTGTTCCCATGATCAGTTTTTTTTTTTTTTTTGTTTCTAATTTGAAACACTACTTTCTACTTAGCGGAAAGTTCCCCGAGTCCAGTGTTGCAGGATCAGTTGGCCAAATCTACGAGTGAAAAATACAGTTCGCTTTTTCACTTCTTTCTTCAGTTTTTTTTCAAAATGCATGCTGATTTGAGGTTATTGTTGCCATGAACTCAAAAACCCCTCGACTTCTCTGATCTTCACCCTTGATGACCGGGTTGTCTCATCTCACACAGGTTTGCTCCGAGGTCCCGTTGGTTATAGTCACATTTCACTGTCCTTGAATCAGTTTTAAGGGGAAGTTGCAAGTTTAATCACCTGCAGCTCATTAACAGCACATTAAAATCAAGATTCAACCACCGTGCACCGTTTTATGTGAGTCAACACATAATGAACTTTCATGTGTTTGCGTTATGTTGTGTTTGCCGTTTTGTGGTTTCTTGTCCTTCTGCCCAGAAACAGATGCACATTAGCTGCTCAGCCAACTCCGGTCCAGCGGCTTTTTAATCCTCGAAATGAACGATAACGATGAAATGAAATAAAATGACAGAAACCGCTGATGACTAAGAGGATAAAGTGGAGCTTCGGTGGCTGTAGTATCGTGGAACATGACAAAATAAAGCATGGCAGCAGTCCGATGACAGTGTTTGGAGCGTATGCACCACAGCTGCAGCGATAAATTGAAAAGTCAATCGGGATAAAAATCTGTTTTGTTTTAAAGAGTTTGATAACCGACTTATCGCTTCAAGTCATTTTTCCAGTCAAACAGCTTCTTAAACTTCAGGATTTACTGCTTTATTTTGTCACTTATGACAACAAATGAGAAGTCTGTGTGTTTTGGACTGCCACTTTGGGCTCTGGGAAACCAGTTTTTTGACATTTTATCGAATAAATGGCGGATCCTGAAAAGTTGCCGCTGGTTGAAGCCTCAGTCGGCGCAAAACCTGCAACTTTGAGTTGAGGTGCAGCTCCAGTATCACCTGAATGTAAAATCACGATTCAGCCTGTGAACACCTCTCCTGTGTCATCGTATTCCAAACGAGGTTTTGCTAGGAGGGACTCAAGAACAGTCCTCCAGTCACAAATTGGCTCAACCGGTCTCACTTCAAACAGTCTAGTCAGATCAAGGTCGAGTCGGGGGGGAAAAAAGGGATTTGGTGGCAGCTCCTCTGAGAATAACTTGACCTCCTCTGCAGGGCGCCTTGAACCCGATTCTCACCCCGTTGTCACCGTCGGTACTTCAGCTGACCCTGAGATCGACACCGGGCTCCGAACCTCGTCCACCTGATCCGTCCAGCTTTTAGCTCAGTTCAAGGCGCAACGCACACCCTCCAAGGTGCACACACGCAAAACATGTACCGAGACTGCATGCAGCCACATAAACAAACAATATGATAGCTAGACAGAAGCGCGCGCACACACACACACACACACAGCCTCCATGTGAGAAGTGGCTCGTTAGTAGACGTTAATCAGCTTAGTGCTCTCCACCGCCCACGGGTGCTAAGCTCTTTACAGACAAACCCAGTTAGAGAAGTAGCAGCTGAGCGATGCCATGGCCCCCGAACCCAACCAAACACACATACACAGTCAGACACACACACACACACACACACAGATCTTGCTGGAGACATGGGGAGAAACACTGCAGCGGTGTTGACATCTAGACAATCACCCGGGGGAATTTATAAGGGAGACGAAGGGGAGAAGAAGAAGAAGAAAAAAAAAAAAAAGAGGCTGGGAAACAAACACAGAGCGAGAAGAACGCCGAAAAACGGCACACACACACAAAAAAAAAAAGAAAGAAAAAAACTCAAATAAAGCAAAAGGAGAAACTCAAATGTTTTCCTGGAAGAGTGTGTGAGGAAGGAGGAGGAGAAGAAAGTGAACAAATAAGAAGGAGTGTGTGTGAAAGGAGGGAAACACTCCTCCTCCTCTTGTGCCCTCAGTAACCCCGATGGGTTGGTGGGAGGCCGCTCGTTCTTTTAGGCGGCGCCCGAGGCTGGCCCGGCATACATCCCATACCACAGCGCACAATAAGCGCTCTGTGGCCAGGATCGTGCTCACACAGGGCGCTGGCAGGCCGCCAACACAACACACTCACACTCAGAGGTATGTACGTATAGATGGCAACACAGATATACAGTACATACAGTAAAAGCACTTACAGTCAATGTACCGTGGAAAAAAAAACCTCAAAGAAGAGCTGTAAATAGCAATTAGTTCCATTATCGGTTAATTATTTCAATTTAGACTAATTACTTAGTTAATAGAGGTTGGAAAATGAATGGCATTTTTGCCCATTTAACCGGTTTCGCCTCAAGGCTAATTAGCAGCGCTAATGTTAGCAACTAAGCAGAGCGTAGTCAACAGTGTACCTGATAAACACATGCCTGTTAGCATCGCCACTATGAGTCTTTTAGCATTTAGCTCAAAGCTCAGGCTAACACATCTGCTAGCGTGGCTTAGTCTTCATGCTAACCAAAGAATAAAAGTTTATCAGAATCATGGCTGAATTTTCCGTTGAGTTTGAGAATACACATATGAGCTTTACTGGCCGACGTGTCGATATCAATCATCGGACTGTTGAATATGAAGCTGGAACCAAGAGACGGTTAGCTTAGCTTAGCATACAGCCTGGAAACAGTGGGAAACAGCTCTGCCTATGGGTAAATATTTGCCTCCCATTACCTTAAAATCAAACTAATTAACATGCTAAACCTTGCTTGTTTGAGCTGTAAACCAACACTAGAAGTACCGCCTTGTGGTTGTGTGCCTCCGAGGACCAGTCAAGTTGAAATTCCTCAACTACGGTGTTTAATAATGCGGAGTGAAGTCGACCTTTGACCTTTGTGATATAAAATATCACGACTCCATCATTTAGGCATTAGGTGTTAAATGTTGACGGAATTGTCGCTTAACGGCCAAAATCCACAGTGTCGAGGACGTTTATGCCCTCTCAGCGTTCTTGAGATACCGCGTTCACAAGAATGGGAGGGGTGGAAGGACAGACAGAAGGATGGGACAGATGGCCAGTGCCGGCGCGGAGGTATAAAAACATGTGTAAAGAGTTTTATGTGGGTTTGCGTACAGGACTGATTTCACATGAGACACATGAGACTGTTGAATCAATCTTTTCACACCGGTCCCAGCGACTGAAAGGTCACCGAGTGTGTGTTTCGCAAAATGTCAACCTATTCCCTTTGGCACCACTTCAGAGTGACTTAAATGCACCGATACATGTACAAATTGACAACCTAGGATGCGTACACACACACTCACACACAAATTATACAATTATGCAATGAAGCAATGACAGCCTCATTTACACTTTTATGCAAACACAATCTGCTTCAACAGGTGCCTCGCCTTAACTTGGGCGGTTACAAAAGCGATGTTTAAGTTGGCAGTGATTTCTTAACACAAACATGCCCTGCAAGTTATCTTTCCTGAGATCAGACTAAATTAAATCACACACACGCGCACACACACACACGCATGCACACCGTATACCAAGTCTAATGGATGGCGTCGGTCCATGGCGACCTTACAAGAGGTCCATTCATTCGTTCTTCATTTTCGAGCATTGTCTTACGACGCCACGACGGAAAACAGCTCCTTAAAGTGCGGAACATAAATGTGAGAAATAATGATAGAAAAAAGCAGAGTCTGGTGTGAAAAAAAAACAAAACAAAACAAAAAACGAGCAAACAAATAGTCCACTGAGAGGAGGAGAAAAGACAGGAAGCGGAGGAGGAGAAGGAGAGGTTTGGAGAGCGGAGGAGAGAGGCAGCGTGGCTTTGTTCAAAATAGAATGAGAGAAATTGTACTGACAAAAGAGACAGGAGGGGTGTGTGTGTGTGTGCGTGCGTGTGTGTGTGTAGCTGCAGTTGATGTGGATCAGAGCCAGGGCGGTGAAGGTTACTTCGGCCATTAGTTGAGGAGGTTTTGGCTGATCCCTGCTTCCTGAGAGGTGATTGGCTCGGATGATCTGTCTCAGCTTTTCCTATTAAGAGCAGCACAGCCTCCCCACCTCCCCATTGTCTGTGTGTGTGTGTGTGTGTGTGTGTGTGTGTGTGTGTGTGTGTGTGTGTGTGTGTGTGTGAGATTCATGTGCGTCTACTCCTGCATGTGTGTAAACCGTGTAGAGAAATCGAGTCATTTTTATGTAGCTAAAGAGCTGAGTTGTAAAGCAAGCGTGACCAGGTGTGGTAATCAAACGCTGTTATGTCACATCCAGTGACAAGTTCAGTGGCTGAAGTCCTGAGGCACACACACACACACACACACACACACACACACACACACACACTTAGTCTGTCCGGCGGCGCCTCTTTGACTGACCAAGCTGCCAGTACAATTCATTCCCCTGCCGCTGTGTTCTTCTATGTGTGTGCGTGTGTGTGTGTGTGTGCCAAATGCATGTGAATAAGGCACTAGTCAGTCAAAACATGACTAGAGTACTGAGCCATTAGCCGAGGTTTTACTACCTAATTACCATTCGCCCAGCCGGGCAGCTCACCAGAAACGCACACACAAAAAGGGAAAGGAGCAAGACGGGAGCTCCTGTCGAGGAGCCCCCGAGCAAGGCGCTTAAACCCGCGAATAAGCACCAGGGTAACGGAGGGATTTATCGTCGAAAACGAGCAACTCATCTGAATAAATAAACGCGCCGAAAGTCTCCAATTAAGTCGGGATTTTCAGCATTTTTATAAAGCCAAAGGAGAGTGAGGCACAGCTCAGAGGAATTCTAAAAGTAACTTGTGCACGGACACAGTTTAGTCCTAATTCCTCAAATCTTTGTAATAATTCAAGACGAAAACAGCTGGTTTTGGTTCAACAACCTTCAAAATACTAAACAACAACCAATTTCAGGGATTCTTATCAGGATTTTATTTTTTTCATACTTTTTTGATATGAAGAAAATCAATAAATAACACTAATAACACCAGCAGATTGACTATCAGCTATGATTAACTGATTTACTGACTGTTCAGATTGCATGTTTTGGGTTTAAGTCCTACTGGTTGGACAAAACAAGCAATACCACGCCTTTAAAGACAAAACAATTCAAACGAATAAATAAGAAAATGTTTTTTAAGTCAAAATATTTATGTCGCTGTCGGCCGAGAAAATCCACCCTCGGTTGGGCTCCATTAGCAGCAGTTGATCTTTTATCGCGTTGTGGTCACTGCATTCCTTCTAGGAAAGCTCCCATTTCAGATGACTTCCCCGAACGCCTTATCATCAAATTATACCCGTGTTGATTTAGCCTAGATTTGCTCGACACATCTGTGTTTAACTTATAGTCTGAACACGGCAGGAGATAAGATGTTATCAGATAAAACGTAGGTGTGTACGTGACAAAGTAAGTGACAATTGCGGCGCAAAAAGGATGGTATGTTTCTTTACAACGATGCTGAATCCTCATTGGCTGTTCACTGGAATCACACACACACACACACACACACACACACACACACACACACACACACACACACACACACCTTGTCCTATCCACTGATCTGTCCCCTCTTCAGTCTCCATGTGATGAGCTCAAGAATGAAGCCACTCAGGTCCGCTGCTCTCGCCCTGACCTTGTGAAATATGCCATCAGCGTCACACAAACACCACTTTCTTGCAACTATCAGCAAGATCACACCAAGCAGAAACATCCAAGTGTGTGTGTGTGTGTGCTTTTAAAAAGAAAAGCATGTGGTGGGAGCTGTGCCGTGTAGCCTGGTCAAGGTCTTGGGAAGATGAGTGACTAAAAAAAAAAACACACAACCAGGCGGGTGATAACAGAAGAGGGAGAGATTCGAAGAAAAGGGAGTGAAGAGACGTCAGAGGCAACGCGTTTTCTGCGCTGGCCATCACCACGGCAACAAACACATGACGCACGCATCAATCTGTATACATCGAGCATCAAACCACGTGCGGGCACAAGGTCCGACCTCTACTTTCTCCTTTTTTTTCATATCACGACAATAACTCTGCCTCCTTCACACCTGCAGCTGATTCCTTCCATTGACGTCACCGATGCGCTAAACACAGAAACGCTGCAGTCCGCTGGATAATTTAACAGCTATAAGTTTGAGGGGTTTTTTTCCTCCTTTTTTCGTTGCTTTCAGAACATACCTGCATAATTCATCCGAAAATTGATCCTGAATACGTCCGGGATTCTCTGCAGGGTGAACTTGTTTTGCGGTTGTTTCATTCCAAAAAGCTCTTTGAGAGTCCTTTGCTTGTTTTGATGGAAACACACTCAAGACTTGTTTGCCATCAGAAGGAGCTGATATTTCGCAATGCATTCCTCGCCTTTTCTACCTATGATTTGGTGAAGGGAGTGTAAAAGGGCTGCGATTAAGGATGAGTTTCACAGTTGATTAATCCGTGATAATTTTCTAGCTGTCTTGCCTAGAAAATGCTTCCCAAAGCTGTAGCCGACGTCCTCAAATGTCTTTTTTGAGATACTCACTTTACGGCAATAGAGGAGTCAAGAAACCAGAAAACGCTCTGGTGTTTCCCACACATATAGTTCACTCAGGCAGGAGACCCAGGTATATTAAAGGCTGCCTGAGTGCATTTGG
Source organism: Acanthopagrus latus (assembly GCF_904848185.1). Classification (NCBI taxonomy): domain Eukaryota; kingdom Metazoa; phylum Chordata; class Actinopteri; order Spariformes; family Sparidae; genus Acanthopagrus; species Acanthopagrus latus. Next base: position 9,928,855 of record NC_051048.1, read on the forward strand.
TGACCCATTCAAGCATTTTTTATGCTACTTTTATTATTCTAATCTGTCCACGAGAATGACGTCCTCCATGATTCATCTTTGGTTCGCCCGCGCTCCCCTCACCTGCTGCTATGACAACTGAATCACGGATTAAAAAAAAAAAAATCTGCTAAACGTGTTTTCTGGCTGGCTTCAAACACTTTTAAGAAGCCGTCATTGGAGAATTTTGACTTTTTCTCCGTCCTTGAAACTCAAACTAATAAATTGCCTGTTAAAATGGCTGGCAATTCATTTAATCGTCCACAATTCATCGATTTGTTGTTGCAGCTCGAGATTTTGATGTCCATGAAAGCAATGGAAGCGTCTCCGACTGCCGGTCACCTCACAGCGTCAATGTAAGATCTAAAGGTTTACGCGAAATTCCACAGTGAAAGGGTGTTTTAATTCATCATCTCCACTTTGTTTATTTAGCTCACCTCCCGCCCTTTGCTCTCCCCCTCATCAATCATCGCTCCTCTCTTTCTCCAGCCCTAAAGCTCGACCTCCCTTTTTCCACACCTTTATTTTCTCCCCTCTGCCGAGAAGCGCCCCCGTCCATTCTCACCGGCGTGTCCCGCTCCAATGTTTGCGTGTCAACAGCGCGTTATGAAAAAAGGACCTTCTGATGTCTGTCGAAATGAGGCAAATAGTAATACAGTATGAAAGCAAATACGCGAGGGGTGATGGTCAACATTAACCCACGCACGTACGGAGAAAAAAAAAAAGAAAAAAAAAATCCATCCAAAGACAGAGGGGGAGGTTATGAAATGATCAGAGTTAGGGTTCAATAATGATAACAGGGTCAACAAGTGCTCAGGGAGACAGCACACACATGCGAACGCACAAACACACACACACACAGAATGGAGATTTAGTCTCTATTCATTGCGCAGAACTAAATCCTCCCATTTCCTCCTCTCCTGCCCATTGTAGTCAATGGCAGATTAGTCTGTGGCAGAGACAGTGGACCTCAGGCAACATCTGACACACACACACACACATATACACGCACAGGCAAATCCTAACACAACTCTTCTAAAAGGCGTGACTGCTTTTACTTTCAATGACCCCATCAAATCCCCCAAAATAAGCAGATAAACCCGACTTTAATCCTTTTTAATAACAGTTGGTGCCATTTTGACTTCCCAGAACAGAGAAATCCACTCTGCCCTTTACAATAAGCCGTTTACGTGAGGAAATCGATATTCCCCAAAGACGCGTCTGATCGATTTCCCTGTTGTGGGTTGAGGTCGTGTCGTTCGTCACCGAACGTCTCGTGTAGTGAACCGATACTGTAACCGACGCCGCGCGAATCGAAGCCGCCCTTTTCATTCACTTCAGGGGTGCAGTCAGAGAGAAGCGGCTGTCATAATTCAGGTAGATGATTACGCGACATGAAGGCCGTGATCGATGATTGGAGCTGGAGTCGTGAAATTCTTCCGATCCGAGTTTGTTCGAGTTTCTTGCGATAAAGCAGATTCTCAGGGAGAGAATGGACAAAGGTCTGTCCTGATATGAGCCAAACATTGAAGCAAGAGGGGAGGCTTTCGTGCGCCTGAATCAACTTCTTCATCAAAACTTCATCACTGCATGCTGTCACATTTTGACGTGGAACATCGCGGACCGAGGTGTCTGTCCCGTTGTCCAGTGGCTGTAAAACATTCAGCACGCTACTATTTTTTTTTTTACAGGATGGATCTCCATGATGGCGCCAGATGTGACTGCAAAGAGCCTTTCGGTGCTACTGCGAAGGCCGGCCTGTATTCTAACAGACTTTGATTTGCTCACGCTGGTTTGTGGAAGATTCTCATTTCTCGTTTTTTCCCAGAGCCTCAACACATCATAAACGACAAAGAAAAGCAGCAAATCCCTAAATTTAGGAAGCTAAAACCTGCAAATATTTTTACTTAGAAAATGTTTTCCTTTGAATGACTAATCATTGCAGCTCTAGTTTGTAGACGGCTAGACATTCAGTGGGTGTATACGGCGGCTTGATCATCTGTCATATACGTGTGTGTGTGTGTTCATATTCTGCTCAGATTACTCCTCAAGCCTTTGATTCGCCTAACTGTTCAGAGGCGACGGCCTGTAATGAGACGATGCCTCTGCTCCTGCGGCGTACGCTGATGACCTCATCGCACGGCCTGTGAAGTCAGTGGGAAAAAACGACTCAGCCCTCGAGTCCTCTAACACACACAAACACACACACAACCTTCAAGAGTGCCCGAAAACCCAAACACACTCGGGTTGTTGCTATGTGAGCCGCGAGTTCGGTGACTCCCTCGACAGACCACCCAAACAAAGCCGACCGGACTTCAAGAGAACTCGCCGTCCTCGCCTTTAAAAAAACAAAACAAACCAGCTCCCCGAAAAAGGATCCCGCGCCGCCCCCATTTTATGACATCATTCTAACAAAACCTGTCCGAACGCGAGGGGAGAAACTTAGACAAACACACAAACGTGTTCTTTTGTTTGCCCGAGCTGGCGAGGGAATGGATTCGGCCTGCTGTCCTCGTGTAGCCGCACAGGTTGTTCTGCATCTTCCCATGAGGGCGAAGCAGTTGTGTAATGCTGCAATTAGGCTAATGAAGGAAAAGTCAAGCATGCAGCGCCGTCGAAATGCGAGCTAATGACCATCTCAACGCGGATTACGTAATCACAAGATGCGGCCGGTGCGCCTCACACGTCGTCCTGCCTTTCATCTCCACACGACCGACTACACCACGGTCCAATCTGGCTCTCAAAAGGGGTCACACTCCATAAATGAACGCTAAATTATAGACAAGCGAACCGACAACTCTGGGTTTCGTCCTCCACATGTTCCCTCCTTCACATCTGTGTGCGTTTTACACTCGGCGCATAAACATGAGCGGAGCTGTGTGTCATTGTGTGCTGCGAGGCTGCAGCTCGGTCTGCCTCCTGCGCTGGAACAAACCGGGTTAAAAAAAAAAAAAAAAAAAAGGCACCACGGATAAACATCTGAGTGTGTGCACACACACATTGTGCCCTGAGCCTCACCCTCTATGGGGGTCACGTCCCGTCCACGTGGTTGTGTTTTACATAACACTACTAGTGTTGGCCTGGATTGCACACCCCGGCAAAAAAAAACCCTTGTCAGGCTGCATAAAGAAGCAGCAGAAGGAGGACCGGGTGAGGACAGCATGGCTGCGTTACAACGTCGACTCGTTTTGACTTTGAGAGCTTAAGAAAAAATGATGGCCAGTCGTCAAAGTCAATTAATTCCAACAAGAACCTTCATTTTTGATGAATGACTGATGAATGTAATACAGCTCTATCTATACATTTCTTACCAAGTCTGACAGGCTAACACCGGTAGCATGCTAGCTATTTGCCATAAACAGTAAGTGCATGTGTTGTTAGTGGCATTTTCTGTTCATCTGTAAATAAATGCATTTCCTAAACACGGACATAAAACCGCATGGAAATGAGTCCGGACTCACTTTTCACACCGGTTGCACTAGTGCGCCTAACTTTTTTCCCTTCAGGAGCACCAGCACAGAACAGGACAAAAGGTGGAAATGCACGTTTCTTCGTTATTCAAATAACACGCAACAAAAATTTGTGATAATCTCAATCTCAGGCCCACCAGTGCAACCCATTTTTGGGTGCATGTGCGACAAAAACCCTGGAGCCCTGAGAAAGCAACCACCAGGTGAACTGCTGCAATCTGGGAATCAGAGGAAGCGTTATAAAACTGCTACCAAATGTGTTCTCTCACAGTTTCAAGATGTTTTTCTGCCTCACGCTTGAACTCCTGTACCTACTGTAGTTGAGCGCAAACACAGTTCTCTACTGCAGTGGATTATGACTTTATTTCCAGTCACGCACTTTCACTTTCTGGTCACCTGACTGCTCGAGCGTCTTTTTCCCACCAGTGTAGCAATGCTGCTGATCTCGGCAACGTTCATCACAAAACACAAGAACTTGCCACCGAAAGCGGAAATAAACCGGATTTATCCCTTAATTTTGTTTTTCCCCTCCATCTATAAAATCGTCCGTCCCTGATGTAAATTATCAGCAATCAACTTCTTTCATCTTGGACATTCACAGGGGAACACAGTCAGACAAACAGGGAGGGAACGGGAGGGAATTTCGTGTCACTTCCAATTCACATGATGGGGTTGCTAAAAAGGGCATGCTTGTGTGTGATTTCCTGGTCGCTACACTAACTGACTTTAAGTATGTTTACCTTTTTTCTTGGCCCATATGACCTGAGACAGGAGGTGTGTGTGTGTGTGTGTGTGTGTGTGTGTGCCAACCAGCTACCAACTGGGCCAAGAAAGCCAGCAGTGTTACCAATAAAACAACACGGGAGGGTCAGCATCAGTTTATTTTTACATATATGTAGTTAGTAGGTTTGACTTTCATAGTAGTCATTATAGTACAAAACTCCTTTCTGTGTTATTTCTGTATATATTTTCTGTATTTTGCAATAACATCTGACAACTTTATTTCACTGGATTAGCTAAAACCAGACTTTCCATCTGGTTATTTCATCTTCAAAAAAGCGTCCTAAATGAATTTGACTGAAAACTTACATCACAATACTAACCACTATCCCCATATATCCAACATATACCACAAAACTAGATTTTCTCCCCATCATCCACCCCTATATGGACTAAAATCCAACTATTTGACACTTAACATCTATTTTTATCTCTGTATGAACTGATAAACTCGAAAAGTATTTGCACCTACTAAGATTTTCAGACATTGGGAGAGAGCACACACACATACACACACAAACACACACTCTGGATACTGATCCAATTAGTCAGTTATGCATGAGTTTTGTCCAATTAGCCGACAGTAAACAAATGTAAACAGTCCCGCTTCTGTGAACAACAACAACACGTGATTCAGAAATTAGGGGAAGCAAACCAATATTTAGTGTAGATTTAAAGGCATACGATGCATTTACAGTCCAACTGTAGATGGTAACCATGCATCGTGGCAAAGGGAATTTTTAAAAGGGCTGCAGGTTATTTTGAGACTGGCATACACATTCGCTTCCAGATGGTAAAGGAATAAAGTTAAGAGACAGCTGGAAGCGCGGATCATAAAACTCTCACATGGTTTTCCTGGAGGACATTGTGGGAGCTGCGGCTGATCTAATCTAAATTAACATTTCGAGTCAGAAAATACGCCCCACGTCACGCACGAATGTTTCGCTACACGTTCTCCTAAAAAAAAAAAAAAAAGGTCCCGACACTCGTCCGTTGTGTGGGAAGCGCCAACACACACGCGAAGAGTGAAATATAGATGTCGTCTCTCTCACACTCATTCTCTACATTGAGACACGCAGACTACAAATGTACGCCGCAAGGCCAAAAAAAAACAAAACACGCACGCTTCATTTTTGTTGCAACCGATCCGTTCTGATTTCATTTCTAAGAGACGTTATTTGGAGAGAAGTAGCACACCCTGCTTCTCATTATCTAAATACTGAGATGTTATTTTTACACGCATTACATAACCAGAGTCAAATCGAATTGTTTTTGGCACATGTCCCACTACTGATGTTCAATTTTAGCCTTTAGGCTCCCTGTGCCAAAAAGTATGCACCCCAGAGACATGCACACACTCTTTCCTATACAAGCTGGTGCCTGTTGGGGGAAAAAAAATCCCTGTAATTACTGGAGATGAGAACACTTTTAAAAAAGCACACAGGATCCATGCAGACAAGATAATTAATCGTTTCTAAACTTGTTTATAGTAACGGATATATTGGTCGTCATGTACCATCTTTTTGCTTTTCAATTTTGTTTTTGTCTGTCTCTTCCTCTGGTTTCTGCTCTCCAGCGAAAGGAAAAACGTCTCAGTGCAGCACTCAAAATCTATTTTTAAGTGTCTCTGCAAGAGTTTAAAGGATGGAGTGAAACACAATGTGAAAAGGGAGGTGGACGGAAAGCGTCGAGACAAAAGAAGCTTTGGTGAAAAAAAAAGAAATCTGAACAGCCGTATGTGTCGTGAAACAAAGGGGAGGGAAGGAATTTCAAAAATCCGTAAGACTTGATGTCGGCTGAGGACAAAGATTGTGAAGGATGAATAAGTGCGAGGACAAGCAGCGAAAAAGAAAAACAAAGATACAAAGACAGCAATTAAGAAACAACCAAGGTAAAAGACAACAACCAAGAAAGTGAGATACAGAGGCCGCAAATTATGGACTGCAAGAGAAAAAAGCGGTTTCAGGAGAGTCCGCTAGTGCTGGGGCTCGGCCCTGCAGAGGCCCGCCAGCCCACCGCGGCAAAAAACACTCGAACAAAAGGATCATTTATTGGAGGAGGAAAGAGGGGGAGGCGGAATGGAGGGGATGAAAGGAGGGGGAACACTGTACAGAGGCATTTGAGAGCTGTGTGAGTGAAACACTGGCCCCATCTCAACATTCACAGCCAATGTGTAACATTCTCCCCCACGCTGCCCCGCTGACATACTCAGCAGCCAGAGCCCATATGGTCCCACCGTGGTAGCCTGCTAGCATTTATATTTAAAATACACACCCGCCTGCTTCCACCAACACGGCCTCCATTTCCCAATAAAACCAACACAGCAGCGACTTATGGATGCAGCCTGATGGTTCATTTCCATCTGTGAAAACCAACTGTTGAGCTCAGCCTTACTCCACTCACCGCAAGATCCCATGATGAATTTTCGCTAATGCCCTACATTTTTCATTAAATCCAACTGTGGAGCCTGGCTATGAGATGTTTGCCACAGAAACCCATGAGGTTTAAGTCTAACACGACCTACGGTGCAAATCATGCGGAGGCTCGCAGGGCTACATAAACAACAAGGCTTGGCAGGATGCATTCATCACAAGAGCCTCACTGTGGAAGGTTAAGTAAGACTACTGAGTGTTTTACTGATGCATATAAATCCACATCTCCATTTAAATGCTGCCTCTATCTGCTTAAGCTGCGGGCGTCTATTTCTTAACAGCCCAATTTGGTGCAGACAGTGGCTCAAAGAGAATGTTTTTCGATGAAGAAACGTCTCGCAGTGACCTAGTTGAGGCATTGTTTAGCTGCGGCGGTCCCCCACAGCTAGAAAACTGCCCCGCACAGCAGGGAAAAAAATGTAAATACAATGCTAATTCATCATCTGGCCTTAGTGACCTTGCTTCCTTACAAAAAAAAGTTGCAGTAATGGCATAAATGTAGATTTCTGTGTATGTGATCAGAGAAAAAAAAAAGTATTAACAACCACGGCGTTCCGCTTAAGTGAAGCGCACAAATCTTATTTATCAATTTTTAGAGCCACATCCACAAACCTGGCATCCCCACTTGAATGCTTGCCTACTTTCCTTCATGACATGTGGAGAAGAATCATTTTTCTCCTCAATTGGTTTTGTCTACTCATGCCACATCGGAGGATCTTAGCTTGACAGGTCAATGGAAAACTGGGTCAAAGTTCAACTTTATTGAACTTGGATACAATGCTTCAATGTTGGGTCTGAATGATGGGTTCCTCTGCCTAGAGTAACACTGCAGTGAGATGTTTGAGACAGCTTTTCTCCTCTGCAAACAAAAGCTCATCTGGAGCAGAATGATTTTGCTACTGTCATATACCGTCATGAACGTATAAATAACACTGAACAGAAAAAGAGGTACCTGAATGCTTACCAGCCATTCAAGAATCCTAAACATGATCTATAATAATTTCCATAACATCAATATTAATTGGTATTCCAATAGGTTGTCTGGCCTGACATAATCACATAAGGTGAGTACACATAAGCCTTTTGAGGGCCCAGAGAGGCAAATCTATTTATAAAATGAGCAGCCAATCTATATCTCATATTATGGTCATGCAGACAGTCATACAAATCAAACTGGTGTCTATATTCTAATCTGGCTACAGGCAAAATTTCATTACATGCAGAGACGGAAAACTGTGCTCTATTGGATTATCCTGAGCTTTTTCCTTCACATATGAATAATGTGACAGAGCACAAGTAGGAAAAGAAAGGGCACAAACTGAACAAAAGCAGTGGTAGTAGTCTGACCAATGCATCAAAATCGACCGATATTCCCCATTCTTCTGTGTACATTCAGACAAAGATCCGTGGGGTGATTAATAATGATTAAAATCCTAATTTACGTTTACTGTTTCAGTGTACTGATATCATTTTGGACAATAAAGTTTGCTGTTAAACTGTTAAGTATCAATAACAGAAGTTTATACTCCCTAATATCAGGACTGACCCAAAATTCCAGTATTAGTCAGACTCTAGATCACAAGGAAAACTAGAGAGACACAATGCTTAACACACTCCAACAGAATAGAGTAGAAGCAACTCTTACCTGTTCCCTCCTTGTTTCCATTCTGATGTGTCCGGAGCTCCTCTGATTTGTAGAAGTCGATGCTGGCGTAAGTGTTGAGGCTGGAACTGCTACTGCTGTTGCCAACTGCCGCGCTCACTCCCCCGACCCCTGAACCTCCACCCAGTACAGAGAAGAGACGAGACGTGGCCTGGCTACTTGAGGGTCCTTCCAGACCCAAATGGGGGCTTTCTTTGTTGGCCAAGTCTAAGTCTATGTAGTTAAGGCCTTGCTCCGTGGACGAAGTGTTTGTTGGGAGGGACTGCTGTCCAGGGAGGGCGAACTGAGCTGGGTTATCAGTCACAGAACCATTCCCCCACAGCATGCTGTCAAAGCCTAGCCGGCGGGCTACAGCTTGGGCGTGTTCTGGAAAGAGGGAGGCAGTAGAAGAAGAGGAAGTAGAGGTCGAGGTGGGGAGGGAAGGTGAGGCAAGGAAGGTTTCTGAGCAGTGGCGCCTGCGTCCTTGGGGGTCTGCCCGGATAACTTTAGCCCCATGGTCTGGGTTGGGTCCTGGTTTGGCTAGGGGGAAGTCTAGACCCCGTGACAGCACTGGAGCAGAAGGATCAGTCCTGGTGGGGGAAGGGGCTTTGGTGGAGACACTGGATGATGACCTAGGGACGGTGTTGCTATTCAAGCTGAAGGCCATCTCCGTGTAGTCTCCACAGGATGTTGGTGACTCAGACTCGCTCACTGATGGGACACTTTCTCTGCTTTTTCGAAGTGGGACCTCAGCCACTTCGACCGCCTCTTCACGAGGGCAGGTAGTACCCTCATCGCATGCTTTGGGGGCATGAGCAAGAGTTGGAGGTGTGGGAGGGGTGTGGAAAGTGGGGAAAACTAGAGGAGTAAGGGAGAGGGGTGAGGGGGACGGAGAAGGGCCCAAGTCCATGTTGACATACTCAGAGGCAGCTGGGGGAGTGATAGGGGCAGAGGGGCTACGGGAGAGGGGGATAAAGTTCCCTAAGCAAGAAGTTGGTCTGTGTTGAGTATGCTTGCTGCTTGAGCTATGAGGCAATGATAAGCCATGCCTGAGACCTCTACCACGCCCTCCTGCAACCCCAGTCTGGCTGCTCTTTTCGCCTTTAAATTCAATGCTAACATACTCCCCAGGGCTTTTAGGTTCTGGCGGCAGAGGGTTCTCACGGACCCTGGGAAGGGTGTTAGCCTTGGATACATCAACAAACAGGCTCACCGGTCTACTTCTAGTATGGTTACCCTGCTTGGACAACCCACCAGAGCCCCGTCTCTGTTGGAGCTTACTCCCATCTTTGGACTGAGCCCCCCCAGCCACAGTGCCTGCTGCCTGGGTAGCTCGGTCCTCACTCTCTCCGAGGCTCTCACTGCTAGCTGAGCTGGATGAGTATGAGGAGGAGGAGAGTGACAGGTGACGTCCAATCATTGAATTGCCTGTTGCCGGTTGCTCTTGACGCCCTCCCATAGTCCTACCTCCACCAATGCCCCTATTACAACTCCCATTGGGTCTTCTGCCTCGTCCTGGTCCATCATCAAAGTGTCCAGCAGATGGGTTGTGTTTGTAAGACCTGGGAAGTGAATAGTAAGAATACACCATCTTCGGGGCTTGCTGTTGAGAAATGTTCTCCAAATGACTGGTGTGCTCAGGGGGTGGGGGGCTGCCATTTACAGAACGTGCACTGATTGGAGACATGTTCATATAGTCACTTCCTGCCCTGCTGTCTGCACTGCCGCTGCCCACCCAAGCCCCTCCAGAGAGACCTCCACGCTGGTCAGGTGAGCAGCTGCTATTGGGGGACATTATCATATAGCCATCAGAAGCTGGTGGAGGGCGAATCTGTTGTGGAGGGGATACGCTATTGTTGGGGGTCATGGCCATGTAATCATCAGCAGTTTTGGAATCAGAGTCTGGGACAGAGACAGCCATTGACTGGGACCGGGTTACTGGAGGCTGAGTGACCCCAGGAAGCATGGACATGTACCCATTGTCCACACCTAAATCTACATTACCACTTGCTCCTCCACCCCCTTCACCCTTAAACTCACCCGCAACATCTAAGTACCCTCCTCCCACCCCTGCTGACCCAGGACCCATGACAGATTCCCTCTGTGTAGAAGAAGAGGTGGAACTAAAGGACTCGCGGCTGGTGCTCCTTGACATTATTGCGTAATCGGCTGAATCTTCATCAGCTGGCTCCTCAGCTCTGCGCTGTCGTGGGGCCAGCCTCTCCAGAGCCATGGGAGGTAATGAAGCCCGCTTGCTCAGCAACCTGCGTTCAGCTTCACATTCGCGGCTGGAGGAGCGCCGCAGCACTCTCCTAGTCTGGGGTTGGGAGCTACAGCCTGGTGTTCCCGGTGCTGGCAGGGAGCTGGATGTCAAGCCCCCTTGATTACTGCTGCCACCACCACCACCGCCACCACCACTACTACGTTGGCCCATTAGGATATAGTTTGCTCCTTCCTCGCCAAGAGACTGGCTGCCAGTGCTACCAACAGAGCTTCCAGGGAGGCTTGGAGAGGGGAGGAGCGTGTGATCACCGGGACTAGATCCATACTCATCTGAGGAGCCATAGTCACTGGGTGAGCCCGAGACAGAAGCGTGATGGGAGGGGACACGACTGTAAGCACCAGAAGGACCAGCACTAGTCGAGGATGTTACACCTCCAAACTCAGAGCCATGCCCAGAGCTAGAGGAGAGGCTTGGAGCTGGCGAGGGCGCTGGGGTGGAGATTGAGCGCATCAACCCAAGAGGAGTTTTAGCAGCTGTGGTGGGGGCTGAACGAGCCGATTTCGACCTGAGGATTGGGGTTGTTGAGCAGGAGCCATTGGTAGAGGGGCTGGAGCTCACCCCTTGGAGCGATGTAGACCCTGCCATCCCTTCATCAACCTTCCCCCCATCACTGGCAGTGCGAGACCTTGGGAAGCTATGGCGAGGCGTGGGAGAGGCACTGGCACTGCTGATCCCTGCTCCACTGTTAGTACCACCAGGGGGCTCAGTTCGGGGCCGGCGGGTGAAGCCAACCTGGCTGGGAGGTGGGTTTGGGTGATGGCGGCGTGAGGGAACACTGATGGGGTTAGAAGCAGTAGCACCACCTCCGGGGCCAGAGTTTGACTGAGACTTGCTGCGCTGGCGGAACTCCTCGCTCAGTGCCTTCATGGCCTCCAGCAAGGTTTCATGCATGTTCTGGGCCACCACCGAATCATCCACCTGACAAATGACACACACTCTTTTAAACATTATTTTCCAACTAATACTAGATTTATCTGAGTATCTATTCTTAGCAACTTATCAGACCGCGGAAAATTAAAACATATGTTTGGGACATTTAAATCTAAATCTGTGTGTGTTTCAGTTAACATTGTATTTAATGTTTAAATGTTTAAATTAGCACAGCTCACATGCTGGTTGGTTGGTTTAATTCATTTATTACATCCTTTTGGGTTTAATTTAGCTACAGAAAACACTTTTTTTTGCAAACGTAGTGAGTAATACAATCTACACTCCTCATGTCTTGGCCCTAAAAACATCTTTGAGTTATTGTCAAGCAACAACCTATATAAATAAATAAATTGTACCATTATACTCTACATCTACATCTAACTCAAACGTTGGGCAACTTTGCAGTTTCTCAGGCTGGTGATTATATGCTCTTAACATATATGTGGGATTGGAAGGTGGGACTCTTAACATGAAGGACAACAGATTACAAGCACACCTGCATCCAGAACTCGCCCGGGCCTGTCACGGCAGAGCGTCCCACCTCGACGAAGAAGAAGTTCTCTGAATGGCCACAACGTCGGACATTCATCAGCTGCAGCACCACAGCAGCAGCATCAGAGTTGAGCTTGACGAAGTTGACTGTCTTGTCAGTCAGGCAAAGGCGGTAGATGCCCACCAAGTTCTTGGCTTGACCCAGGCCTTTGGGCCACACCTTCACCTGCCACACCTCTTTGAATGCAGGTCCAGGATTTGGCACTCCATAGTCTCCCGTAGCCCCGCTGTCTGTTAGGTTCTTACCTTCAGGGACATACAAAGACAGAAGTACATTAAAAGGTTGTTGGGTTGAAAAAAAGAAAAGGATATGACTGGACAGTATAAAACACAGGTAATTAAACTGTAATATAGAGGAGTTATGGTGAACACTGCCACGGTAACAAAGCAAAGACATGACCTTCATGCATCTGTGGAAAAAGGGAGCACCAGGTCAAACTACCATTATTTACCTGTTAGTGGAGGGCTAGGTGCCTTTATTATGTAAGCTCTGCTGATATTGAGCTTTTTACTGATTTTCAAACCAGATCTGAGTTCAAACTAAGCATGCAGGAGCTTGTGAGACCTGTTCGCTTTACCTGCAGGCTCCATACCTGGGGTCTCATTCGTCAACCGCAAACTGACACCCTGACACATGCACACTCACATACACCAGTTTGGAAAAATTAACCTGTTGACAACTTAAGCCCTGTACAAGAGTGATGACTATGAGAGAAAAGCATTGGTTGTGGAAAAACACCTACTTGGAAAATGCTTACAAGTGAATCTTCTCCAAACCAAATGCAAATACAAGGCCAGAAAGCTGAGAGAAAGCACTCAAAGAGCTCCTCAAGAGCCTTTTTTGCGGAGCTGCTCTCCTCACAATAAACTAGCTTTGTAAACTAATAAAACCTAGTGTCTTTTAAAAGGAGTACAGGCAGTCCATTCACCCTTTGTGTTAGGTGTTTTGTATTCAGACAGCAGGGAATTACTGAACCGAGGTAAAACGGCAGAAGGCTCTTGGTGAGACTTGATCCTGGGCTGGTATGGACCATACAAAGGCAAAGGACTTTGCCACTTAACAATATTTCACCGCCCATGTGGTGTTTTAAATCACTGTATTGTTCACAGATCTAAGGCAGGAAATGTGCCCATTACCCAAGAAAATTACCCTAATTCTATCATGCTGTGAAACTCATTGTCCACATGAATATGACAGATTTACCTCTAAGCGCTTGTTGTTTTTAACTTGCAGCCAAAAGGGATCTCACATCTGTTGACTAAAAGGCACAGGATTATAGGAACATTATGATGATGTGACTCATGTTTTAGGGTGGATTCGTATTCTTCTTTCAAAAAGGGAACCACCCTGAAATGTTCCTTAAACATGGCCCCTTTCCACCCCTGTACCACATTTCAGTTCTCTGTTGAATTGCCAAGTTGGATAAGCCTAAGCATGACAACTAACAATATACACAACACAGAAATCCATCAATGTCATGATGACAAGACTGAGGAAGAGCCTCACCTGTTCCCTTTGCGGGAACAGTATGTTCTTTGTGCAGTAATGGTGAACTGGAGCACCTGCCTAATTAGACGACCACATCTGGCACATTGGGGGAATGACAGGACTGGTGTCATTTTGACAAGCAACTAAGTGAAAGATAGAAACATTCTCGTGTGGTATTCTACTCTCAGCAAAGATTTAGGCCCAATCAGGCTAATCACAGTGCACGCCAACCGCAGAATCACAAATACATGCTTGCACGTCTGCATGCGTTTGCTCTCCCTTTCCCATGACTCTCCTGCAAGTCCGACAATGACAACCACATGTAGACAAGAAGCCTCAGTGTGCACGGTGGACGCCATATCGACTGAGCTTCCGTTATGACAAACAATCCTCTTCCCCAAACTTGCGATTGCAAAAGACAGAGGGGCCCGATATGTCTCGCTGTGTCCCCTTCCAGTTTACTTCCCCAAAATTGGAGGATCGCTCACGACTTGAAAGCGACTCAGAATAGATGTTTTGTTGAAAGCCACGGAGGGCTGTGGCTTAGTGGCTGTGTGTGTGTGTGTGTGTGTGTGTGTGGAGGCTCTCCCCCCATATTAGATGACTCACTCAAGGCCATGCATGGCTGTTTCATGTACTTGCTTTTCTCTGTGTGCGAGGAGCCATGTTTGCCTCCTCGATTTAGATTTACAACAGGAAGGGATGGTTTGGGGGATTTTTCAGCGGGGACCAAGGGAATGAGGGACTTCGGGAGATTGCAAAGAGATACTAGAGAGCCATTAAGGGAGGGAAAAGGAGGGCACGTTAAAGAATCTCTAAAGAGGAAAGTTTATTCTAGGGATTGCTTTGATTTAAAAAAAAATCTAATTACAGGCTTTATTTAATCTAAAATTGAACTTTTAAGCCCGTTTCTTCTCGAAATTGAGTCAGACTGCAGTGCTGCATGTTCCTCGAAGAGTATCCTTTCCTTGTCAAGAGCCCATTTAGCGTGTCGTGTAGGAGAGCACAAGTGAGTTGTTTGTTTTGAGTACAGTGTAGCCCGAAACCTCAGCTGTGCCCTCAACAGCACTTCGACACACACACACACAAACACCCTTCATCTCAGGGCCACTCAGGCTCCGCACACTTACCGACTCTCAAAAGCACTGAAAAACCTTTAAGAGGTTTTCCAAGACTCCTGCAGGGGCGCAGACTGATTGAACATTACAGACCCTTCTTCGCGATTACATAAAGCCAGGGCTGATCCTACATGGAGTCGTATGAATTATAGATCGCCCCTGGCTTTTCTCCAGGGGACCTTCATGGCAGCATGGAGGCTCAGCGGAGGTGGCTGTTGAGAAAAACTGTATTTTTCGCTTTGCATGAAAGGTTATCAGTCGGTCAACTTCTGCACAGACACCCCTATACACAACATAATGAACCCGCACGAAAACACTAAAAATGGCCCTCAGCGGGAGATGAATCTAAGGATTAAAGGCGGATGCACATGAAAGCAAAACACACCTGGAGGCAATAAGGCGTCTGCCGACCGAATGAGGGGCGATGCGTGCAGGGAAAAACATCCAGCCAACCTTGACACAACCTTGTGGGGAGGTAGTACATAAAAGAGTTTGTGTGAGGCGGCTGCGTTTGTTTGAAAGTTTTCGTCGTCTCGCCTCGTTTCAGCCACCCTGGAAAACAACTTACACTGGCTTATTCACGCACTAGTTGTTTGCCTCGCTTTCGCCGCCACAGCACATGAAACTTTCAGCCTTATGTGTGGCTCGGGGAACCCAACACGGCCAACACTGCGGTCCATTCATGCCGATTTATTTGCCGTGCTCGAGCTTGCCTCCCACGAGAACGTGGAGTGTACATAAAGAGGCCATAATCTAACCCAATTTTCTCAAACTGCGATTTTAAATATGAGCGGAGTTATTACCGTTGAGGCGACCCTGCGCCTCCCTCGCTTTCTCGTTGCTTTTCGTGCTATCAGGGAGTGCATGTTTGGGGGTTGTAGGGGTGTAATATTTACCCCGAGGGTTGCCGGATGCCTGCTGGGATATTGACAGCACCCCCCTTGAGTGACAGCCTGATTATTGTTATGGTTATCACATGAAGCCTAAGAAAGTAGGTCTTCTATAGGGGTCTTTGATGGCCTGTGGATTGTATCAGCTCACCCACAGCAGGGACAGGATGGGGGGGGGGGGTATTGTTATTGAAGCAATGTGCCAATGGGTGGGAATCTATCTGGTTCAAGATGGAGTTTTGAAATCTAAAAAGTCTCATGTTTAGGCACTTGAGAAAACACCAATGTATAGTGTCCCCGCTGCCTTGTAGTGCAGTGTAGGTTATCGCCATTTCTTGCTGCACATGCTGCAATTTGAGAAATGGAAAAAGAAAAACATGCAATCCCACTTGCAATCATGGAACAAGAGTCGCTCTACAGGTATATAACAAAAATAAAATGACCAAAAGTCAAGCGACACTTTTTATTTGATGCGCTTCTGTGAGGAAAAAAAATGTAAAAATTGAATGACGGAAATTTATAGCAAGATTCACAGTGTAATCCCCCTTCTTAGTTAGCTAATGCAGCCTGTAAATCAGGAGAAAAACTACTCTGGCAATGAACCAGGCTGGCTCTCGCTGGGTTTTGTTTCAAGTTTCTGACCTCATTGCCCTAGCATGCTGTGCTGCGCCATAATACCACAAAACAAAGCACAGAAAAACTTCTGAGGGCTAAACCCCCAATTTTCTACCCCCTTTCTCTGCTACTGTGCCCCCTATCCCCACCGCCCCCCACTGCCATACCGGGTTACTATCGCGGATAGATGGGGGACAGCTGTGCAGTTTTCTGTCCTGGCATGCATTTCCGAGAGAAAATACAGCGAGCCACCCAGCAGTGAAAACAGTTGGTTTAATCTCTGGCTGCCATGTGTACCCTCTTTCCTCTTTTTCAACTCCTCCACTTCCTATCTCTACATCCATCTCTACCAGCTGTAATCCCCCTCCCTCCCCTTATCTGGGACCACTTTTCAGGGGACACGATGCTTCCCCCAATACATGTGGTTCGTGTTAGTCAAAAGAACACACACTCACACACAAGCGCATGAAATTATCGGTGACACATCCAAGGTTTTCCCATCCCCTGACAAGACACGCCAAAAAAAGGGGGGCTCCGTTTAAGTAACATGAAGCAAAAAAAAAAACAAAAAAAAAACAAACGTCTCAGACGTGCTCATCAAACTGGAAGGCATTTGGAATTTTGCGGCCAAGACTGGCTCAGAATGAGACATTATGTCAGGTCAGAACAGGTGAAAAAGTCCCCCAGTGTCATATTAGGAGCTTCCAAAATCGTGAGTATACAAAATCATGCGTAGTGTTGAAAAATGGTCTAATAAGTTTCCTCTTGCACAAATTTTCCAAAGTGGATGAATTGTTTTTCTCCAGAATTTAACTATTCAGTGGCCTCTAAAAGTTGCAGGAGTGCCAACTGCCCACTCTGGCGGCCCCCTTGTTCGAAAGATTTTTGCAAGAGTGCCAACTTGGACGCACCTACGGTAGACAAAACATAATGAGGTGCCCTCTAGGGTGCCATTCCAGTGGACAAAACGTGAAATGAAGCGCCCTCTAATCCCTATAGATACAACTTTCTGAGCGCTGGTGCCCATCACATACAGCTGGGTGCCCTTTTTTCGCCCCCTAGCCCTCAAACATCCCGAGTCCACCCCTGTGCGCGTACACATGAACATACTTAGAGGCACATGTACCATTATAGGTCTTCACGGGGCCAAGGCAGTGCAGCAGGCTTGCCTGTTAATGCCACAGAGAGTGGTTCAAAGGTTTAGGGATTTAACTTTTATACCGATAAGAACTGTAAAGGAGCTTTAGTAAGGGTGCATGCGTCTGAAAGAAACAGGAAACTATCCCGCTTTAACACGCCGTATACATTCCTTGGACAGAATGCTTTATACCACTTTCACCTCATTTTACTTGACAACCCTTGGGTTTCTTTCCCAGAATCGACACATAATCATGTGTGCGTTTCTACATTTTCATATTTTGGAGAAGACGATCAGAACGAGACAAGTCAAATTTTGACAATTCTCGCTGCTCCTGCTGTGCGTGTCGACACCGGTGTTACATTACATCCAATCCGCGCGGGATTCCTGTATCACATCCCCTGGAGGAACAGCACACCAGTCGATGAGGAAGATCCTCACTGATGCTTCTCGTGTATTCACCGCAAGGGCCGGTAAATCCAAACTCATGCACTTCCTGACCTCCACTACGACAGCGATAATGGGCTCTAATCAACCAACAGCAATCAATACGACCCCGCTATAAAAGGCTACTATGCGTTTAAAGCCCCGCAGCTCGACCGCGCTCAACATATGGGTGCTCATCGACTAAATGGATCTTGTTGCCCCCGGCCCTGCTTTGCTGTCGATCAAAACCCGAGCACTTAATTGACGGGATGCTTCCGACCCCAATGCACGGGCGGCAGACTTTGGGAGGAGCGCTCGAGGCCGCTCCAGACTCGTGAGGTTTGACTGCGACTCAGATTCAAGGAGAGCTGCAGCGTCGCGACGGACCAGAGCTGGCCGTAATAAACCCAGGCTGTCCCGCTTGTCGAGTTAAATTAAATTAAAAGGGTGTTAATGCGTGCAAACTATTTAAGCAGAGGAAACGCCGTGTGGCAGCTCACCGCTTTTCAGCCAGGACTGGAGCTCGAAGGGACGAAAAGGCATAAAAAAAACTGAGACACGGTGGCACTGAAATGATCACTTTATAAGCTCTAGATTTTATGGCTTCCCCTCGCTGCTCCCTCCTCTCGAGCTTTGTTAGCACACAGCCTCTGATGTGCCACCAGCCGCTGACCCTCGAGGCAATAATTACTGCCTAATTAGGGAGATGAGCAGTGCTTAAGCGCAGCTTAACATTTAATCGGCCCACTCGGCGAGCCACCGGTGAGATCCAGATCTCATTGGTCCGAGCCGCCAAACGAAAACACTCCAGACCGTCTTTCTAGTTCATAATCTAATACGAACTCGTCACAAAGAAGAGTTTACTCCAAAACACATTTTTTCCTCAAAACACATCTGACGTGAGAGCTTTGGTGAGATGCGCTGAGGTTTGGCTCGTCGGCTGCAGCTCAGTCTGACATGACTGCATTTGTTTTGTGGCACTTAAAGTGTCAAAAGTTACATCACGATAATCTACAGAACTGACTGGAAACAGATTTACTGTGAAGGAGGAACTGTTCTCAATAATTAGCACGGATAACCATAACAATACATCGGAAAACAGATGTTGTTTCGTAAGTGTTTTAGATCTGATTTTTTGGGGGGCTTTGAGCGCAGAAAACTCAATTCCGTGGAGATTTACTGTACTGCAGGGACGTCAACAAACCTCCGACGATCACAACAAAACCATCTGTGCTCTTGTTTGGGGCTTGCAACGCAAAACTGTGTTCATTATCGTTTAATCTGAAAATCATTCATTCATTTTGTTCGTAAAAACTGTAGAAAAGAATGAAGTATTCATACGACAAAATGTAGGGGGACGTCTTGAAACGCCTCGCATTGCCTTACAAAAAAAAAAAAAAAAAAAAAAAAGATATTTGTTTCATTCTCATACATGCCCAAAAAAGAGCAGGAATTCTTCAGAAGCCGGAATCAGGGACTGTTTAACATATTGTTTTCAACTGATTCTGTCAAAAAACTGACAGAACCAGTTAGCGTAAGCGGTTTCAACTCTCCTCTGTTGTTACGTTTCAAATTTCCCAAAAAGTCCCTGCTCGAGGGGCAGTACTTTCCAGAAGTGCAGCAACTTTAGGGTCAAAGGTTTGAAGTGCTGAACGTTTCTGACTACTCCAATGCTCACGGCCTCATATTTTAGATGTGGAAGTGCACTGAAGAAAGACGTGCAAAGACATTTGTCGTCTTGCACGTCAGCGGACTGATTTCTCTAATCTTTGTGATTGTGATCGAAGCGCCGTTTCCTCTGAAACGACAGTCGAATAGCTGTCATGGAAGACGGCCTTTTTCCAAGTGTCGCAGTAAATTTTCCTAGGGAGTTGCAACTAATGATCATTTACATTCCTGTTTCGTCAGTTTGGAAATGTTTTACAGGTTAAATATTGTTCAGAAAGTGTCTGAAATGCATAAAAGACCCAATAACACAAATACATTACATTTACTACTATGGTCATGGTGTAATAGAAATTTATAAAAACAATTGCATATTCATTTCCTGTCGGTTGATCAAGTGACCCGATCTGAGACAATCCTGTCCGATTTATCTGCTTTTTTTTTTTTGCTACCGTGGCAGATGCAGCCTTTTTTTTTTTTTTTTATTTTATCTGTGCATTTGGCTCGTGTTTCCCCCTCTCATTCTCCGACGTGTAACTCCGCCAAGCTGTTTTATTGAGGTCAACTATTCCCGAGGAGGCGTGGTGAGCTGCGGCTGCGGCTTCCCCCGGCGAAACGTCTCATCGCGGGCCGCCCCCCTCCGCCCCGTTTCGTCGAGGTTAAGCCTTTACACACTCGACTGCCTCCTAATAGTTGAGCAAATACCTGGCCCCGAGCCTGATACTGTACTCGCTGCCCGAAAGGGACTTACTGGACTCAGCTGAATAAATAACCGAGATCCTAATATCGCCCTGTGCGGCAGCTGGCTTGTGTTTGTGCAATTACTGCTGGCTTGAGGTGGGGCGGCGAAGGGGTGGAGGGGGGGGGCTGTGCGATACTGGACGCTTTCTGGGCTGCTTCAGGTGAGCATCCCAGGACGCACCGCTCCGGGGCTGCTGTGTACGACATGCGCGTGAAGCATTTGTGCTTCGCAGTAGGAAAACCTCTCGCTGTGGCACACTCGAAGCAATTACTCCAAACTTACTAACTTTGATTCCACTTCCAGCCGAGGCGCCGCTGATACAGCTACACAGGTATCGGATTGAAGGAGTGCCCCTCTGGAAAGTATGTGAAGACAGACAGTGCAGCATCTCTTGGCTCTGCCGGCTGTGAATTCCACCGTCTCCCCACTGGGACTGGCGGGGGGGGGACGAATACTCTTGACTGTTGAGATGTTGCAGTGTGTGTGTGTGTGTGTGTGTGTAGATGAGGAGGCGGGTGTGTGTGTGTGTGTGTGTGTGTACGCGGGGGTTCAATCAACATCCAGACACCGAAGACTTGAAACAGTGTATGAGCTGCACATACCAGGGAAAGGTTATTACAGGCAGGAATCCTGACAGTGTTCGGTGTGCGCATTTAAGCTATTTTCGCACATGCAGGTTGAGGCTGCGATTGGCCGTGACCCTTAGCAACTCCCTGGTCCCCCCCCCCCCCTTACAAAACTCTCCCTGAACAAGCCTGAATCGTGTGTGTGTGTGTGTTTGTGTGGCCTCATTTTTTTTGTGTGTATGAACAGAAACTGCAGCACATACCACAAGAAAAAGCATGCCAGCGTGCAGCGTTTACGCAGCAGCCGGCCGCAGCGCTTTGTCACTGTCAGCCGGCGAGGGTGATTTACAGGAGAAACCCAACACTTGAAGCAACAAAAGACGGAGACGAGGAGAGCAGGACGCCGGCCCCCGTAGATTTAAAGAACACTTGTGATGATGATGATGATGATGATGATGGCCGAGCCGGCTGCTGCTGCTTGTCTGGTCTCCTTTGGAAGGCCGACAAACTCACCTGCTGAGCTGCAGCTTATAAAAGCCAAGATTTCTTTATGTCTGACCTTTGCACACAAACACACACACACACGCGCGCTCAACTTAGCGGCTGCAGATTGTATTATTTGAACTTGACTGCAAAGTCAGTGTCCTGGATCTCCGCTTCCGACATCTGTGCATTCGCTTCCCCATCTTTTTGTGGAAACTTCTCAAACACTTGGGAAAAGTGGGCTGCACACACATACACACTCCATGCCTGGCGCTAACACGCGTCTGGAGTGGCCACTTGAGTTTGGATCTCACTTCACTGCTCAATACGCAAATAAACACATGCATCCTTTAGGACAATGGATGTTTCAACACAGAGAAAGAAAAGTTGTTTTTTTTTCTTTTATAGCATTTGCCGAATTTACTAGCAGGCCCAAATAGTTTAGAATTTGATGTCGACGGCATTTAACAAAGCTTCTAAAGTTTCTCTTGAGTCCAAAACTCACAAAATTAAGCGATTTTTTAAGGGAGTCTGGGGACTTTCTCTGCAGGAGACAAATTAATGAAATGTATTGTTTGCTGTTGACTGAATTTGTCGTATTTGACATGTTTTCCACCAACAAAAAGTTGCCTTTGTTCTTAAACTTAGTGTAAATAACTAAATGTGTCGTGCTCAAACAGCTGCAAAGTGTTTGGCCCTTAAGATACGGAAGTTGCAACAAACAGACACTCTTTATACGGAAAGAAACAACCTAATGTTCCGCATTCAATGCAGAATTTATGTGAAGACACGCATGATTTAGAATTTGCTGTATTTCTGTATCGCGAGGTATTTCAAAGTTTCTCCTCCCGCAGTAACTCTTAAAATTGCACAGTTTGTTTATGGAGTCTGGCGATTTTCTCCACAGGTGACAAAGAAGTAGACTAACTTGGCTACGACGTTTGTAGTTTTTGACATTTACCTTCAATAAAATGTTGTCTTTCACAAACAGTTTTCGAAACAGTTTTCCAAAAGCTGCACTATGTTGGGAGGTGAGACGAACTTTCAAAAACACAGAAGCATACAGGCGATGGCACGACAGATGCACACAAGTAAAGAAACGACTAAATGTGTTGCATTCAGTGTCGAAGAAGACACTAACGATTTAGAAACTGCTAAGAGTCTGTGTTCTGCAGAGCATTTTTAAGTTTCTCCTCATGCAACAATCTATCCTAAATTGAACGATTTGTTAAGGGAGTCTGGGGATACTGCGGTTTAATGGTTGAAATGGCTGAAAGAGTGCATTCACAAACATCTGCTGCGAAACACTGGCCGGATAGGAGCGCCCAAAACATTTACAGCGAAATAAATGGAAATCCAGCAGCGTGTAATCCATTCTGCCTGTTGTTGTGTCTTCTTCTTCTTCTTCTTCTTCTCCTCCTCCTCTCGGAGAGAGGAAGTCTGTTGAGAAGGCGGCCCGGGACACATGTGTGCACACACACTGCGCTCAAGAATGTGGTCACAAGCGGCTGAGACCACCTCAGAATGTGGTGTGAGTGATCGGATCTCGAGTGCGTCCGCAAATGCATTTCACAGCCGACCACTTGTGATCGGATCTCTCAGGACGGATGTTAACACCGGGTCTGAACAGGGCGCAGGGATCCAGCTCGGTTAAAGTAACAGTGGGGGGAAGAAATATCTTGTCACCAGGTTCGAAATGTGCAGGTTTCCTACCAGCAGACACTTTTTTCCCTCCTCCTAAATCACCTCAACCTTGACCCAACTGGCTCCGAATGACTACGTATCATTCTCTCTCTCCTCAGGTGCTTTATTTCCCTCGTCAGCCGCATGTCAGCTGCTTGAAGCACCTTGAACTCATATCTTCGTTTGCTGAGGTTGCGTCACCCGCGTGTCCCTTGTGGCCTGCGTGCCGTCTCACAGGGAGGTGGAGGAGGTGGAGGGTGGGGGAGCTGAACAGGTGATTTAAAGTCACACTGTTGCGGGGACAGCTGTGTTTACACAGCGGCATTTCACGCAAAAAAAAAAAACAAAAAACAGGCAAAGAGTCACTCGGTGAACTTAACTTGCACGTTAAGGCGCAGGCGTGCTCCTTCTCGGGCAACTCCTGGCAGACTCTTTCCCTCTCCGTCCTCGCCTCTCGTGGGGGATCAATGCCTGGTGCAATATTGCAGGGTCAGCAGAAAAGAGCAGAGCAGGCAGAGCAAACACGAGGAGGGCAGGGTGTGTTTGAGCAGTTGACTTGGGAAAGAGCTTTGCACACAGGAGGCCCACAGAGAGAGAGAGAGAGAGAGGGAGGTGGGGGGACAGAGAGACTCAAGAAAGTCTGGAGCACAACTGGAGGCAAATATCTTGAGCTGACACCGGTGTGATAAGGACTGGTGGAGGAGGGATAAGCTGGTGCAGCCCTGATTGTGCACACACACACACACACACACACACACACACACACACACACACACACTCCCGTCAGAGGAGGCTTGTAAACAACCCTGACCCGGTTGGACAAAGTGTCAAAAAAAAAAAACAAAAAAAAAAAATGACCAGCAAGAAAACACCTCAAGAATCCAGCCGGCGTCAAATAATAACATTAAACAAGGAGTGGGAGTGCGCGGGCTCCGGCTATGTAAACTTTGAATCCGGCCGTAATGGTTTTGGGAACACACTGGAATGAGACATGTCCCGATCTGCAGTGCGCTCCTGCGCGCATTGCCACGTTTCTGCCTCTCGTGCAGGAGCCTCATAAACTATTGAGCGTGCATGCACCAGTGTGTGTTGTGGTCGTGCATGCAGTGCAGTGTGTGCGTGGGTTCTTATCGTGCATGCATGACAGTGTGTGTGTGTGTGTGTGTGTGTGTGTGTGTGTGTGTGTGTGCTTACTTTTGCACTGCAGCTCCACCATGGCCTGGTACCACTCGTCCTGGTCCGCCTCGTTCTCCGCGGCGATGGCGAAGCTCTCGGCCCGGGTGTACAGCACGATCATGTGCTTGTTCTTGGAGTCGGCCCGCTTGTTGATGTTGAAGCACGTCTCCAGCGCCAGGGCTTTCTTCGGGATGGGGGCCTTGCCGCGGAATTTCTTCTCGCTCTCGTAGTACTCCAGGCGGGCCGGGCCGCGCTCCGAGGCGGCGCGGAGCACGAAGTACCGCCGGTGCATGGACTTCTGCTTGCGGAGGTAGCCGCTCTTGCGCACGTCCTCGCAGCTCTGGTGCTCGCCGGCTTGGCTCTCCATGGCGCGTCCTTTAAACTCCCGCGAATTACTATTATTATTTCTTCTTTTAAAGGGAAACACACACAAAAAAAAAGAAAAAAAAAACACTCTTCTCTCACCTCTTTCTCGTGTTTTCTGCAAGTTTCACAGAGGGTGCTTCAAACATCCCCCGGCTTCCGCCGCCCTCCCTCCCTCCCTCCCTCGCTCGCATCCAACGTGAGAGGGGAGGCGCACACGGGCTCGCAAGCTCCCGCGGAGGTTAGACCCGGAGCTCCGGCCGCACCTCGGAGAAGTTTCTCCTCTTCTTTGCTGGCAGTTCGTCTCTCCGACGGACGGGCACGGGAGAGCACATGCGGCGCAGCTCGGCGCGGAGCTCCTCCTACTCTCCACTACGGGCTACTACTACTGCCGACAGTGTTCCCGAGCGCTGTCCGAGCGGTTTGAAGCCATTTACTGCACGCCGCGGAGCACACACATGGCCGTCCTGCTGCACAACAGTTAGCCGGTTCTCTGACTGTCTGTTCCCCCCTCCCGAGCCCCCGCCCTGCCCGGCCCGGCTCCGGTCTTGTAGCTGTAGAGAGGAGAGGAGCGGAGCGGCGCGGAGCAGCTACCGTGGAGGAGCAGGACTGTCACTCACCGCTCCGTACTAGTACTCTGGAACACTGCCGCGTTCGCGGAGCCTCTCCGAGCTCGGACAGCGGAGCTCCCACCACAACCCCCCGGTTTTTTTCTTCCCCTCCGTGAATTCTAGTGTGCTCTACCAGGATTTAATGATAGCTACAGATGGATCATTTAATCAACGTAAATAGAAAATCACAGCAGCCAGAAAAGTCAAGAGAATAGGATGCTAAAAACATAAATAAGTGCAATCATATCTAGAGAAAGTGAAGTGAGCACACTGTAATAGTGCCCTGAACGTGAAGCATGGTTTTAGCCATTATAATTAAGATTTGGCCCTCTTTTTCTTTTTTTTCTTTTTTTTAAACTAAATGATAGACTGCTTCTTTTTCTACTGCTTTCAACTCTTATGGTGCTTTTATTTATTTTATCTGTACTTTTGAAAATGTGTCTGTATTTCTATGTATATTTTTTATTTCCTCCATGAAGCACTTTGATTAACCTCTGTGTATTATATATATATATATATATATATATATATATATATATATATATATATATATATATATATATATATATATATACACGAAAATAAGCTTGCCTTGCTTTGTGCAGATCTAGTATTTTGCCATTTTGTAATGATAAAGTACTAATATAGCAATATAGTCATATTGCAGACTAAGAGTATAGTAGTACACTAGTATAGTAATATAGTAAAATATAAGTTTACTTCAGACATCAACAATAAAATGCAGTGAATCTGGCATGTGAACTCATTTATGTATTTCCAGACCTTCCTCTTGTTTTCTTTCATTCTTCCTCTTTTGTTTGTGAACACTGTTTTTCAATACACAGTTGATATCTATGTAAATTGCTGTTTTGTATGTGTGTATTCGGCGAAACACCTTTTCCGGGAAATACACCACGTGAGCACTAACTGTGAATAAAGACGTTTATCATTTCTAACGGGATTGTGTCACTGAAATATTGCTATTTTACTCACAAGTGTTCTCAATCCCACCACAATAAAGCAATCATCTGATGAACAATGAACTTGAAGGCGTTGGTCCTCTGACATAGTAACTGATGCCAGTGTACTAACATAACACTAGGTTACACAGTGATGATAATGATTATTAATTATGACATCCACTAACAGTATCACCCATTCATAAACTGGCCATATTATTTTTCCCCTCTATCAGGTGTTGTGATTGCTCCCCTGGCATATTTGCAGAAGTCATGTCCTGTATATGGTTTAATATATGCTTAAAATAAAAAAAACACAACATAGCCCTTGAATCTGACGTCTTTGTCTTATCAATCATGTATTTCATTTTCTCCTGTCACGTGAGTTTTGCCCAATTCTTGCTTTGCATTTTGGGGAGTTCACCTGAGGTTCACTCAAGTTGATTCGATATTTCCCACAGGACGCGAAGGCAGCACCTCTTCCACTGTGTGTGTGTGTGTGTGTGTGTGTGTGTGTGTGTGTGTGTGTGCATGGAGTAATATTTCAGTGTTGGCGCTCGCATGAGTCCATACTGTTCTATTTATTGTGGGAAACAAAAAAAAAGAAAGAAAGAAAGATCCGCCTCTGTGCTCTGTTAATACAGCAGTATATCAACTTTTAACGCACCAGACTTAACATTTACTGCGTCGAATGCAGCAGGAGGACACATGTCAATATTTTTTTTAAAAAACCTAGACTGACGGTGATCCTGTGAATCCTGTGTAAACACGTGTGTTTTAATGGTGATTATCGACTCCTAAGCGATGCACAATCAGGAGATAAAGCTGCTGTGACTGAGTAAATGAGGCGTTTCGGGACGCCTCGCTTTTCCACCTCCTCTCAGACTGTCTGAGTGAGGTGACTTTGATCCGTTTGGACGGTCTGGCCCCTCGCTGCTGCATGGATGTAGTAAATCCCGTCCCATCACAACGCTGACGCACGGGATGCATATTATTAATGCGCGCTGGGTTTACTCTGAATTCGAAATGACAGTAAATAATTTAAAAAAAAAAAAAAACGGTCCAGTGGTAGATCCCTCTGACAGCAGTAAAAGGGGTTTCTATCTTTGTATGCAGTCTCTATGTTGTTATGTAACACGCATCCATAAGTAACCTTGCGCACGAGGTCAGAGGATAGTGGAGAACACGCGCCCCCTGCTGTTGGAACAAACCAGCACAGCCTTTAAAACAGATAGTTACTTATAATATAATTTGTATATACATATGTAGAATATAAATAAAAATATTCTGTGTATGAATATAAGTAGAATTGAATTATATATATATATATATATATATATATATATATATATATATATATATATATATATATATATATATATATATATATATATATATTGTTTTTTGTTTGTTTTGACTGTCAATCAAATGAACTACTGGCTCTGACGCAGGAAACAATCTGCAAGGTAACTAGTAAATGAATTAACAACCTACCATATTTGCCTGAAGAAGTGTGGAAGTGTAAAGTGGCAGAAAATCGAAATACTCAAGCAAAGCTCAAGTGCCTTAGCTCATACTTAAGTGCAGTGTTTGAGCAAATGTACTTATTTACAACCCGAGACAGCTCAAAAGTTATAGAAAAGTCGAGATATCGCGCTAAAATATTAATTTAGTGAGAGCGACAGTCATCCATACAAATAGTACTCAAGTTTTTGAATGTATTCAACCATCAAGTACAAGTAAAAGTTAATTATTCATATGTTCATTAGTATGTGTGTGCCGTAAACTCAGAGTTGGCTGAATATAAGAAAACTTTCTTTTTGATTTTTTTTAATCCAAACATTTTTTATATTTCAAGGGTTAAGTTCACCCAAAAAAGACATTTTCTACTCACCTCCACACAGCTGAAAAGTCAGATGAAGTTTCAAAGCCCTCAGCATTCTCCTAAACAACTTAAGTACATGAGGTCTTGCGTTTTAGCTAACTCTTTTAATTTAGCATCTGATGTGAAGATTTCAGCTTCACAAAGTGTGAAATTAACATCTTATTCAAATCAATTTTGGATCTCTGGGCTTCCGTAGACTTGGATTACACTAGACGGGCTGTATGAAGCCATTTTAGGTTTTCATTTAAATGTTTTACGGACTGCAAACCTTCACCCGCATGGAGGTGAGCAGATAATGACTGATTTGCGATATTTGGGTGAACTTTTCCTTTAATCATCACTTTATGAACACACACACACATAAAGAAACACTCAGAGCCGGGACTGTTTTTTTAAGAAGCAACAAACGGATTTTTATGAACATGAATACTTGTCATTACAAAGATGTTGTTACATGAATCTCTCGTCTTTTTTTCTTTTATTTTGGCAGAATACAAAGGAAATAAACTGCGCCTCAGTGTCGACCGAAAAAAAAAAAGGATTTAAATAAAAAAAAGCAAAAAAAGCGAGAAAACGTTTTGGTCCGGTACGTGAAAAGCGATGACGTCTCCATACACGTTTTATGTATTTTATTTTGAAATTGCTTTTACATTCAGTAGCATCTCCTTTTAGCCCTCTAAAGCGCATGCAGCCTAGGAGTGGAAAACGCAGACTTTATCCTTCAAAGAAAGGAAAACGAAACAGTGACGAATGCATGAACATGTTCCACACACACACACACACTACAGAGAGAAGCCCGTCTTAACCGTTCAACGCTTATTCACATGCATCAGGACGCTGTTAAGGCTGTTATGACCACCTGTGGAAACTCCTGACGCGGAGTCTCGACTCGCTTTTTTCCTTTGGAGAGTTTTTCAAAAGACAACATGACGTATTTACCGGAGGGCTGTTTTGTTTTTTTCTTTTGTTTTTTTTGCACTTTTAAGCAGGAGATGAAAGCAAAGTAGCAGCATCGGCAGCGACGTGTGTGTGTGTATGCGTCATACTGTATATGTGTGTGTATCTGCAAAAAAAAAAAAATCATAGAGGCTTCGTTCACTCGTGACTCCCACAGAGCCCTGAGGTGGCGTCTACTGGCACACAAACACCTTTTGACATACTGACAGCGAGGAGAAGGGGTGGGGGGGGTGACACTCTCGCACATACATGGATTTCATAATTACATTCACACGTCACAAACACGTAAACACAGACAGAGAGGAGAGAGAGAGAGAGAGAGAGAGAGAGAGAGAGAGAGAGAGAGAGAGGGAGAGAGTGAGGTGGGAGAGGAGGAGGGTGAACACCTCCCCCCGTTTAAGGGTGAAAAATACTCCGAAGGCATTGAAATGGCAGCGACTCCTCAAGTTCACTCCTCCCTCGGTTCCCAGAGATGGACGGGTGGGTGGCTGATATAACGTCAGGAGACGGGGGTCAGATGAAAGGGTTTCTCGACGTCCCTCGGCTGGGGTAAACATTCCCCTGAAGGCCACGAGAAGAAGAGACGACTTTACTACACTTCCTGTTAAAGATAGCACGCAAAAAAATAGACCAGCTCTCTTCCCCCCCGGAGTGCACTCGGTTCCACTTGTTCCTACTCACCGTAAACGGGTTCACCGACATCGGCCGGGGGACTTTGGGCTGGGAGTCGGACGCAGGGAAGGAGGCGAAACCTGCAACACACACACACACACAACATGACAGAAAATGACATGTTGAGAGGTGTGACGACAGAACTGAAACCAGAAACCGCAGCCGAGAACACGAGAAGCACTCAGCGCGTTGGCCGTGTGAATTGGTATTCCCGAGCTGTTCCAAGTGGTCTCTGTTTGTTGAAATAATGAGACATTTGAAGTGTGTTGGTGCCTCACGGCCCCTCGGTGTCTGATCTGCAGCCAGGGCACATACAGTGCAGGTCGCAGCTACAGTACAGTGTGTGCAGGTGTACAGTTAATGGCTGATTTCTAGGTGCCTGCACATTTCATGACTGAATCAACTGAATAAACAAACTGAGCTTAAAGGACGACACGATTTCATACTTGTTTTACTTTGTTTATATGTGGCGGACCCTGACACCTTTCCAGCTTCAAATAGTGTGTTGTGGACCTTATTTTCCTCCGAGAACAGCTTGTTTATGCGGTATTATGGAAGATCCAGAAACTCACATGTGTGTTGAAATGAAGTGCTTTTTGGTCGCCACAACTTATCGAAAACAACACCGATCACAAAACGTACAAATAAAATGACATCGGAATAAAGACAAAAAAAACAAAAACTTAAGAGTCTTTTACCGTTGGCTTCCTGGTTGCTCGCTGACTCATGAGGAAATGCATTCTGGGTAGCGGGTGCCGGGAAGGAGGCGGACGGAGGAAAAACGGAGGTGGGCGAAGTGACGAACGCACCGGAGTCACCTGGAGAAAACACACACGTGCGTGCACACACACACACACACAGTGAGATCAGATACAGCTGTACACAGAGGTGGAAAACATGGTACTGATGGAGTATTGTACAAGTAAAAAGTACTGTTGCTTTACTGTTACAGCTACTTTGGATGCTTTTTTTGGAAGCAGTCAGTGAGGGCCACTAATTAATATTTATGTGATTTTCTTAACTTTTTTTTTTTTTTTAATTATTATGTGGAATATCAAACATGGGGACAAATCGAACAAAAGCTCTGATATCCTCAAGATGTCATCTCCCACTGCCTTTTTCTCTCTGGCCATCAGTCCAAATCCCAAACATATTCAATTGAAAATAGTATAAAAGACACAAAAACAGCAAATCCCCACATGAAATAAGCATATAATTACCCTTTGTGTTTGATTAAGCGACTATTGTGAGCTCTCGAGACTCTCTTGTCACATCATCCTCTTAAAAACAGTGAGTATGCAGTGACATTTTCCCCCCCGTCTGAAAAAAAGCCGAAGCAGAAGGAAGTGGTGGAGAAATGCCAGAAGGACAAGAGTCTCACCTCCTGATGCGTTGCTGAAGGGGTTACTGGGGGAGAGGGCGACGGGCTGCTGGGAGCTGGAGCTGAATGGGTTGGGGAAATCTGAGACACACAGGCAGAGAGACAGACAGAGAGAGAGAGAGAGAGAGAGAAAAGGGGTTGGGGGTGGGAGACATAATTCAGAGTGTGTGGTGGCACATTCCTGTCTATTGGAACCGACACTGCTCTGAGTCACATGCATGCATCCTGATTAAGGAGTGTTGCGCGGCTTTAAAAGAAGAAGAAGAAGAAGAAGAAGAGAGCTGGACGTAAACGCAGCGCTAGTTTGTGTTAGTTACGTACTTGCAAAGGTCTGGGAGCTGGACACTGTGTCGACACCGGGGGAGCTGAGGAAAAGTAGCAAAACAAAAGAAATTAGAGCGTGACCTTTCAACAGGAAAATGTAAAAATCTGTAAGCTGATTTGAGGTATTTTTTTTTTTTCTCCCCGCCTCTTACCTGGCAGGAGTGGAGCTGGACGAGAGCCTGCTGCCGAAAATGGTGCTGTACTGCGGAGGGCCACCAGGTGGAGCTGCAAGCAAAGAGTTTCACACGTAAAACCATCACCTCCAGAGCTTTATTGGGAGCTAATTCAAGAAGATCAAGAGCTACTCTCTATTGTGAAATGTGTGAGGGGAGAAAAAAAAAGTTCAAACAGTCGATTGTGGGCATGTAAGTCACCGGCGAACAAAAGCATTACAAATCCCCTGAATAAAATATCCTCTCTGTGCTCCGCTTGATATGAATCAAACTGTGACCGGGGCACAAAATCAATAACCTCATTACTCCGCCAGGCTTTAAGATGAAGGCGGAGAACAACAAATGCTTCTTGTAGAGACAAAAAAAAAAAAAAACGCTTGAGGGCTTCTCACATGAGTCCTGTGCATTAAAAGCCACCGCCTCGGTTATTAGAGCTGATTTTAAAAAAAAACAACGTATCAACGGGCTCCTTTCAATGAAAGCGTGCCTGATCCGGAGCAAACACAATGAGCATAATTCAGCTGCTGAGGGCCTCGGCATTTGGAGTAAGGATGTTATGCAACCTAGCTGAGCTGGCTGTGACAATCTGCATCACACGCACACTTGAACTCTCACTCGGCCTCGCTATCTATCCATCCATCTATCTATCTATCTGTTGGCTTGGAGTGGAAGAAGGTCCTTCACTGCAGCTCAAGTGAAAACACTCCATTGCAGCTCCTTTTTTTTGTGTGTGTAACACAGGATACTAAAGCCATCCACCCTCAACTCAAACGCCTCCCCACCTGTGGTCGGCGTCGTGTCAGAGAAGACGCTGTCCAGCTGTAACACGGCGGCGTATCTGTCCGAGGCGTTGGAGCCGCTCACTGGCGGCGCCGTCGTCGTCGCGTGGCCGACACCTCCAGGCTGCTGCTGGTGCTGCTGCTGCTGCTGCTGCTGCTGGGACAGAGACTGGGGCAGAGGCTGCGCCTGAGGATGGTTCAGGCCTCCGAAGTCAACGCTGAGAGACTTGGGGAAGGCCCTGAAGGGGCCCGTGGCCCCCGAGGCTGATATTGTACGACCTGGGAGCCAGAGAAACAGACTGATATTCAGTGCGAAGACGGGACGTTGCAATGTGTGATTCGCAATTTGGTGCTTACAAAACCTGAAGGACCAACATCAGCTAATATTATTCCCACCAAAGCTTTTTGAAGAAGTAAAAAATGAGCCGAGGGCTGAGCAACAATCCATCTAATCTTCATCATGATGTGGTAACACAATATAATTACATAAAGTGATCATGGGCTCGCTTCAACTTTGTAAAATATCTTCACTGAGCCGAGAGCACGAGAATCTATAATTACACAGAGCTGTAGATTTGCATACATTTAGATTATGAGCACTGGCAAACTTCGTCTGCTGATGAAGGTCATGAGCTGATCAAAAGATCCCTAACAGCCACTAAATGGACCGCTGGGCGAGATTTTTGGCAACTGCTGATTAAGGCCAAGAGTCAAGGAACAATACACCTCACAAAGGGACTTTAAAAGAGCCATTTAGTAGTGTGAGTTCTGGAGCTTTCAGTCATTTCTCATGAGCTTCGTCAACTCCACCCGTCGAGGAAGATCATAGGAAATGGTCGAAAAGTGCCAGAACAGCTACTTAACCGACCAACTACCTCAGCCCAATGATACTGTTTTCTTGGCTGCTGTTTCAAAGGTTGAGAAGGACTTTTAAACCTCACAAGGACTTTCTGAAGAGAAATAAAGGGACATTTAGCGGCATTTCTTGAGCTTTCCATCCCATCCCCTTGAGCTTCATCAGCAGAACGGGATACGTGGATGTTAAATTTTCAATTTTGCTGAGCCCTTCTCGCCCTTGCTGGTTTAAAAGCGGAGGTTCGGCGTCACTGTTGACCTTGCAAACAGCAGCTGGAACACAATTTCAACACAAAGTCCGTTCAGTAGGCGTTCTGGAGCCGTCTATCAACTCAGTTTTAAAGAGAAGTCTTAAAAATTGCTCACAAATCTACCACGGGGGCAAACTCTATTTGCTAAAGATCACGTGACCCGATCAGAAGCTACTAAATGGACCTTGAAGCGAGACTGTTTTGTCAACAAATGCCCCAAACTCCAGATCAATCCACGGACATAAATCTGTTGCAATGTGAATGCAAATGTGGAAATTGTGCCATTACTCGAATGAAACAAAGCGTCATAAGCTTCAACCCAAACCACATGAAACAAACATTAGCTAAAACAAAGCAAATAATCTCATGCTATTTTAACTTTTTTTTTTCCATGCTAAGAGGCTTGTCAAACGCAGGGCTGGCTTGACATATCGAGTGGCGCAAACAGTCAGGAAGGTTAAGGATTAACAAAAATAATCGAAAGGCACATCAGCGAGCCATTCTTGGATGGTTTTCAAACGCGCCGGCAGCAAAAAAGTGCAATTGTTAAGGCAGCAACAAAGGCAGGAAACCAGCGATCTTTAGCAAAGGTAGCAAGCTTTTCCACAAACATTAGCCACAAAGCATGCTAGGATCAGCCAAAACTGTTAGCACGGGGACACAAAAGAAAAAAAAACAAAGGTTTTGTTTTCTTTAAAAACAGCCTGTGTTGTTTTCCTCCGTCAGCCGAGGAGTCAGCGACACAGACCAGACCAGACTTGACACAGTTTATCTGGAGGTTTAAAGCATGCGAGGAGTCGAGCTGCGTGTTTCTGGGATGTGATCATACGCTCCTGTGGAGGCTTTATATCTGCGAAACATACCTGAACTATCTGGAATTCTTGTTTGGGGATGTTAAAGTGTATCGTGGGATTACAGCTGCGCCCTACATAGTTTTTAAGTGCCTCGACGCCAACGTGGTGCGAAATATCAGCGGCCCTCTGCAGCAGCCATGCTCCTAAAAATAGCATTACTTTAAACTTGTTCTTTTTCCTCTGAGGGAGCGGTGTGTGTGTGTGTGTGTGTGTGTGTGTGTGTGTGTGTGTGTGTGTGTGTGTGTGTGTGTCTCCTTGACCCTCCCAGCCTTCAGATCTGGGCTTTGAAGTGGGAGAACCTGCCCCGGTGAAGAAAAATATCGACCCCCGATTTCAGCACGTGACACTGGCCGCCCGTGACTCGGATGGCTGTGTGAATGTAGAGCGCTGTGTCTTCGGTCTAACTGCCCTAATATGAAGCCAGATTCACATGTCACGGGAGGCAGCGCGGCGCGCGGATCGCACCGGTCTATTACGAACGATACAGCACAGAAGAGCTTATTGATCCCAGCCATTCAGCACACACTCAAATGCATCGGTCGGTTGCCGTGTCTTACCTAAAGTGAAGTGGTTTTTGAAAGAGCTACTGGCTACGAGGTCGGAGGGGGGGGGGAGAAGGAGAGGGAGATGAGGCAGAGAGGGAGAGGAAGGAGGGATAAAAAGAAAAGAGAGAGTGTCACTGACGTCATATGAAACCCGCTGTCCCTGCTGAATTTTTTTTTTTTTTTTGCGATTCATGATGATGATGACATCGAGCCATTTTAAAACCACCTATGAAGCTGAAAATTACGACTGCAAGCGAAGTAGCTCTCTTTTTGTCCTTCTCGTATGTGACACTTTGAGGCAACAGTGATGAGCGGACGGTGGCGTCCGTGAGAATCAATGAAAATCTGCACTTTCTCGAAGACAGGATGATGCTGTGCACCGCCAGATTTTACAGCTATAGCCTCACAGAATAGAATAGAAGCGAGTGCCTTGTTTTTATCTATTCGTGTAGCGAGATCATATAGAAGTGCAACAAAAGGAGGAGTCAAAGTTAGTTTTGTACATTCATCATCAGTATGCATTAAGAACAGGCTACTATAGTTATTCCGTATTAGTCCAAACCATTTTAAAGAGCAGAATTGGCTTCCTGTTGAAGGTAGAAGTCGACAGTTAAAACTTTTTTTATGGTCCATGAGATTTTAACCATGTCCATTTTAAAGGATGTTCACGGCCTGAAGCTTAATCTCAAAGGGAAAGTAGGGAGACACAGGGGAGGAATAAAATCACAGATTAAATTAAATCCGCCTGTCGTATGAATTGTTGAAAAAGAAAAAAACAAATCTGAAAAGTTGATGTTATGTAGACGTATAAGTGTTAAGGAGGGTTCGGGTTTCCTTTTTCCCGCCTGATGCCTTGCCAAGACTTCAGGATGGCTATGGAAATAAATCAGGTGACTTCACTGCGCTACCAGATTAGAGTAGATTAGATTAGATTCAGTTGCCGTTTGCGTAGGTACAGGTCAGCACAGGCATTCTTGTGCATGTTATCTTACAATAAGAAAGTAAAAAAAAAGGCAACCAGGGGAGCCAATACATAAACAAGCAGAACAAATAAATACTTTTATACATAAAGCACACCCTATGAATTCTTTAAAAATCAAACTTTGGATTTCTGATTGTCGTGCACCATATTTCAATTTAATCAAATAAAATCAATCAATTCAATTAGTAGGACTTTGCCGAAACTCTTTCCAGAAATAGATGAAAGCTGCTTAAACGGTACAGCTGGCATTGTTTTACATGCTATTTTCAAATCCCGTGAAAAGACCTGAGCCAAGAGGACGTGAACGAAAAAAAAAAAAGGCTGAATGATTTCCTGAAACACCTGGGCACTGTAGTTTTTAGCAAATGTGACACAAGCTGAGGGAACATTGTGCTTTTTAGGGACTATTTTCAGCAGTGGATGAATACGCATTTGATGCTGAAGTAAGCATTTACAACAGCAGGGCGGTTTATGTGGGACTGATGAGAGGGTTTGAGAATGTTGACTTGAAAACTCCTCCAAAAATATTTGTAAATGACACTTCCTGACGCACCTGAGGGCCGTGGGAGGGCGGGGAAGGAGGGGGCGTGGCTCTGAGCCCCGAGCGCTGACGACAGGGAGCCTGGCCGCTGTCTCTCTATCCCACACAGGGTGGGATCTATATCAGAGGGAGACAACAGACAAAGAAAAAAAGCGGGGAAAAAAACAGGTGAAGCGGGCGATCACACTCAGTCCAGAAATATCAACTCGTCTGATAAGAGATCGACCCCCCGGACCTTTAAGCGGGGGGTCCCTGAAGCTTTGGGAGCGCGACGGCCGAGCGGTGAACACGTCCGTCCGCATGTCGGCAGGCGAGATCGCAGGAGCTCGATCCCATGACGGCAGCTGGGACTGGGACTACAGGGCGAGAGATAGAAGAGAACGATGCAGACGGGAGGTAGAAAGAGAGAAACAAAGGAAAGAAGTGAGTCTCTTTCATGCATTCTCAATAATTCATAAGCAGCAGCTTTGATGTCGAGGCTACCTGGACCTCTCGCTGTCCGACCATCAGTCTTTGTCTTCTCTGCTGCAGTGTGGAAGTGAATTCAGGTCGTTTCTTCACCTTCGACTCTCTTCTTCTTTTCTGGGCCCTCTTTGAACTACTTGTCTCTTTTTCACTTCCCCTTTTCCTACCACACCCACCCACTTTCTCTCTTGAATCCTCATCTCATGCCATTACATGCACAGTCACGACACATTAAGCTCTCTTACCAGCGGTCTTGTAGATCTGGCGTTGGGGGGCATGTTATGCGAGGGGGCCTGGTTCGCTAAGGGACCATGAGAGGGGGGCACTGGCTGGACCCCCGGGCTCCACGGACCCTCGACGTCCCTCCGGTTCTTACTTTTGGAAAAATGCCTGAAAGAGACGGGTCATTCAGCGCTGTTAAAATGAGACTGTGTGACTAACTGGCTTCATAAAAGACGCAATTAAGGCTTGAAATTTAATCGGTGGTCCACCTTTCCAACAGCCCAACAAAGAACGTTTCTGAGGCCTGAAACTGAACCTGAAACAATGACGGCTGTTTTATTCCCACCATGAAAGCAGCTTTTATCCTCGAGCTAATTTTTTCTGAGTAGGCGTCTCCACTCCAAACAGTGGATGTTTAAATTTGGACCAACACTTGTTATTTGGATCCAATTTTGCCCTGTGATGGCCTTTCGATTATTGAGCAGAAAGAGGTTCTGTAGCAATGCTAACTACAATGCTAGCAATGCATCAACGTCAATGCTAATACACTGATGTTTTAACATATGTAATGTTCACCATCTGACTTAGCATGTTAGCATGCTCACATTCTCAAGTAATCAGTTAAGTACAGCTGAAGCTAATGTGTTGCTAATGTCTTTAGCTTTGCTTGTGGATCATTTTCAGAGGTTTAGGACAAATACAAAACTTTGACTTTATCAAGACGCTGCATGAGAAGTAGGCTACAAGCTAAAGTCAGCACGTTAACAGTCATACCATGACGTTACTGTGAATTACTAAGCCGGTGTCATTTTTAGAGACAGTTTAGCATGCTTATAATTGCTATTCGCACTGAAAACACTCAATTCATCTTTCGCACTTTTAAACACACTCTGTGAAACTGGAATGGGGCTAATTGGTGATATAAGCATGCTAACATCAGCATGCTAACATCAGCATGCTAACCTCAATCAGCTTTACATAAAATTGAGAACAAAAACCCTTTGAGATGCAGCAATCACAAAGCTAACACGCATTTAGCATGTTAGCCTACAAATATCTGCTAGAAAATCACAGCTCAAAGTAGAGCCAAGGCTGATGGGGATGTCATTAGTCATGAATTGTAACTCAAGCTAGATTAAAAATGTGGCGCTAAATAAAAGTCACAGTCACACACTTTGTAAATCATCCAGTGGGGAACATGAATGAGATACTTGCCAATCCATCCAATAGTTGTTGAGACATTTCACTAAAAAACAAAATGTTCCACCCTACGGTGGTGCTAGAGGAAAAGCAAGTGTCACCAAAGTCATAAGGATTCATCCTCTGGGGACCACGAATCTCTGTGTTGAACTTAATGGCAATCCATCAAATACATGTTTGTCTCGAACGATCACGCTGCCAGCAGGAGTGAACATCACTGGTTCCAATGTCTCAAATTCATAAATCAAACAACCAGTAATTGCTGTTTAACTACTGCCCGATCACATTTTGCAGATGAAAACAGAATCCTCACCACTTTTTCTTCTCATATTTGTCCTGGAGAAACTCTTTGAACTTCTGCGAGTCCTTCATGTCGGAGCAGCCGTCCGTCTTTGGATCGAACACACAGAGCCAAGTCCTCCTGCCGACCTGCACACACACATTTTTACCAGAGAGCAGTCAACACTTGCGACAACTTGGAAGGTCATACGGCAACAGGGCGGTTCGATGTCTTCCAGCGGCCGCTAATATTGTTCTACATTCAGTCTCAAAGACAAAAACACCAAACGGATTCTCTCATCAGTGATTCACATCCGGAGTCGGAGTGCAGCAAATATTGGTGCCTCTGATTCACAACTGGGCGGATCACTCTTCAGTGGATGATGTGGAGGAAAAGCTGGATGGCGCACGCCTCTCCTGACATTATACTTGACTCACACACACACACACACACACACACACACACACACACACACACACGCGCATCCCGGCCAACAGAGAGCTGATAAAAATGGCGAGCACTCATCTAGATAGCCTGAAACACTTCACTCTCTGTGATATAAGCTCATGAGAGAGAGCGCTGCCTACACCAGTGGTTCCCAAAATGGGTTCGATTATTGTACATTTTTAATAAAGTTTAAATGAACAAGGTGACATTTACTGACATAAAATTTAGGGGGTTGTATCGAAGATGTATCTGAAGCACTGAAGCTATAAAAACCCCAGATCTACGGTCGGAATTCCAACCCGAGGCTGGACAGATTTTAATCTATTTTAATCTTAAAATTTTGTCTGCCTCTGACTTTTTACCGCCCTTTTGATGCCACGGTATCAGAAAGATAGAGTACTGCTTTGAAATTTTAAATGTTTAAAAAAAAAAATGTATATAAACCCATCGCAATGGAAGAAACGGGCAATAAACAAATAGATCCACATTTAAATCCCTGTTTAATAAGTGATAATAACATAGAAGATGGATTTTCAAGGGTGATTTCTATATTTTTGACAATGTTGACTAAAAATCTGTGACTATTTTCATTGCTCATAAATTGTTTGGGTCATTTTTATTCAAGACTTATTAATTCCATCTTCTCGACTGCTGTTTTTCTTTGCATTACGGGTAATCATTTGGAATTTTAAACTGTTTGTCGGACAAAAAAAAAAAAAAAGCTAGAAGATGTTACCCTGGACTTTGCGAAACTGCCACTAATCTGCAGATTAATCAACAACAACAATGACCGTTTGCTGCGGCCCTAATCTGCTGATGACATCACACGAACAGAGAATCATCACGACGACCTCTTTCATTTGTTCCTTTAAAAGAGACCAAGATAAGTACTATCTAGAGGAGACATTTTGCAGTTGTGACGGGATGGCCTGATTTGAAAAAGTTCGAGAACAACTGATCCTAAACACACACACACACACACACACACACACACACAATACATAGAGAGGAAATAGAAGTTGGTTTGGGTGGGACAGACAGTGGCGGGCCTTTTGTTTCTTGGCACCGTGTGAGCTGGGCAGAAGCATTCTTCCCAAAAAAAAGCCCGACCACAAAGACGGGTTCAACTGGTAGCCATGAGGGACGTTTCATATTCCACATGGGGAGCAGAGAGCAAGCTTCACGAACTTTAACCAGTTCAGTGTCGATAATGGAAGGAAAAAAAAAAAAAACATAAATTAGGGGGTTGGACCGATGTGGTTTTATCAGGGCTGATTCTGATACTGACTTTTAGTAATCAAGGAGATCGATAATCAATACTTGGAGCTGATAGTGCCGTTTTTAAGTTCTAATTTCGAGGTACTTTTACTTTAGTGTTTTCATTTTCAGCTTCTTTGCACTGCCACCTTCCACATTTATTTGACAGCTTTAGTTACTAGTTCCTTTTTAAGAAAATTTTTTTTCAGATTCAGATTGTTCAGCGTTGACAGCCAGATACTTGGCCCAGACTCGTAACCAATCAGATGGTGCTGTTGGCGGGACGCCGGGTGACTTAAGATTTGAGAAAGCGTGCTCCATCGGAGCCAAAGTTTCACAGTTTCAAATCGATTCAATTCGCCGGCAATCGGTTAAACACACAAAAAAAACGCAGAATGTAGTGAACTATAGGTGACCGCCACTCGCCTCGTTGCCATGGTTCTGGAGGAATTCCACTTCCTGTTGGGAGAAGGTCGTCATGGAGATGGACTTGACTCTGTGGGGAGGGTTGAGGCCTCTCCTGGGACACAGAGGAGACAAGGAGGAAGAATGTGGAGGTAAACAAGGCATGAAAAAAAAAGACATTTTTTTATATATACAAAACACAGAATCAAAACATATGTGTGGTCAATCCTGGCCTCTGAGAGGTAGGGAGGAGGGAGGGGGACAGCGTGGACAGAGGGAAACCAGTTGACACGTGACCGTGAATCTAAAAAAGGGCAGGATCGATGTGAAACAGGTGCCACACACACTGACTAACACACACACACCCAAACATGTGTTTTTCAGTAACCACAACCTCTTATTGTCTCCATGCTGGAGGGAGGGGACACGTAGTGGGACAGTGGGTGAAGCAAGATTGCGCAATAATAAAAGTGCTGAAACCGTCTTCCTGAGGAGTGTTGGGACTGGGCCGGACATGCAGAGCGAAATGTGACACACACACACACACACACACACACACACACACACACACACACATATAAACGCGCGCCCACACTGGAGGAGAGCCTAGAGAGAGAGAGCGAGAGAGAGAGAGAGAGAGAGCGAAGGAGAGAGAGAGGTAGTGTCAAACCTGCACCATGACGAAATGAACCGTAACTCAGAAGCTGGGAAAAATGACCAGCTATGTCGCTTATGAAGCTGCTGAGGGGAAAGGAACAACAAAAAAAAACAGACACGCACGGGAGAGGAGAGAGAGAGAGAGACAGACAGAGAAAAGAGGTGGACACTGCGTAAATTGGACGGTTTTTTGTCTCTTTGGTTAAATGCAC
This sequence comes from Acanthopagrus latus, assembly GCF_904848185.1. Taxonomy (NCBI): domain Eukaryota; kingdom Metazoa; phylum Chordata; class Actinopteri; order Spariformes; family Sparidae; genus Acanthopagrus; species Acanthopagrus latus. Next base: position 9,970,231 of record NC_051048.1, read on the forward strand.
ACATGAGCTCGGCGCTTGTCTGTTGCACCGCACCGACACTCCACCCCCCCACACACACCACCACCACCCGAATGAAGAAATAACACACACTATGGATCTAGCTAGTGGGTGGCGGTGGTGGTGCATGGTGCAATCTCGGGCCCTGCCACTTTTCTTTCTTATTATTTTTTTTATTTTACTCTATCTGTTTTGCCCTCACACTGATGCTCAATACGAATACGATTAAATACAAATAAATAAATAAAGAGCCCGGGAGGCGCGGCGGGGTGTTGTTAACTCACAGCATTCCGGAGCACGACGTGCACACGAAGCTGCCCACCGTGATGTCGGTGTATGTCACCCCGGGCTGGTTGCACTCGAAGCAGTGTTTGTTTACTCCGGACTGGGCCAGCTCGCGGACCTTGCGGGCGCATATCTCCTGGTTGTCCCGGTGCTTTCGGTTCGACATGTCTTTTTTTTTTTGTATGTTTTTGTTGTTGTTGTTGTTGATGTAATTCCCTCCTCCTTTTCTCTCCCCCCCGAAGCCTGGCCCGGGCTTGACAGGCTCGCCGCGAAGCCGGTAACCCTCCTCCCTCCGTGTCACTACATGGAGCACTTCACGCCCGCATTATGGAAACGCGTTTATGCGGCTTCACCCTCACTGCGAGACTACGCCGAGGAGGAGAGGCGCGTCAAGCTCGCGCGCAGGGGACGTGCGGGTACCGCCGGAAGCGCGAGCGGGGATTTCCTTCAAAGTAAGAGCGAGGGACCGGTGACGCCGTGCAGAGCGGGGGTTGTGCGTTCAGTTGGCCTTGTTTCTTTAAAAAAAAAAAAAATAAATAAAAAAAACCTGCTCCGATATCACCGCTGGTTACCTCATCAAACTGTTAGTAGGTCAAAGTATTTTCCAGCATCCCTGTCTGTGTGTATTCTGTGATTCAGCTGTTTGTCAGAGCGCTTTCACAGAGAAAAATGAAAAATGTCACAGGAGGACCGACCGCAAGAACGGAAAAAACCTGCACTTAGCAGCTGTTTTGGAGCTCTTAACCTTCAGCGGCAGATGGAGGCTGCCCAGTTGTCATAGTGATGTTAAAATGTTCCATATTCCCCAACCCCCCATCTCATCCATGTTGGTTTAAAGGAGAAGTTTGCCCAAAAATGACGGCACAGTGGTTATCTGTTCGCCCCCCTCCCCACTTGCCGTTTGAAAATCGGGTGAACGATCGTAGTCTGCAAAACGTTTCCAGAGCTCTGCAGCGAAACGGTATTGCAGCGTAAACGGCTGAAGCCGATGGGGACTTGTTTTAAAACAGGACACAAAATGGCTCCCTGCAGTTCGTCTGGTGTGACCCCAGTCTCTGGAAGCCCTGAGATCACAAATGGACTCGAACGGACATTATTAACACTCCAGATATGGTGCTTTCAGCTTAGCCACTGCAATTAAGATTTCGGCTTTAAAAAGAATCCAAAAAGCATTTTGTCAAACCAATTTAGGATCTCGTGGCTTCTGCTGTATGGAGCCAGACTTTCCATCCCAACATAATGACTGCATTTTCATTTTTTTTGGGTGAACTGTCCCTTTAAAAGTCGAGCCTGAACTTAATCTGTTGAGTAAGATCATGTGCTCCTATTAAGACCCTCACAACAGGTCCTAGCAGGTCTTGTATTTATTTGTTTGTTTGTCTGGTCTATAATCTGAATGGGCTGCCTTGTGTCAAACAAAGCAAAGCTGCTCCGGGGGCCCCAGATCCTCAGGAGGCCCCAAAGGCCCCAGATTGTCAGCGTAGCAAATACTTTGTTGTCATTTAATCGAATTAGCACATTTGTTTGGTAAAATGCACCTCTACAGCACAATACAACGAGGACCTTGATGTTTTTTTTACTGTCTCACAGTGGTCTGGCCTGTAGAGACAACATTTTGTTTAAACAAAGGGATGACAGGGACCGACCGTTCATTTTTCCCCCCCCCAGGTTTCCTCTCTCTGCAATATGCATGATACAGTTGATTTTATTTATTTTTTAAGTTTATGCCTCAACATCCCAGTCGTGATATAACAATCTCATTCAGTTACTTTTGTGACAAAGGAGCCATAATGTTACATATTTTCTCCAAATACGTCAATGAGAACGAGTTGAGCGCTTTAACGACAGCTAGGCTTTTATTCTGAAAAACCAGCGACGCCCGAAACTCGCTCCAGTTTGACACTTGGACAGATGCGTAGGGAATCTCCTGTCAGGGACAAATTAGAACCTGTCGAGCGGCCAAGTTTCACGTGAAAAACAAGCGTCGCGTTGCCTTTTTCAGTACCGAGCGTGCGGCTCCGCTGTTTGCGCCGTTTACGCACACGGCCCCTGTTTTTTGGCGCATCGCTGCGCTCCTGACGCTCCAGATTTATTTAATTTTTTTATTTATTTTTTTTTATTTTAAAGGGAGCTCAGATGCGGACAGCTGGGAAAAGGGGGAGACACAGTGAAACATGATTGATGGATGCATGAAGTTAATTTAAAGTTAATTGATGTTCCTGGTTGTGTAATTCAAAAACAGGCAGCTTCTTTCCTGGAGCTGGGATTTGTTTTTCTTTTCTAAACCTGTTTGGTGTCATTTTAAAAAAAAAAGAAAGAAAGAAAAACTCTTTGTCTACAGGAAACATCTCCACTCTTTATTTATTTTGAATGGAGCAACCAAGCAACACAACAGACCCAACTACGCCCTTTCTCACTCTGACGTCTCTCAAGATGAGAGACTTCCACTCACTTGGCACACAGGGCAGCAGAAGGCAGACAGCCTGGCCGGACCGGCGCGGTGGTCAGTGAATGCGTCGCGGCGCTGTAAATCCCTCCGACGGATAGACTGGCGGGGGAGAAAAAGAGATTAACGACGATGTAAACCCAAACGAGGGAAGAAAACAGTCACATCGCTCTCAGATGAGCCAGTTGAGCCCGCAGTGACTGTTTGTGATCAGCAGGGGGCGTCACGCACACCATGAGATAGATAGATAGATAGATAGATAGATAGATAGATAGATAGATAGATAGATAGATAGATAGATTTTGTGTTGTGTTTGTGTGTTACAACACACAGCCCAGGCGGACCAGCCCATTGAGCCGCTGTAATTACACTTCTCAGCTCTGCAATCAACCACAGGCTTCAGAGTGTCTGACTACAACGGCCTGTGGTGATGATGACAAAGTGCAGGTTGCTTATTTAATGTTTCCCAACACCTTCAGTCGGGTTGTTTCGTCCTTTCAAAAGGAAAAAAAAAAAAAAAAAAAAAAAAGGCCTCTGAAATACGGAAGCTCCTTCACGCCAACACTCCGACTAACTGTGATCAAACAGTTTGGACTAAGTCAGTTCAAAAGTTCAGTTTTGTAATTCTTTTTACACAAGGGAGTACAAAATTCTGATATCCATCGGTACGTTGGCAGATATACACACTTTTTTTATTGCGGTGATTCTTCAGATACGGTCATCAAACACTTGCTAAGATATATATAACAGGTGATGCTTTACTTTTTATCAATCCAAAGTGACGTCAGGGCACTTAGGAACCCATATTTCAATTTAGAAATAAGTCTTACCTCCTCGTCGTCTTCCTTAAGGGACCCCCTTTTCTATCACAGAGTGAGCTAGGTGACGTCTTTTATATATATTTCATACTGTAGTGAGCGCACAATAATATCAGTACAGGGCAACTGCTATTATTGTGAGTTGACTACAGTATGAAATATGTGTAAAAGACGCACGACGCACAATATCAGTACAGGGGAACTGATAAACTGCACAATACAGAATGCAACATCAGCAGGAAGTTTACAGGAAGTGTGAGTGAATTTTAGCTTGTGTTTATGTCTCCACCGTTCCCTCATCCCATGAGGTTTTTATCTTCTTTTTTTTTTTTAATTTATACCTTAAAGCAACAACGATGAACTCTCAGCTTTTGTTGATCGCAGCGCCCCCTTTGGACTAAAGCAGTATGATCCATTGTAAGGATCTTTTGAGGCTGCAGGACGGATTGTGATGAGGTAATAAGTGTTTGTTTTTTTATAAATTACATTAATGTTAGCTTTAGTCACCAGATGCTGTTATTTTGTACACTGCAGTATTAGTATCTGCTGCGGACCCTGCACAATCTAGGTTAAACTTTTTGCACTACTGGATAAATCTGGTCCTTGCCTTCTTTCGGTAACACTTTATATTTTTTCATATTTTTATTATGTCTTTTAAGTACTTTTAGTATTTTTTGTTGTTTTGCACCGACAGAAAACAGGAAATTCCTTGTACGCGTAAATTTACTTGGCATTAAAAAGCAACTCTGATTCTGATTCTGGTACCTTGCGCTTAAAAAAAAAAAAAAAAAAAAAAAAGATGGCTCAACTTTAAATAACTGCTAGAAAAATGCCACTTGGACTTCCTGTCTCACAACCTGTACATATCTTTACACATCATGATATATTTACTTTTAATTTATTTCTCATAATTTGAATTTTGTAAGTAACTTGGCAATTCCGCATTTCAATTATTTCCCATTTTTGCCCCAGTATCTCAATAATGCGATTCAGTAAGTCTTCTTTTCCCTTTCTCCAGTTTTTTTTTTAAAAGTATAAATATATGTGTATCACGTGTTACTTGTTTGTCCTTTTTTTCCCCTTTTTTTTTTTGGCAGCTCCTGGCTTCCATACCAAAATCCTCTCTCAGAGTGGTTCTACTGGAGTGTGATGGGATAGGCAAGCCTTCTTCACACCTGAACAAAAGGCAATGCAAGACGAAGGTTGTCAGACGAGAATACACACCCAGTCTCTCTGGAAGCAGGAGCTTTACATGTCACTGAAACTGCAGGGAGGAAACAAGACACAAACATAACAGGCTGAGAAACCAAATGAGGGAGAGGAGAGTTCCAACTCCAAATCTATTGTGTCAAATACCCGAGTTTAATGAAACGGCACATTTAAAGGGGAAACACATTATATTTAGTCCTAAATTTATATCAGGGACTTTTTAATTTTAGAGTTTTGTGCGGCTTCCTACTTCAAAACCACACTGAGTAAGAAACCCGGAAATAGCGAGATGTCAACTGGGGGGGTTGGACCTCGTGTATGTGTGTGTGTGTGCGTGTGTGTGTGTGTGTTTGAGAGAGAGAGAGAGAGAGAGAGAGAGAGAGAGAGAGAGAGAGAGAGAGAGAGAGAGCACTCCAGTCTGCACCCTTGGGAAGAAACATCCAATCAGCCGGCTGCCATCTGATCCGATCTCTCACATACACACACACACATCTGGGGACTACCGATCAGCCGACTTGATCGATCAGGATACTTTGCTCCAGAGAGTGGGGGGTGGGAAAACTTCGCAGCATCCTCTCTCTCTTTCTCCACAAACCTCCTCTTTTTTTCCGCATTTAAAAAAAAAAAAAAGAAGAAGAAGAAGAAGAAAAATGGTCACGACGCGACCTGGCGTCTTCCCCTCACGCGCTCATTCATAAGCGGAGGATCAAGTCGTTCATTTTTATTTTATTTTCTTTTTTTCTTGAGGGGCTCGGATGTGCGTCGGTGGAGGTTCGGATCGGGCACTGGCACACGGCGTCCCCTCCAGCAGAGAGGAGGAGAGAGGACAGGAGACAAGAGGGGTGATCGGGACGAGCTGCCGGAGGAATACAAATTATACGCGTTGAAAGGAAAGAGCGTCCGACGAGAAGAATGAGTGGAGCCGCCGGTGTGGAGCCTTAAAAGAAAAACAAAAAAACACAAAAAACACCCCAAAAAGATTCAGCTGATTATTATTTTTTTCACCCTCTCCCCCCAAAAGGATTAAAACAGTAGTTTTGTGTCAACCAGAGTTGAAGGATGACGGTGAAGCTGGACTTTGAGGAGTGTTTGAAGGACTCTCCGCGCTTCAGGTAAGAGATTCACCTGTGCCCCGGCGCTGGCAGTGATGTGAGGAAAAGTTCACCAGTCACATCACAGTGACTCCATGTGTTCATATTTTAAGTTGAGTGGCGTTTCAGACTCCTGAAATTGCATTTTAAAGGGGCGATGTGCAGTTTTTCGGAGAAGGAACTCGCACTCAGAATTTTAATATTGACATTACTCTAATGCAACTCTTTTTTTTTTTCTCCATGACTGAATAAACAAGCTGCTCTCAGAGGGCAAAGAAATCCAGGAACACTGTTTGAGGCTAGAAAAAGGTGGCAGGGTCCGCCACGTTTGAGCTAAAAAAAAAGAAAAAAAACTGTAGGAAACTGTGCTTTCCTTTAACTTAAAGATTGTTTAGTTTGTCACTTAGTTTAGGCGTTTAAAAAAAAGACGTGTCTGATCACATTTTTCCCCTAAAACTACACGGTGCGCCTTTTTAAAGTGTCCTGATTGGTCGATTTGAGCCACTGGTATTGGTCCCTCAGGGCCCGAGGTCAAACTCTAGGGGTCAGCGAGAGGGCTGAGGACACGGCACGCGGGCCTGCAGGGCCGATAACGCCGCGTTTCGGCGTGTCGCCGAGCCACAGGAAGCTTGGTGCCAGCCCAGGAAATGCAACGTGTTTCACTGACAATCAAAAAGAACTTGCGTGACATCCACATCAGGTTTTGCACATCTCGATTTTGAACCTCGCTTAAAAAAAAAAACAAAAAAAACAAAAGCCCTCGCCGTGCTGTCGGTCATTCGTGGGGGCCCTAAATCGATTCGCCTTTCAGCACGGCCGCAAGCATCTGGTGTAATCAAAAGGGAAGTGTGGCTAAATTGGTTTGTCGCAAGCGGCCTCATGAGAGGCCCTGGCAGAACTTGGGTGTGCCCCTGCCCTCACAGTCGCTGGCATCCTGCCTGAGTCACAGTAGCTGCCGCTTGTGCCTCCACCAGCTGATTTGGCATATTTCAATCCCGAGCAGCGCCCGAGCCTCTTGTTTTTCCCCCTCCCTCCCCTTGAAATGGCCCTGCAACGGCGGTGGAAAGTTTGAGCTGTGGCAGCTGCAGCGGTGGCGAGGTCTCGTGTCAGAGGAATGAGGGAACGGGAAGGGAAGGAGGGAGGGAGGGAGGGAAGGAGACATCCAAATAGATAAGCAAAGGAGGACAAAAAAAAAAGAGAGAGAGAGAGATAAAAAAAAAAAACTGCCCCAACAGCCGCGGGACAGCCGCTCAAATGTGCTGCTTCCTGTTGCTAGGTAACGACGAGGCGGGAGGGCAACAGGAAGTGAGGCGAGATGTGCTGAGGTGATCAACAGGAGAGACAGGAAGCGTGTTTTTCTGCGGGGACGGCCACGGCGGAAACCCAGCTCTCAGCTAGTCTTAATTTGCTCTCTCTCTCTCGGAGAGAAATTCGAAAGAACGAGGGAGTCTTTTCGTCGTTGCTCTTGGTGTTTTCCACCCTTTCTTTCCCCACTTCTCTCTCTCCCTTCCCGCCGTCTCCTTAGCTGACTTGTCATTTGCTCGTGTTTCCAGAGGACGTGACCTCAGACTTTGATTCAAACATCCCCGCACTAACAAACACAGAAAACACAAACCCGTCCACTGTCTCTTCTGTCCTCCTCCTCCTCCTCCTCCTCCTCCTTCTCTCTTCTCTCTCCACTCAGTCTTTGCCTGTTTTTTTTTCTCTTCTCCTTCCTCTGACTGTCTCTCTCTCTCTTTCTGTCTCTGTATCTCTGTACTGTTGGTGGAAGGCAGCGGAAACCACATGGTCGAGCTGTTGGTATGAGCAGAGATGAGAGGCAGAGAGACACCGACTGTTACGCCAATAACCGCCAATAACTGCCAATAACTGGCCACGCACGGGACCTCTGAGGCGCCTTTGTGCCGGCTCTCGCTCCCAGAACACAAAACCTAAGAGTGCGAGTCCACTGCCGAGCACCGAATTCTCGCCGGAGGCCTCCAGCGAAAAACATTTTCCACGACAGACGACCTGAGCTCCGTTCAGACCCGCAGAAATCTCATTTAATGAAACAAAAAACAAAAACGCTGCTCAATATCTCCTAAAAGTACAAGTGTCTGAAAGCTCGAGGGGGAAGTATACGGAGGCAGATGAGGGCCAAACGTATAAATAAAGCGGCTAAAATTTGAAAGTTCAAGTTGCGTTAAAGGACAATTTAACAAATCCAATTTTTTGAAAAGCTTTAAAAAGACATTTCAGTTTAGAAAAATACACTGTTTCATTTGTGGTCTGTTGATTATGGATCCCAGTTATCGGTCGCAATAATGGATTCATTTATTATTATTCATTGATTTACTGTTACAGGGAAAGTGCAAATCAATAAACATTGATATCAGCCTGCTAAGAGTTAGCTGAAATGCTAACTTTTCATCTATAGTTCCTAGACAGTTGTTACCCCCCAAAAAAATTAAGATTACATTTTTTTTAAACGCAATGAAAAAGTTTATAAGCCCTTAATGTAAATCATTTGAATAAAAAAGAATGTTACTATTAGTCAATATATCATTTTGCTACATTGTTAGCTACAAGATGGTGTGAAAAGGTGCAGAATAAAGAAACAATAAAGAAAGACAGTGGGAATATTAATTGAGATACGTGCTCAATTAGACCTCTGACACTGAGCTCTTGTTTATGACTTTGCTTGTTTGTGTGTGTGTGTGTGTGTGTGTGGGCGTTTCAGAGCTGAAATCGAAGTGGTCCAAAACGATGTGAGTGAACTCGAGACGCGGCTAGACAAGGTGAGACGCATGCACAGAACACACCCACACACACTTTGACCAAAAAAAAAACATATAACTCTGAGTCACTGCTCTACTTTAGAAAAAATGTTTCCCTCTCAATGCACACACACACACACACACACACACACACACAGACAACCACATACATACAACCACAGACAGGTATCGGTTGCTGTTGGACACATGCTCCTCATGTACAGAGACAAGTGAAGTGAGAGGTGGGCGGCGGTGATTGAGGTAATTCTCACCTGACAGCGAAGCAGGAAGTAGCTGCAGGTGCTGCTTCCCCATCGTATTGTCCCAACAGAGAGAACTATTACTAGCTTTGTTCTGCTTGGGTGCGATAACGTATATTCCCATGTTGTGTTTGTGTTCACACATGTTGGAGTTTCCGATCTGTTCGTCTGATAGAGGGGTCACATGCTAGGTTTCTGTTCCCTCATCCTACTGAATAAGCATTCATCAAAGTGTCGCGCACCTCGCGCTGGTTCGTGACTCTGCAGCTCTGCCTCTTGTGCAGCTTGGCAGAAAAAAAAACAAAACAATATGGAAATATACCTAAAATCCCAGAGTAACTTTCCCTGCCAGACATTGTGTGTGGCAACAAGGATTTAAAAGAATCTGGACTAACTGGGTTGAAGCACCTCAGGGCTACTTTTATCTGTGTTGTACAATGCCCTTGAGCAGAGCGCTGACGTCGAACCAGCTCCAGCGCCGCTGCTCTCGTCGTTGAACTCTGACCTCGCCGCCTAAGAAAGAAAGAAGAGTCTGCTTGCTTACCTGCTCGCACATGCGCTCAACGCTTAGTCGTGATGTTAGAAAGCGATCCTGTTTTTTCTGTTCTGTCGGTTCTGATACTGTACAGCCTTGGCGTCAAGTTGTAACACGTCTGATCTGCAGACGGATAAAAAAAACAGACTTTTGGATGAGCGTTGGTGGACAGAAAGGTTGCATACTTTGCTGCTGAGAACATAAAAATCATTAGTTACAATGTTGTTAAAACTTTCAAAGTGTTACTTAAAGGTTTCATCAGCGAAAAGCACTTCCAGTATCGAAAGAAAGAGTTGTATTATTGCATTATATATCTAAGTGTCATCACATTTACATACTGTTGGGTGGCTAACCTATAGCAATGCATCACGTTTTATAAACTGACCATATGTTTTGTGTATAATTTGCAAAATAACACGATAAATAGGATGTGAATACACAGATAAAGTGCCATTAACCCAATTCTTTACTTTGAGTTAATGTATATAGGTACACCATTGCTACAGTACCAAAAAACAAAAGGACATTCGCGATATTTCAAAACCAAGATAACACATCATGTTGCCTACGATGCCTTCAGTGTCCCACATTTGTGTCTGCTGCCTGCTTGAAGGAGATTAACTAAAGAGATCATTAGAGACAGTCATTATTATCGATCCATTTTTGTCAGGTATTTGTGTATCAGTGTATAAGTCGAATAAGCTAAAATAAACTGCAGTATATTAAAGGCTAATTTACTTAAGCCTGCTGGTCAGGCCTCTGCTCTGATCTACCAAATGCAGCCTAGTTATAAAAGGGATAAAGGTGTAGCAGCCTAGGTTGTCCAATGCTAACAAAGCTAGCCTGATACGAGGGAGCATGTGTAACTTTCGTTGAAGAGCAACCACTGTTGGCTACAAGTGGCTATCATAAGATAATATTACTAAATGCTAAGATGATGCGTGACCAGTAGCACAAGTAGAGATAATGTAAGGAAAGTTCCTCAGAAACGTCTCTGACACTTGAATATCTAGCTGGTTATCTAGCATATTTAAGATCATTTCTATGGTATTACAGCCCACATCTTACTGTTTTGGTTCTCTCTTACTACTCTCTTCTCCGTCATTTCCGGGCAAAACGCTCTGAAATCCGACTGTGCGCTACCGCCGGCTAGCTAGCTTTGTTAACAACTAGCTGGTGATCATAGCAGAGCATTTAGCAGTTAACAAGCGACATGGTGGAGACCAAAAACTGAGCTACAAGAGTGAATACTGGGTTAGTCAGGTAGCCAGAAACATGACTCCAGTGAAATGCCACTGTCGTCTACTGGATGTGTAAATAGGGAGGCTAACTGTTAGCAGTGTTAGCAATAACAACTTGCAGCTTCTTCCATTTCACTTCCATCGGCAATGAAGCTTTCGTCTCTTGGGAATGTATTTTCTAATGTATGTGGAATTTTTTTTAACTTAGTGTTACTGTTCAGTGTGTATTTTTTTAATGTACATTAACACTTATCTGTAAATGGGCAGTCTTGCTTCATAAATGTGTTTCTTTGAACTCAGAAAAACAACCTAAAACTCTGACTGTGTTCTTGTGCAATAAAACGTTACTGATATACAACATCCAGCCAGTAAAACCCGGCAATGTTCAGGCTATATTGCAGTTTTATGAACTCCAGACAGTACTTAACAGAAGCTGGAGGATATATTCAGCATGTGCAGTGATTACGCTCGATTAGAGCGGCCCCTAACTCAGGCTGTTTTACTGCTTAATGTCCTGGCTCCTGGAATAACTCCTCGTTACGTTTAAATATTCATCCCGATTAGTCACCTCTGTTGTTTTGAGTGTTCGGGAAAGGAATTTAACTGCTCCGTTGCTTGTTTGTGTCATCCAGCTAGTAAAACAATGCCATGCCATGGTGGAGGCAGGCAGGGTCTACTGCCAGACCAGCAAGAGCTTTGTCAACGGCCTGCGGGAGCTCGGACACCAGTGCTCCGGGGACAACATGATGGAGGTGAGCGGTAGCACAAGTCATGGGGGAGTCATTTTTATTTTCCCACTCGGATTACCCAAAGAAAGTGCTTTGCTAAATGTCATTAAACTGCTAATTTTAATATTTTGGGCATATTTGCCCAACTTTCCTTACAGAATATTGGTTTAAATGAGACTAAATAGGCTGACTTGAACCTTGGATTACAATCTGCACTCTAACTACCAAATAAAAACAGTTGTAATAGATAAAAATGCTAGTGAAATACAGAGTCTGATCTCGGATGTCTGTCTTGCAGGATTGTTTGGACAAATTTTCCAAAAAGCTGTCCATCATCCTGGAGGCTCAGGGGGTGAGTCTGTCCGTCTGGGCCTGTCTCGGCTCTTATCAGTGTGCAGAATGTGGCGGTGTGGTCGGACAAGGCTGCAGAAGCGCACCGTGGAACGAGCTACATTTCACATTTAGCGGTCGCCTGTGCTCTCTGTGATAGATCTGTCTCTGCCTCTCTCCCCTTTCAGGAAGTGATTGAGGCCACACAGAAGTCAGTGAAGCTGAAGCTGCAGAACTTTGTCAAAGAGTGAGTGAGCCGCTCTGTTCGCTCCATTTGATTTCGTCTCTCACTCGGCCACCTTCCTCAGACTGAGTCATTCTGTTGCGCCTCTGCCAAGCGCTAGCACGCCACATGGAGAAAATATTACAGGCTTCTGATCCTTCATTTTGGTCCGCGTTCGACTTTGTCCTTCAGTCTGCTCTCATTAATGGCAATGATACGGCGGATTACATGAGAGCGAGGATGTCTTGCAGCCTGTGACAACGGTGATAAGCCGGGTTTTTAGCCAGTGACACATTTTGAATGTGGTTTAACCCCCTGAGCTTGCAGGTCTCTTGTCAAAGAAACAAACAGGAAGGCATGAAAGCTGCTTTATTAAAGGAGCAACATGTTAGACTTATAGTTGAAAACATAAAAAAAAATAACCAGAATGCAAATAAATAGTTCAGTTTTGACATTGTGACGCCTGTGTATTGTAGCGATATCTACTGAGATTAGCATGCTAGCCAGCTAGCTCCAGCTGCTCCCTGTGCAAAGCCTGTGTGTTAGCAGTTTGAACGATAACACAACCATGGCCCCTGAGCTCCCAGTCCAAATGACTATGGAAATAGCTAGCCAAGCTAACTAGCTAAGGGCAGCTATCATTAGCAGCAGTTAGCGTTTAATGTGGTGAAATGTTTGTTTGGAGTACAAATTTGACAGATGGCCAATCTTTTCTGCACATATAGCACCTTTTGCCACCGCCAGATAGGAAAAAATGTCTCATACATAGACTTTTTACAAGTGAATTATATCAATCTCCAAGTAAACAACCTAGAAACCTGATCAGCCTGTTATTTCCTGTTAAATTAGCTTGTAAACTCACTTTACAATCTATAACTTCCAAAGACGATCGCTAATGTGTCTGTAGTGTCTTCAACAGCCAAATCTCACTTTGATTTATTTGTCAGATAAAGGTAAAACACTCACGGAGGCTGGATGATCGTAACTTATTTTCCTTGTCCCCTTCCCTTCCTCTCTTCCAGGGATGTGCGTCGGTTCAAAGACGTGCGCAAGGAGTTCGAGCGCAGCAGCGAATGTCTGGAGAGGGCACAGGAGAGGAACGCCCAGGCCCCGCGGGGGAAGGTACACGAGGTGGAGGAGGCGAGCAACGCTCTGCTCAACGCGCGCAGGGCCTTTCGGGCTGAGGCCCTGGATTACGTCCTGGAGGTGAGAATGAATGCAGGGTGGAGTAAAAATCACACTAAGTCACAAATGTCACACATTTGCATAACTCATGCCTGGAAGCTAGTTTGGCATGTAAGGATTGATTTAGCACAGCTGCCTTGTTGTTGTTGTTGGTGGTGGTGGTGCTGGCTTGGGCGTGTGTGAGCTGACCAATCAGTGCAGACTGGATGTTCAGGAGGGGGGCGGGGCGGCCTTAAAGAGACAGGAGCGAAAACGGAGCATTTCAGACGGAGGGGGAATACAGAGCTGCTGCACTGGAGAGTATGAGAAAACAGCTGTGTTTTTTGAGCACTGAAGCATGTAGACCTATTCTAGGAGTAACACCCCCTCCCAAAAAAAAAGAGTATGAACCTGAAAGTTACCATAATACGTCTTCTTTAATGACACAAAGACTGTCACACTTTGCACCAGGAAGTGCACTCTATTTTGCATTGATCTTAATCTTGCACCTTTACGAACAGGATGGAAGTAGCGTATCTATTTTTGGCTTGATCTGCTGCTGTTTAAATTTTTCATGCGAAATATCTGCTGCGACGATATTAATAATAATGCTTTGGAGTATTAATTCCTTTACCTTAACTTCAAATAAATAAAAACAGGCATATACAGGAACAACCTCAGCAGAGGCACCAGCCTGGACGAAATACACAACAGCACGTCTGATTATAGTTGTGCTTCTACTGTTTTGAATGATAACAGGTTTGCCTCGAGGCTCCTCTCCAGACTTGTGGTTGTGGCTCTCAGACGTTTAACTGGTCTGTGAGTTTTGTGTTTCTTTTTTTCGGTTGTGGAAACATGAAGTGTCTTTTAATCCCTGCTTCCTTTTGTTTCAGATTAATGTGATTGAAGCCAAGAAGAAGACCGACATTTTGATGGCGGTGAGTTCACGTTGACCTATTTAAAGTTCACTTTTACGCTTTTGTAAACATGTGGTCTTTGATAGTGTGTGTTGTACTTTATAGCTGGATGTCCTTTGTGATATAAGAGCAGATGTAAGAGTTCCTCTCAATGATTTCTTGCTGTCATGTCAGGTGTTGTCGCTGATGGAGGCCCAGGCTCAGTTCTTCCAACATGGCAACCAGTCTATGTCAGAACTGGACGAGTACAGACGAAAACTGAGTGAAGAGGTAACTTCCTGTTCGAGCTGAATTGATCTAATTTCCTCTGCTGCAACTGCATTTGCACCAGTCTTGGGAGGTTCACAACACTGCGTTTGGTAACACAGCTGACTTTTATACAAATACTAACTACATAAATAACAGCTGGGCAGAAAAAGATACACAAAACCTACAACCAGACTTATTTGCTCTCAGTAAACCGAAACCACCATTAGCATGCTAACTGTGTGGCTATAGCTAGGAGGTGACTAGCCTAGCTTAGCACAAAGACTGGAAGCAGGGTTGAACAGCTTGCCCAGCTCTAGTTTAAATTTTATAAATATATGTATAACTAGTAATTAAACATTTAGAAGTGCTAGTAAACTTTTCTTTTTTTTTTTCCTTCGGAAATCACACGCTACATATTTCCCCCTGCTTACAGTCTTTATGCTAAGCTAGGCTAATTGAACCCCCAGCTCTAACTCCACACTTAATGCACAAGCCAAAAAAATAAAATAAAAAAAAGCTTATGAAGAACTTGGCAAGACGTCAACTAATTACGTTTCCCAACTCATATTTTCACCACATCTGTATTCAGTTGAATCCTGTTGCACAAGAGGACTTCCCATGTGGCAGTGAGCTGTTACACGACCTGAAAATCCTCTGTTGAAAGAGGATTAACTGTCATGAAAGACAGATATATAGATTTGAGCTGTGAGAAATGAGAGGAACGTATTTAAAAGGAAAGCAAAGACCCCTTAGTAGCCGCTCTGGTGCCACTGTTTAGCCGGGTTATGACTACCGGGGTGCCATGTTTTGTTGAGCACGTCTCTGTATCGTTTGACTTTGTTGCTCAACATCATACAAGGATGCAGAAGTGGAATGATGGGGCAGAAAATGAGAGAAAAGCAAAGTTTTGTAACACATAAACTATTTTTTTCAGTTTTTTTTCCCTCTAACCTTTCCCTTTTTTATTGTTAAATGTCAGAAAGTTTGTCTCCTTTAACCTGACAGAGTTTTTTACTTCTCACAAGCAGAAATCTTGAGAAGCACATCTCTAGGTAATTTATTGCGACAGCAGTTAAAGAGAAGATGACCACAATGCGGGCTTAAAAAAACTTCAAGACTTATTTTATGAGACGGAAAATGGATTTAGAACAGTCTCCTCTGGCATCTTCAGTGATAAAACCATAAATGCAGTCTGGGCAAACTGCATCACATTAGTTCTTGGCATCTATCTTGGGGGGGGGCGGGGCCGAGGAGTCATAAGATGACATCACGCCCCATCGCTCATCGTGACAGGAAAAAGTGAGCAACAACAGGAAATATTTCACATGTCTGTGTCTGTGTGTCTGTGTGTGTGTGTGTGTGTGTGTGTGTGTGTGTGTGTGTGTGTGTGTGTGTGTGTTAGTTACTGCTCTTTGACTGTCCAAATTAGAGAAAAACATTTCGCTCCCTCAACCTTGAACATCAGCAGTATTACTGCCGAGTGTTTTTGCTTAATGTAAATAAGTTAGAACAGGAAATGAGTTTGTCAGCGTTTCAGCGGCCGAATCAAACCCCAACGAGGCTCTTCCTGTTTCAACAGGAAATGATAGGAAGGAGAATGAGCAGATGAGAAAGAGAAAGAGAGAGACACACACACACACTGAGGAATAATATGCCAAACAGAGAAACCAGCAGTGGTGCTCCTCTGTTTGGCACAGGACGTAGGAAGAGGTTCGAGTCTTCCTAATTCCTGTTTCCTGAAGAGCGAGCTCTGCGGGAGTGATAACCTATCCTGAACTTGACAGGGGCAAACATGTTAGAGAGGACGGAGGACAGGAAAGAGGGGAAAGTTGTCCTACAGTACAGTGAAGAGACAGAAAAGACAAGACAACAACTGAAGAGGCAGGAATAACAAATGAGAGAATTATATGTGTATAAACCAGACTCCATTCATATTTTTTTTACACATTTTTAGAGGACTCATCTTTAAAGGAGTGAAATCTTCCATAAATTGTCTTTCAGTCAAATTCTTGGCTAACTTATTAACTTCACCCCTTTTCCACATTACATTTCGTCTCACTGGGTGCAATTAAATTAATTTTTTTTGTTAAAGAGGCTGTGGAAACTTTATACGTATAGCTAAGGACTGGTTGGCTTAAAATGCAGAATTGCCCTAACATGGGCTGGGTTTTAGCTTCACTATCGCTATTTAGCCTGCTGATGTGTCGTTGAGCAAGGCACTTAATCATTTCCTGTTTCACTTAGCATACAAATCAGTTAATGTGTCCAAAGACCCTAATATACTGTGCACAAGAGCCCTTTAAAACCGTCGACGCTGGCTTCCGGAAGAAAGCCTCGGCGAGCGCAAAGTATTTATGAGGGTTCTCATAAAAAAGAGGGAATGATGTATATTTAAAAATCAATATTTGCGTCTGGAGAATGACCTCCGTCGTCTGTTTCTGTTCAACAGCACACTCAGTTTGTTCTGAATGCTGCCCGGGAGAAGAGGGACATGGAGCAGAGACACGCCGCAGTCAAGAAAAAGGTCTGCTTTTTTTTTTTTTACAAAGATAAACACTTAAACACACACTTTTACTCAGTTTAAACCACAATGTGAAAACAAACAAACAACAACAGGAAAAGGCCTTTTAACTGGATGATGAGCACTGCAACGTCAACCGCACTGACACTCAGCGACTTCTGAAATGTTTCTAGGATGTGTCCTACGATGACTCCATCATGGATTTCAATGCCGATGCAGCCAACGGGATCGCCATGGAGGGGTACCTCTACAAGAGGGCCAGCAACGCCTTCAAGACCTGGAGCAGGTACAAGTTTACCCACGGCATTTCTCGCACAGAACAGCTGCATTGTGTTTTTTCGTCCACTGTTGTTGGTGAATAGTTTCGACCGTGTGCGCTGTGACGTTCCTCTCTTGTCTGGCTTTTCTTTCTTCGCTGCTCGTCGCGGCTTGATCGTTGATTTTGTGACCTTTTCACGTTCTCCCTCCACCGCAGGCGTTGGTTTTCGATTCAGAAGAATCAGCTGGTGTATCAGAAGAAATTCAAGGTATATTTTTAAGTGAATGTAGCCAGCCTCGAATAGATCTGATTGGCCTAGCACAGAGCAAAGATCTGCGTGCAGATACTAAAATGGGAGTGTTGACCTCTTCCTGTCTGCGCCTCTCTCAGGACCAGCCCACTGTTGTGGTGGACGACCTGCGTCTTTGCACAGTGAAGCCCAGCACTGAAAATGAGAGACGGTTCTGCTTTGAAGTGGTCTCCCCGTCAAAGTGAGTGTGTGTGTGTGTGTGTGTGTGTGTCGGGGGGGGGGGACATGTGCAGACGTGTGTTGAAGCGATGGCGGTGGATTTTCATCAGCGTTAAGTGTGCGGATTAGAACGTCCTGCGAAAGAGGGTAGCGCGCACGCATGTGTGTGTGGGGTTGTGTTAATTTTTTCCATGTTAATCCCATGTCCTGAGAAATGAGCTGATCACTGTGTGTGTCTGTGTGTGTCTGTGTGTGTGTGTGTGTGTGTGTGTGTAGGTGTTGTTTGCTGCAGGCAGACTCAGATAGGCAGCAGCAGGCGTGGATCAGCGCCGTCCAAAACAGCATCGCCTCAGCCTTCCAGGAGCGCAGAGAGGACCCGCACAGCCCAGTGAGAATACACACACACACACACACACACACACACACACTCAGAGAATACACACACACACATATGTTATCTTTTACATCTGCATTTTTCTGTGGGAGTTTAATCCGATGAGGTACAGAAGAGGAAGCGGTGGGCCTTTGTGCATCTCCTCATTCCTGTGCGTGTGTTTACGTGTGTGTGTGTGTGTGTGTGGTTATCAGAGACAGCGCTGCAGCTCGATGTCGGCGAGCACTTTGGGAGGCGGCGGGGGAGGAGGCGGGGGAGCGGATCAGGAGAGCGAGGGCTACAAGGCCCTGGAGGAGGTTCAGGCGATCCCCGGGAACAAGCAGTGCTGCGACTGCGGGGAGCCCGGTCCCGAATGGGCCTCCATCAACCTGGGCATCACGCTTTGTATCATCTGCTCTGGCATACACAGGTACACACTCTGACACACACACACACACACACACACACACACTTGGCTTCAAACTTTAGCTCTAATGGTTTCCTCCTCCCAACAGGAGCCTGGGAGTCCATTTCTCCAAAGTGCGCTCCCTCACGCTGGACTCGTGGGAGCCAGAGCTCGTTAAGGTAATTTAACCTTTTAACCACGACGGCTCCGCCGCCTCATTACTGCCTCCTCCTCCGTTACCAAAAAAAAAAAAAAACATCCACAGAGTATGAGGATTATGTAATGCATTATGCAATAGTTTACTTTAAATAAACTCTCCAACGAGCTCCGAGGCACACTCACATTCCTTCTTTATCGCTCCTGTAGTTGATGTGCGAATTGGGGAACACAGTCATCAACAGGATCTACGAGGCCCGGATCGATGAGATCACCATCAAGAAGCCCCACGCCTCCAGCCCCAGGTACAAAACAATCCACACTAACCAAAGGCCGTGTGTAAAGACACCGCTGATGTGCCTTAAATTGACAACGCGATTCAGAGTAAACCACAACCATTTGTCTCATTTTTTTTTTTTTTAGCAGAAACTTGCGTAAGAACGATTTTCCAAGGTGAAAGAATGTCTTAATTGAAAAGAAGCGTTCCAATGCATTGTGGGAACTGTAGGATCCAGCGTCTCCGCACGTGAACCGCAAGTTGAAAGTTGGGGTATCTCTCCTTAAGCTGCTCTGATTTTGACCATTCTCATTTTAATATTTCTCACTGCGGAAGTTCAACACTACTCGATTACTCAGAGAATAACCCCCTTTAGGTCAGGAGTTATCGGGGAAATTCAAGAAGGGCCCTGTCTCTGAAGAGGCTTTTTTTTCCCCCCACCAAACCATACAAATTTTCCAGCCTCGTCTGTCAAGCCGTCACGGAAAACACACTCTTCACCTCCCCCTGCTGTCATTCTGACGTCATTACATGCACTTCCTCCTGCGTGTGTTGGTTTTATTTTATTTATTTTTTTTAAACACTGATCGAAGACAAACTTGCGCCCCGGCTCGTCACGAATCTGAAAAGAGTCCGACAAAGATCGGCGGATCAGTGGCCTCTGCAAACGCCCAGGTGGTTTGCAGATGATCGTGTCAGCGGCCCGTGACGCTGTAACACTTACTTCTTTGCTTCCTCTTTTTCTCCTCTGTGGTGTTGCAGCAGACAGGAAGCGCCACAGGTACATGACACAGATGGTTAACGCTGTGACTTGAAGCCTCCTCCGGAAACTCGCTGCGGGGCTGCATGCTTTCTGCAGCATGAGCTTTCAGTCTCGTCTCGTCTGGCCTTACTTTATTTGGTTGTTTTCCAGTCCCGCCCCCCCCCCCCCCCATTGGTGTAGTTGCTCCTCTCGTACAAAGGAGGCACTTTGGGTCCTAAATGCATGTCTTTTTAACTGAATTTATTACTTCATTAAAAGCCAGCGAGGGCCTTGGGGATATGCATTACGCATTCTTGTCTCACAGCTGCGCAAGCAAGTTGTGGAGTCAAACTGAGAACGAGTAAAGCCAGATACAGACGGCCAAATGCGGCCCTGCATGTCGGCTTCTTTGCTTTAGAAACTGTCTCGTTTATGAGAGAAGATTGCTGCAGAGATATAAGCTATGTTCATCTCTTCTCACTCTTTTGTGGTCATTTCTGTCCCTCAGAGGAGACAAGGAGTCGTGGATCCGATCAAAGTACGTTGAAAAGAAGTTTATCCAAAAGCTGCCCGAGACGGGCAGGAACCCCCCGCTGAGGCGATCCAGCGCCAGGAGGAACCGAGCGACCACGCAGGACCGGACTGTCCAGCGGCCGCCGATCAAACCCAAACCAAACCGAGCCACTCTGCCTCGGAGCACAGGTACAACACCTAGAGCCAGGTATCAAGACAGACTGACAGATAGAGAAAACTGTGGGCTGTTAAAGGTCTTATAACTCTGTCGGCCACCTGCTTTCTGTCAAGATCGCCGCTCGCCTATTTCTGCTGATGTCAACAGAACAGAAACGCTCGCTCAATCCTTAATCTTGGCGATCCAGCAGAAGTTGATAATCCTGGAGGCCTGGCCTGCTCTATTTTATGTGTGCTGTTGCAGTCTGCAGGATAAACCAGTAATCGTGACTCTCTCTCTCTCTCCCTCTCCCTCAGGGCTGAGCCCCAGTGACCTTGTCCAAAAGAACAATTCAGGCTTTCACAAAGGTGAGACAAAACACACTGATGCACTCGTCTGACCTGACAAAGACGGCATGCTCGAACAATGTGTTCGGCACAGACTGTGGACACACACACCTTAAATCTGTTAAGGCGCTCCAGTTAACTTCTTTGTCAGGTTCACATTTGTATTTTAGGTTTCGGCTAGAAAATGTTCACGTTCTTTAATGTTCAGAAAACACATTGTTTTGCCCATCGCTGCAGCACCTCTATTCGCCCTCAGTCCGAACACTCTGTTTTAGTGCCCGTCTCTTTAAGGCCATCCTCCAGAAAAAAAAACAAAAAACTATCTGCTCTTATTGGTCAGTTCTTACATGCCTGAGCAGGCACCACCCACCAGCATTTTCCATGGATTGAGTGATTTCATACTTTTACAGTAAATGTAAAAAATTTCATTTAAAAAGCACCTTGAGCTGCTAATTTGAGCCTCGACTGGAAAAAAAACCAAACGGTGGTATGTGATTGACAGTTAAGTTGAGGTTAACCCTCTGGTCCCCACAGACATGGACGAGGACGAGGAGGACCTGAGCGGACTTCACCCCGGGGCGCTGCTGTATCGCTCGGCGGCCCTGCAGAACTTCCCCGTCATGGCCGACGCTTTGGCCCACGGGGCCGACGTGAACTGGGTGAACGTGGCCGAGGAGTCCAGCACGCCGCTGATACAGGCCGTCTCGGCGGTAAGGACAGCAGTGCATCATATTCACGGTCGCCAGAGGATGAATCATGATGTTCTTCGATGACCTCGCACAGCCATTTTTGTTTTACCTCTTGGCCCAGCACTGTGGTATCAACATCAGGCCAACAATTCAAGATCTACGCAGGCAAAACTAAAGATACAGCAGCAAATAAACCGGAAACATGCTTCTCAGCTTACATTTAACATTTTTAGCCCAGGTGGGCCTTGCAGCCTTCAGGAACCACCAGCGGGTCATTACATATTTAGTCCCGTTGCCTTAAATCTGTCTGGACAAGGTGATAATAAGGAGAGGTTCAGAGGTGATGATGTAGGTTCTGTAACTGTACTACGGAAAAAACGGAAACGACAGCTCACGTTTTCCTGTTTCCTCACCAGAACGCCCTGGCGGCCTGCGAGTTCCTGCTGCAGAACGGCGCCAACGTCAACCAGGTGGACAGCAACGGGAGAGGGCCGCTTCACCACGCCACCATCCTAGGTCACACTGGGTAAGATGCACCGTAACATGTACGCAACAGTTAAACCCCCCGCCGTTTGCCCAAAATCACTTTCCCTTGCTAGGTACAGTGGGAAATCTCAGCAGAAAAAGGAAGCTGATGAATCGAAACAAAACCACAAAAGGAGTCTGTTGAGGAGCTGCGAGCGCACAGTGAAGTCACAAAGCTGACGCTTATTTACAGCTTGAACTTCCTTCATTCTCCAAGCATCTCTGTGTGGTCAAACGTGTCGCCCAGCCGTAGCTTTACAGCAGCGCGTCCGCCAAGTAATCTTTGCTGTTGTTTATTTGGCGATCTAAAAGCAAGGGAAAGTAGATAACAGGTGGCTCATTGTTTCACGGAGTTCCTTCGTACACCTGCGCTGCGTTATCGAAAAAAAGCCGAGGCAGCATCTGACTCTAATCTCATCTTGGCAGAGGTCAGATTGCAGACTTCTACTGTAGAACTTGAATTAAGAGCGCCTGTTTGTCCGTTCAAGAACACAGCTCCACGGCGCCCAAAGAAATAATAAGGGAAAGGAACTTTATTCAGGAACAAAACAAGGAATTTAAAAGTCTCCTTTGTTTACCCCTGTTTTCAAGGCATTTCAAAATGGAGACGGTCCTGTCATCGTGTTTTTCCTATTTATTGTGCTGCAAATCTGATGTTTTGGATAGGCTCGATAAATGGATGCAAAAAAAAAAAAGACATGCAGAGGTGGAAACGCTATGACTAGCCTTAACTCCACCACAGGAACTCTCACCACGGACTAGGAACTTTCGTAGGAATTCAGCGTGTTTCCGCCGCAGGGACCGGGGTCTAAATTAACATTTATTCCCCCCCCACAAAAAAGTCCTTGCTTTTTCGTACATCAGTTGAATAGTTTGGTACATTTTAGCCGGTCTTTAGTTGGCGGTAGACAATCAGGAGCAAACTTTTCATTCTTTGAAAATTAAGCTAAAGGTTTGTGTGGAAACATGGCCACTGAGAAACTGTTACACTCTCAAACTCTCTTTCTGTCTCTGTGATGTCCCCAGGTTGGTTTGTCTCTTCCTGAAGCGAGGAGCAGACTACAACGCCAGAGACAAGAACCAGAAAGACCCCATAACAATCGCCGTGGACAACGCCAATGCCGACATCGTCACCCTGTGAGTCCCGTGGACCGGAAGGAACCTCTTACCTCGCCACGTAAACCAGCCCCTTTGCTAACCGATCTTCTCCCTTTTCAGGCTGCGGATCGCCAAGATGAACAAGGAGATGCGGGAGATGGACGGAGCGTTTGGCCAATCAGGTCACTCAGGGGGGCAGGGATCTGGGGGTTTGTTGAGCGGGAGTGGAGGTGGGCTGGCCCACACCAGGAAGAGCCTCCAGGCTATAAAGAACCATATAAGTGGCTGGGCTCTGGGGGGGCAGAATGATTAGCAGGGTTAAAAGGCAGGCGGTGAGGCTGGAATGAGCTACAAGGAAAAACAACATGTTTTGTTTAGTTGTTAAGCATCAGAAATCACTGGCTTTGCAGTTGTCAGGCGATGTTTATCTGCAGAGAATTATCCAGGCCCTCCCACGCGTCGCTCACGGAAAAACTCAGAAGAAAAGAGACAAACTGCCTTCAGTGAGAAAGCTTAAAACGCAGGGTACGACAGTATGAAGGCTCAGGGACGCTGAGCGGAAACAGAGTTATCGATCAAGTGGAGACCGAGAAATGTTCTGTTCTGTAGAGAGATGTTGTCGCACTTTGAACCACAAACGCACATCATGCTGCACTTTGAAACCCACAAAATCTCCAAATGGCTTGTCGATAAAGAGCGCTGCATGTGGGTGTTCTCCAATGTTTCGCCGAGGTTAAGAAAAATGCATATACAAGATACCTCTATCAGGCCTATTTTTACTGATATTTGTACATATGGGGTATTTTTATATTCAGTGTGTACAGTGTTGTTTGTATGTCGTTGTATAAGCTGAATCCAGTGTTTGGGTTTGTTTCTCAAGGACGACTTCCTCCTCTATTCTGTGAATAGTCTGAACTCTTCGTCATGTACGACCTGTTTGTATTTATCTGTGCTGGAGCTCTGGAGTGTAAGATTAGCCGTGGGGTTTTCGTTTGCCTTTTTGTCGTTTTGGCTCCTTCTCAAGCTGCAAAGTCCATTCTTTTTTCGTGATTGTGCTTTTTGTTTTTTTTCAACGGAGGCTTTTGTTAAAGCCTCACACGTGAAGGAATGGAAACGTGATGCTTTTTTTTGTGTGTGTCTGCTTGAAAAAAAACAAAACAAAAAACTGCTGGTCAGTATTTGACGTGCTGTGCTCTATCACTGTGTGTCTTTGTCACTTGTGCGCCTTTGCCCTTCTGCCCGCTGAGATGTCCGGCTGGTCTCAAGTGCTTGTGCAGTGTGCCACCTACTGCAGTCTAAGAGGTAAAGTGCATGTGCATGTGTGTTTCATTTGTCCGGTTGCATGCTTCTCGCTTTAAGGCTACAATTTTTAAACGCGCTCAGGAAATAGCTGGGCTGTGACGGCTTATTAGAAACTCAACGTGCCCCCCAAAAAAAGATGACGCTTTTGATGATTTGAACGCAGCTGTCTCACATTTAAACCCGGGCGAGATGACATTAGTGCTTTTAAAAAGTTGTGGTTCTCTTGAAAACAACTCATGTCTCCCATCTCTGCTCTGTCTCCAGGTGACGACACCTACCACGACATCTTCAGAGACTTTTCACACATGGCCTCAAACAACCCCGAGAAGCTCAAACGCCGCAGCGCAGACCCCAAAACTTAACCAGCCCTCCACCTCCTCTTCTTCACGTCGCTGTACAGTAACCACGTTTTTGGGAAAAAAAACCAGAAAAAAAACATGCAAGTATGCAGACACATCAGCACACATGTTCCCCTGGCTACCTGCCACATGTTCAGTCATAGCTCAGCTGGTGTTGACTTCAGAGGGGGACGAACGCGCCGAACAGTGGAGCCTTTGTGCGAGCACGTCAGCGCAGAACAATTGTGCCCGAGTGGGAACACTGGAACAGCTTTATCAGAGCAGCAGGAGGTGTCTTTATGTGTAGCAGAGGGTAACGCCATCGCTCTGCCAAGAGTTTCCTAATTAAATCCTGTAAATCTGTTTCTTTTTTTTTCAGCTAAAAGGGCTGTTTTTTTGTTGTTGTTTTTTTTAATGTTCCTCTGCCATTTCTGTTGAAGCGCCACATCAGAAAGACGTGAAAATGTTAGAGAATTCTTGCAAAGTCTTCCATTCTGTTGTAACGTATGCAGATTTTTACATTTGGTATGTTTTTAGATGCTGTTTATGTCTGTTTTTGTTAAAGCCATGTCAGGTACTTGAGATTCATGAACAAATAAACCCCAACGCGAAACTTAATTTCAGTGTGTTGAAGTTTCAAACAATGCCAAGCCAAAGGTTCATTTTTGTAATGATGGTGCAGTTTGCTTTTGCAGGGTGTTTTCGCTGTATAGAGAACAAATCCCCAGCAGAGGGCGCCATCATTTTGTGCTGGAGCTTGTTAGCTAAAAGTTGCCAGGCCTTGGTGATTTTGCCACAGAAGACCTGGTGAATATGCCGAAGAGTGAGACAGACACCTTTAAACAAAATACATCCGTTTTTAATCTATAGTGAGTACAAAACATCACATTTTAAGATAAAACAGTGTCAAGTTGCAGCCTGGATCTTTGTCTAAGATCGGTCGATGGTTCCCAACCTTTTTTCCCCCCCAACCAAATGGACCCCTTTTCTCTCATTGACAAAACTGACAACCACTGAATAATAATGACTTATTCTATGGATTTATCACAGTATATTACATAACAGTACAGAAGAAGTGATAGACTGCAGGAAGCGATTGTGATTCATTTCTCTTCCAGCAGATAATATTCCGTGAATGTTGCATCATTAGTGTCTGTAATTAAGGTTGTCGTGGTACCAGAATATTAACTTCAAATCAATACTGGGAGAAACTGACCCTAACCTGTATATAATGCTGGTAGATGAAAGAGTCATTAAAAACCGCCCCTGGGACTGCCAGGTTGGGAACCAGACTCGACTGTTACAGGTCTGAATTAAAGCTTGAATCACAATATGACAATATATGGCAGCTGCCAGAACAAGGAAGTGGCATACTAATAAAAGCCACATGTAATCAGTACGCCTGTAAAGAGCAGGTCACAGTGACCGTGTGGCCTCTGTCCTATGAACCTGCTGTTCACGCAGCCAAACATCTCTGAGTTACAAACAGTTTTGGTCAGTACAACATTTGTATGTGAGCCTATTAGAAAATGCACTTGTATTCCTGCCCGGTAACATAAAGCACTTGTGGAGAAGCAAAGACCTGAGGCTGAACAAGAGGTGCTGGAATCAGTGCTGGTGTCTGCAGCTCATAAAAAAATCAGAGTTAACAGTGAGCAACGCAGAAGGGGTGCTGCTTATCAGTAGGAAATGCTATTTGTTTGATTCATAAATAAACATTACACAGTAGTGTAGCAACAAACAGTTATTTGTCGTGTTTAAATTTGGGAATTTAAGCCAATAAAAAGCACAACTTCAGCTGAAATGCTAGGGGGCTTATGACAAGTCCTGCATTTTTGCCTTGAGAGGGGGCCTTAAATCAAAATCTAGTTATTATTTAATACATATTCCATATATGGTGCATGTTCTTAAAATGGTATTTTTAATTTGAATTATCATACACTACTGGGCACACATTACACAGCAGGCAGTGCTGATTGTTTACTGGGCGAAAAATCATCATGTGTAGTTTCGGCACAGACAGGAGGGACACAGGCCCCATTGAAAATGAATCCAGCCATGCCGCTGGCTGTTTCTATTGTACTGTGTCCTTAAAAAGACAAATTATCAAATGAGGATATTGAAAGTTAAAGATTATTCCTGAGTGTGCAAATTTAAATATGCTTGTCAGTATTTGAGCAGCAGCAGAATCTGATTGATTTACTTGCATCAAGAGTGAAACAGTTTTCTGTCAGCATATTTCCTTGTCAAACTTGAAGGCATGTGAAATAATAAAAACAAAACAAACTCAAATCACATTTTCCTTCACATTTCCTATCTTGCATGTACAGTGCATGCAAACCAGCCACATATCTGAGCGTTGCTGGATGAAGTGTTTAAATGCCCAGTGTTTCCTTTAAGGCAGACAGTACTGGCCTGAACATTTAACTGAGGTCACAATGTGTAACAGAGTGAGGACTCACTGGACCCTTTATGTTCACAGTAAGCCTCTTTCTTTGCTTTGGGTCTGAATCTCTGAGGTATAACACAAACACATGTGAAGCAGCCTGTTAACTGATGGTCTCTTCAGGGAGGCACCATCCTTTAAATGGCTCTTTGAATGCTTAATCTCCCCAGTCCTGCATATTTTTAAGCCATCCCACAAATCATCATAATTCTTCTCTGCGGTTCGTGTCAGCAGGTAAACTGTTTATCTGCTCCAACTCTGAATGTAAACCCTTATCTTTGTCGTTGAGGGTACGTTTCTGTGGAGGCGGTGGATCTCTGCAGGAGAAGTAGTGAGGAAGGGTAGCCATGGTCAAAGTTGCGAGAATGAGGAAACCACCCGATACCATGAAGGAAGCGACGTAGTTGCCTGTGACGTCCTTGAGAAACCCTTGGGACATAGACAGGAGAGAATATTCAGAACCGAAATGAGTTGCATATTGCTAGCTGCATGGCAATTGAGATAGAAAACATGGGAAAAGTATTCAGAGAGTTGGCTTGACACTGTTTATTCACAATTAATGTTTGACCACTTTCACCCTCAGTGTTTATAGACCGATTCAGGTCACTTGAGATAACATAAAACACGGTGACATGACCTACACTGGGAGATATAATTATGCACTGTCCCAATCTCCTACCTGACAGAGGTGTCCCCAAAAGTCCCGCGCTGCTCTCGATGAGCTGCAGTAGCCCGAGGCCACCCATCATGCGCTCCACACCCACGATCAAGGGCACCACCGCGAACACCACAGACGTCAGCGCCCCGGCACTGAAGCCGTAGAGGAGGCTGATCACCATCAGTGCTGCGTAGGAACCAGACAAGGAGCTCACAGGCAGCAGCATGATGAACACTCCCGCCAGGAAGGTCCACGTGCTCAGTAGATGAATAAGCCGAAAAAGACCCAGGTCTGAGAACCAGCCCGACGCCACACGGCCCAAAATGTCTGAGGCGCCGGCTGCCGACATTACAAAAGCAGCTTGGTACTCCGAGAAGCCGGCTTGGCGGCTGTGGGCCACCAGGTGGAAATATGGCACAAAGTAGCCGACGTTCATGAGACTGACGCCCAACGTGTAGGTGATGTAAGGCCTCTCGAACAGCAGCGACAGCTCCAGGTAGGAGGAGATTCTTTGCAGCAGCGAAGCACGTGGTGGATTGGTCTCTGGATCAACCTGGAGGATGAACAGAAGGAAGTTCTTCACTTCATCTTGTTGCTGTGTCTTTAAACATGATCATCTCTCTGCCTTTAATTCATTCTTTCTGCTTTTTATGTATTTAATTTCTGTACACTAGGTGTCTAAGATCAACATGTCAGTAATTCAGGTAACTGCTGACCATTAACCATTGTTGGCTAAAGCTCATTCCAAACGGGGCATGGAAACTTTATTGCCTAAGCTGAGGTCACTTGGTAAGGCAAGACTCCACTGTCCATCCTTTAGCAATTGCAGACCAAGCTACTCGGGTCACTCCTGACCATTAGCCATTGCCGGCTAAAGCCTTTACATGGAAAGCAGGACATTGTCACCTGTTACCTAAAATGTGTAACAAAAAAGTGCAACAGATGAAGACAGGAGGGTCAGGTCCCACCTTTGCTGGGGCTTTAGAGCGTCGCTGTGGATGGATGAGAGCCCCGCAGGGCACAATGTTCAGGCTGAGGCCACCCAGAATCAGAAGGGCCCCTCGCCAGGCGTACTTTTCCACCAACAGCTGGAAGAGAGGATTGAAAGCAAAGGAGGAGAGGCCAATGCTGGAGAACCCCAGTCCCAATGCCAGGGTGCGCCGCCGGGTGAAATTAGCCATGACTGTAGCTACCATGGGGGTGAAGACAAGCCCCCAGCCCAAACCTGGAGGAGCGTAGAGGAGAAGAAACACTGAGATAGCTAATAGTTAACGAGGTAAACCTATATGACCGACCTGAATAGCTGTTGTAAGACCTTGAGGCAAGTTACCTGAAATGACACCCATAGTGAGGTAGAGGTGAACAAGACAGGTGGCCTGCGAGGCAAGTATGAGGCCGAGTGCAGCAAGACAGCCCCCTGTCATCACCACCACCCGTGCATTGTATGCATTACAGAGTGCTGCACCCAATGGACCTGCAAAACAAACACACACATCTCCATTTGTTAGGACTCATTAGCATTCAAGACTGCAGTAAACTTCCAAGAACCAGACCATGACATGACATGCTATCACCAACAATGCCTCACAAAAACCCATGCCAATGTTTAACAAAATATTAACGTTATCTTCAATTTGGTTGGTTCTACACAGCATAATGGACACAATTTTACAGCTACATAATTCCATCAGATTACATTTTACAGATGACTTGTGCACAATTTTAACACATTTCCCCCAAACTCAGCATTTACTAATCTAAATAAAGTTCAGTGGGTTGGAGCAATATTTGGCAGCACAGCATGAGTTTGTACTGAGTGAGCCACTGTTACTTGTCAAAGAGTTAATGAGTTGCAGCCTTTTCTGCAAACAACCTATAAAATGGCTCGAAATTCATAATTGTGCTTTCTTTTAGCTACACCTCCTCCTGCATGATTGCTTTACATTTGATAAGACAAATAATTGCAACTAGTACTGCACAGATTAGCCCATGAGCTGATCACCAACATTTTGAAAATGTATTTTTATCATTTTAAATAATCCATCAAGCTGCTTTTCTCTGTTTATGGTTCAACAGATGTTCACAGACAACAATAAGTGGCTGTAGCTGTAATTACAAACAACACACTCATACTGTGTTTAAGACAGTGACTCACTGAAGAACTGCTGTGTTGCCAGACCCGTGGACGAGATCCAGGATATGGCCTGAGCGCTCTCATCGAAGTACTGCACAAACTCCACGAAAAAGATCCCTAAGCTGCGCATCAGGCCGAACACGAGGCTCGTGCTGACGAACATGGCACCGACCAGCACCCAGCCCCAGCCTCCATCCGGGCCCTCGGCCTCATCGCGCTGGCTCTCTGCTTTGGGCTTGACGTCAGTCATGTCTAGCAGAAACTTATCTGTAAAAATAAGATGACTGCAGGTCAGCGTAAAAGCAGCGAGGAGGGCAGATTTACAGGAGAAAGGAAGCACCAACAAAATGAAGATTCCAGCCAGTGCAGAACAAGTGCCAGACTCTCTCTGATGTTGTCAATAGCCATAATGATTAACTTCGCACAGGCCAATAGATGAACAGATTGTGCTGTGCAAGTGTGACTGCTCTGCTTAACAAGCTGGCCTTCACTTCACACAAGATCTAGGTGAGAGGTGAACTCTGGCCAGCTGACAGGTGTTCATTGATCAGCCATGAAGAAATAATTGCATGTTCAATAGTGAAAGACAAGAATGCCCCTCGATAAACTGTCACTAGAGTGGCACTAGATTGGCTTGCTCCTTGGTTTAGGAACCATTTACAGTCAAATGCACCTTGATGTGTTCCTTCTAGCCATGATTTTCTACATATCTGATTCTCAGTTTGTCACCATATCGCCATGACGCATTATCATTCCCTACAGCTCATCTAAAAAACAGAAAATCTCCCTTTTATTGCTTCACTACGGCAGCATCATGAAAATGATGACATTTATATTTTTAGGAGAGAAAAAAGTCATCCTCAGGCACACGTTGTGCTGCTGACAGTAACAAGCTGATCACATGCATGCAGCCTCTTTAGTCTGTAAACAAATTCTGCTGTAGCAGCAAATACGACTGAAGTTCCTCTTTTGACACTGAACACAACTTTCAAGTACTGCGGGCAACATGCTGCCACAATCGGCTGTCTATGATCTGCTATTGCCAGAATTTTTAGAGAGAAATCCCCCCCATTTTAACTTTCGTAGCTCTGTGGTCACTTTTCAGCTGATTCCCTGAAATCTGTGCCTGATCGGCTCACCCACATACGAAAAAAAGTCATGTGTTCTCAACAAGCAAATGCTTTGTTTAATTTGTCCTGCAAACAGACAGAAAATATGCTATTATATGTCAGTGTGAACACTTGTTAAGTGTAAATATAGATTCAAATATAGTTGAGTAAAAGCAGATTATATTTGCTGGTGGTTCAACAGTACTGTCCCTGCTGTTGCTCAGTTTGGTGAGTGTTTACAGCCAGTTGAAATTGAGCCAAAGCAAAGTGACCCGATCCATTCCACACCTAATGGCACTCACTTCACTGCTGCAGGAATGACAGGAATCTGACCCAGCACACTCTCAAACACACATGCACTGTAAGACTTCAGGAAACACAACAATGGCCCAAAAACCTCTTTTTGTCTTGCTGTATATCTTAAATAATCAATGAGCCAGCTCTAGTGTTTAAAACCTACCTGCTGAAGGAGAGATGCAGAAGGAACATGCACCAGATTTCAGCAAGCAAAATCTCCAGGACAATGTCGGGTTGACACCAGGATCATGTGACATGACCGTCTTAAAGTTTCATTTTGACAAATATGTATTTCTCTGTGGCCAAGCAAACATCGGAAATGCTACAAGCAACTTCCCGTTCTAAACCTTTTCAGTAAGGATTCTGTCAAGTCAAGTCAATTTTGTTTTATATAGCCCATAATGACAAATTTGCCACAAAGGACTGTAGATACTGCTGAGGACACTCAGGTCAGGTCAAGCACCCACTTGGCTGGTGTTAATTGAATTATCTACTGACATCCTGAAGAAAAGATACACTAGTATCAACAAAAAAAAACAAAAAAATCAAAACCCGGCTGCTCCACCACTCAACAAAACAAAACAAAAGTGTTGGTCTTCAAAATACAAAGCCCTACTTACCAACTGGTCTCACTCACTTCTCACCTGTCACCTGGCAAAACACTTCGATGACATGTCAGACGGTAAAAGAGACCTCAGGTGAAAAATGGAACAACCAAGGAAGGACGAGACAGAGCAAAAGGAGGAGGAGGAAGAAGACGATCAAATATTCTTACTGTCCGGAAATCTGTGCAACTTAATTGCAACTCGAACACCGATGCATTATCAACTATAAGTTTACCGTTTGACCCTCGAAAGCTGTGTCGTGAGTTAGACCAATTTGAGCTCCATCGATGGACAAAGATGTGTTGTAGTTATCTATGTTAATACAATAATTGTGTCAATACAATATTCATATATTCCCACTATTGTACTACAGTACTGCACACAATGGCAACAGTCTTTGACAGACCATATGTATAAAAAACAGCTACAATAAATAAGGAGAAAAAAATTATTTGGCTCAGTCTCAAGAAGCCAAAAGTAAGTGTTTAAGATTTATCACACTAGTGTCGAAACAATGCCCTGTAAGATGAATTGTACTGCTGTTTGAGGAAACGTGCTTAAACAAAAACTGGAGAAGGCGTTTCTGTGGGTTTGGGATTGATGCAAGCTTTGTCCGTCATGCAGATTGGCTGGTTATGTTTGGCAATCATTTCAGCCGTGCGACGTGCCTGTGGCATTTCGTGACCCAAGACAGACGCCTCTCTTCTTGTAGTTTGCGCTTGCTTGAGTAGTTTGTATTTTGCATTTCAATCTATATAATAAGCAAGTAAGTGTAATTTACTAGATGCTTTTTGAGGTATTTAAGGTATAATACATTTATAATCTGTGAAATTCTAAATGGTGATTAATCGATACATCATTAACATACCTTATATAAAGGTATATGTATAATCTACTTTTACTTTTGATACTTAGGTACATTTGATATCAGTTACTTTAAGACTTTTGCACATGTACTCTTAATATGGGTGACTTTCAATTTTATGAGAGTAACACAATATCTTACCTTTTACTCAGTATGATGTGTTACAACACTGTTTTTTGTTGGAGGTTGCCATATACACTGTACTAAGTACCTTTCCATATAATTAATGGTTAATTAGTCTGTTATAAAATCACATTATTATATGTATTAGACACATGGTGATAAGGGTGTGCGCACCTGCAAACACGTGCTGGTGCTGCCTTTCCTTCACGCAGTTTCAGCCTCATCCGAACAGCTGGTCAGTTTCATTCATGTAGCGTTTAACAGCCATGAACAGGTACACAGGCGGGAGCGCGCACCGTAAAACGTGCACGTGGCCTCTCCGAGCAACACTCCACGTGAGTGACGTAGGCTTCGCACTGCGCCTGCGCACTGGCCGTCTCGCGGAGCTGTATGAAACACACATACACAAAAAACAACTATTTTAAGCTAGCTGCATAATTTTTGATGAAATAACTTTAGTGTCCATGTTAATGTATTTTAAGAATTGTCACTTCAACTGTTGCCAACAATGTTAAAGTTATGACAATATCTCACAGTGAAATATTAACTGTGTCGCAACCAGTGACGGACTGAAACCTTTAAAAGTGATAGGCTAGAATGGTGTATGACTGTAAAACCAAGATGTCAGCGTCCCTTGCAATTAAGATAAACCGGTTCGCAGCCTTATGAAAGGTACAGTTCAACTGAATTTTTGTTTTTACTCACCCTCGGTTCGTCAGCTCTCTCCGGGGCGGCTCATGGTGCACAGCCTCCAGGTTTGCAGGGGTAACGGTCAATACCAAGCCGCCGGGAGAAGTTCAACAGTCACTATAGAGCAGCGTTGACGGTACACGCACGCGCAGTCGTCACTTAATAACTGACGCGTGAAACGTGATTTATGCCTTTATATTATGTCCTGTGAAAACTATGTACCTGCAAAATGTCAACATGATATTCACTGTAGTGTATTATTATTATTTAGTGTATTTTTTCAGGGTTATCAATTTTATTTTTGTTTATGTTTTTTTTTCTTTAAGTTTAACACTTCAGTTTTTCCTGATGAATTCAAATAATCAAAATTCATTACAAACAATGATATATTTCTTTCACCTTCACCAGAATTTTTAAAAAAAATGATTTTTTTGTATTATTACTAAACAAACCAATTATAAACAAACTCTCTTTGTTTTCATGACTGAATCAACTGAACAAACAAACTGACCTTAAAGGACAACATCATCTCACAGTTTTACTTTGTTTACATATGGCGGACCGTGCCACCTCTCTAGCTCCAAACAGTGTCCCGGGGACCTTATTTTGCCTCTGAGAACAGCTTGTTTATTTCCTTTTGTGACGTTGTATTATTGCCTCATTAACACTGTTAATATCACAACACTGAGTTTTGAATTCATTCTACAAAACATCATAGTGACCCTTTAAAAGACTAATACGAATAGATGTTTCCAAGTCATTTTCATGAGGCTGTTTGTTTCTCTCCGAGTCAAACGACCTCTCACCACCACTATGTGTAGACGCTGTTAAATAACCTGATGTCCAGAGTACACAATGGAAGAGTAGTTATACCTTGGAGGCAGTTGCATTCAGGTGATGCTTGTGATATTGGATACTGATATAAAAAAGTATCAACTTGACACCATGCAGTTTTTTTTTTAATCACGTAAACTATCATATGTTTTCACATGAATAGAACTTAGGCCATATTTCCTTTGAGCCGTTTGTTCCTGTTTTTGAGAAAGCACATGACGGCATGATTTAAAAAAAAAAAAAAAAACATTTCTTGCCAGTGCAGCCTAGAAGAGAAAGGTGCTCTTTTTATTACAAAAAACAAAACAACCAGTGCACAGCTTAAAGCAATAGGACACCGACAAAGAAAGATTAAGCATTAACCAAAAAATGAGAGGGAGGAACCACTGTCATTGACTGGGACGTCTTCAGTTGCGGGAAATGCTGTTGAAACTCAAAAATTTGGTCCCTTGGTTGAAGTTTCCCTTGTTTGTTGGAACTGTTTAAAGTGTGCACATTTTGCATTTCGACACACAAAAAGCAGGTTTCTGCCAGCAAACAGTGCCACCACCACAATGGTTTGACTAGAGGGATGTGTCACAGAGATAAGTAAATGTAGGGAGGCCTCGGTCAAGATAATCTCCCTCCTTGGTTTATCACAGCTAACCGCCCTGTGGGTTTGCACTCGTCCAACACCAGAGGGAGGCAACCACAAGGTCTGAAAATGCCAAAGGCATGTAACACATGGAGGTAAACCGAGAGATAAACATTGCACTTCCTAACCTGACTGTTAAAAGTGGCTTTATCTTGACTTGAAAACACCATTCGCACACACCACACAGCGCAACACTACATTTAATGGCCTCGGTAATAAACGCGCCGTTGAATTTACACATTTCCAACAACGTCAACAAAAAACGAGCGTCGGAAATTTGCTGAATGTCAAATTTATGGCAGAGCTTTTATTTACATAGCAATTATTTACATTTGCAAGGCTGTAGCACTGCTTTTGGTGTCCCCACCTCGGGGATTTCTCCTTCACTGCATGCATAAAGGCTGTGAGTTTAGTTCCTTCTTATTTTTATGTGCCGTGCAGAAGAGAATACTAGAGAATACTTCTTTTTGCAGTTTCAATAGATTCGATAAAAGGTTTCCCATAATACTCACTTCCTGAATTAAGTCACACACACTTCTCGTGAAATACTCACTTCCTGAAAAACAGAAGTTCTCTTTTAATGACAAACTCTTTGTGAGCTGATATGTAAGGAGGCTCCTGACAGGGCATCACTGTCCACAAATTGGTGAAGGGGAAAAGGGTTTTTCAGTAGGGGACGGAGATGAAGGTTGGAAAGTCCCCTCAAGCTTCCAACGTTTTGTCTCCTGAGTTGGACAATGAGCCCTGCTAGCCACAGCTCATCAGGGAGCAGGAAGCGAGGGTGGGGGGATGACAGAGGGTGGGAGAGTTCACCAGGAGTCTGCGGGGCCCCTCCACGCTTGGCCCCCCTGCACCCTCAGGAAGCACCGGCGAGCTCGCACACGTGTTGCCGGCTGGTACCAGTGTGAGTACCCGGCATCGGGAGCAACGGAGGAAACAGGTGCCCCTCCGACTCATTGTTTCCACAAAAGCGCCAAGACAAAAACAAAACAAGATGTGGAAAAATGGCAGGGAAGGGTTGAGTTGAGAGACGATGTGATTCATGGGTAGAAAAAGCGCGTTAATGAGAGAGGAAGGAAGTGAGGGAAGGAGAAAGGCCGAAGGAGGGACGTGCGGTCGACACTGCTCATGCGGTCGGGTCAGCGCCATTTTCATCTCGATCTTTTGTGATCCAGAGACATTTCAGATTTCACAGGTTTCAAAGTGACACATCTAAAAAGACACTCGACAGCAAGGCTCCAATTGATATAAATTGATTTAATTAAACTTGTACAAAACCATCTTTGTCCAGCAAATGAACTCATACACATACAAATTTAATATCATCAATTTCCCAATGGCTTACAGTCACCTTGTTCAAACTCTTTCTTTACTTTACGCTCAGTACAAGTCAACTAAGTCCTCTGCCTGCTCGGACTATAACAAACAGGCCCCAGGCCTCAATTTTAAGATAAATCTGAGTTAAATACACATTTAAGAAGAAGATTTTTCAGTAACTGAACACTGATTACGCGCTTCTAAATAAATGCTAGAATTTAAATTACTCCAAAAACGCTCAAATTCACAACCCGTCCTTGTTAAAACTTGCATCTTCTTTCATTTCATTCAACTGTTCACATGCTCTTCATCGTTCAGTGTAAAAACATCCCAAAATTCCTTCCATGCCTCGTTCCTTTCTCTCCATCCCCTCCACAGACCTTCAAAAACACTTCTCTTTACATCATCTCCATCTCCATCCAAGCCACCCAGGATTTCTAATTAACCTTATGGATCCATACTTACAGCTTCAAAACTCGTCCAACAACATGCTGATTCTTAGAGATGCCTCTGAATGCCTATTTCTTTTTCTCTAAATGGAATCCATTTTTTTCTGGTCACTTGCCAAAAGTAATAAATTACCACCTCGTGTTCAAAAGCCACCAATTGCTAATAATTTAAAAATTGCTGAAGTTAAATTCACCAAATTTCACATTTTCCGATCGATGAGTCGAAGGTCGGGCCTCCTCAGCAGGCCTGCAGGAGAGGCTGGTAGGGCTCGGTCAGGACCTTGTAGCGGATCTTGGTGTTGGTGACGGCGCCGTGTTTCTGGCGCAGGTGAAGGCGCAGCTGACTCTTGTGGCGGAAGTGGAGGTCGCACTTCTCGCACTGGGGAACAATGAGGTCCACAGATCAAAAAAAGAGCAACTGATAAGATATTCTTTGATTTTTCTCTGCTTTTTTAAAAAAAAAAATTCCTTACAGTGTACGGCTTCTCTCCGGTGTGAATGCGCAGGTGGCTCTTCAGGGTCTGCAGGTGGCGGAAGCGGGTGCCACAGGTGTGGCAGGGGTACGGCTTCTCCCCCGTATGGATCAGGACGTGGGCCCTGAGGTGGGCAACCTAACGCCAGGACAAAACCCCACAGTCAGGTTAAGATTTGTAATTAAAACAAATGTCAGTTTCAACCCCCGGACATGAATTGGATTGATGCCATGTGTCAGGTATGACATGATATCAGTCAATGATGGCATCTTGTTTTGTCCACAACCCAAAGATTGTTTACTGTCAAAGAGGAGCAAAGGAAGCCAAAAAATATTCACATTTAGAAGCTGGAATAAGAGAATTAACTTTTTTTTTTCCTTCAAAAAAATTAATCAACTATCAAAATAGCTTGTGATTAACGTAATGGTTGA
This sequence comes from Acanthopagrus latus, assembly GCF_904848185.1. Taxonomy (NCBI): domain Eukaryota; kingdom Metazoa; phylum Chordata; class Actinopteri; order Spariformes; family Sparidae; genus Acanthopagrus; species Acanthopagrus latus. The sequence continues at coordinate 10,007,717 of NC_051048.1, forward strand.
TGACTCATCGATCAACTGGCCAATCGTTGCAGCTATACTCATTAAAATGACATTTTTTCTCTACATAATGTGACATAATTCTGCATAATTTTCAGCTGGATGCCTCTCACTCTCACTTTTTTGGGTTTGAATGCAAAAGGCTATATGTTCTAAGCCTGCTACTACAAAATATCAGTGTCATGTTTGATATAAACGTTTCGATTTATGCTGTTTTTATTGCTATATATTCGACCTCATTCTGGTGATTTCCTTTACTCTCTCCGTGCTCATGTCCTTTGGGGTCAAATCAATTCTATCTGCCTCGTTTGTTCTTATTGTGCTTTTGTAAAGCACTTAGTACAGTACGTTTAGATCATTATGAAGAACCTTTTTTGTTTCATTGTACTTTTGAATGAAATCATGCCTGACTAACTGAGGGTTAGAGTTTGAAATCTGACTTTTTATGACAAAAAAAGAGGAAACGTTCTCTGAGAGGAAGCTATAGGACTGACATACATTAAAACCCCCTCTAGTGCACACACACACACACACACACACACACACGGAGTTACCCGCACCTGGACAAACCGAGCGCCACAGGTGTCGCAGCGGTAAGGCTTCTCCCCGGAGTGGATGCGAGAGTGAGTCTTCAGGTTGGCTGGTCGGTTGAACTGGGCGCCGCACACGTTGCAGCGGTACGGCTTGTCACCTGCGAGGGCATAAAGGCGGCGTCGGGTGTCGGTTTTGAAAAGAGAAAAGAAAAAAACAGAAGTGGAAAGAGATATTTTTTATATAGCCTCACCTGAACAGGCGGTCTTGGTTCCTTGAATGTTACCAGAGTAACAGTAGGGCACATAGTAGCTCTCACGCTTGATTGCATGTGCAGCTTCTGGGAAATTGGTGCAGGGTGAGACTGGGGAAGCAGACAGTTTGAATGAAACAAACGATTCGGAGAAATCTCTCAAAATTTGAACAATTTTGAGGGAGGTGCGGCTCGTACCTGTTCCCTCCTTGTGAGGCGGAGGCAGTGATGGGTGATCCAGAGAGGGGGGTGGCCCCAGGGGAGGGGCTCGGCCAGAACCCTCGTAGCAGGAGGCCTGCCCCTGTCTGATGAAGAAGTGTTTATGATTATATGCTTCCTCGCTCGTGTCATTAACGTCACGCACTCTTCGCGTCTTCGAGGTTTACCTATCAATCTGACCAGGCACTTCTCCAGACCACGCCTCTGCTGGCGCTTTGGGTGTCGAGCCCACCCTGTCTGCGGTGGGCGACGGGTGGCTTTGTGGCTCCTCCACCTCTTCTTCCTTCACCGTGGTGGCTGCACAGAGAGGGTTGAGGATGATGTACTTGTATTTTTTCCAGTTGCACGCCTTTGGGTCCGGCGTGGGTTTGACGTCGCTCTGGAGAAATTAAACAAAGACCACTTAGCCATACATTGCTTTCTTGTTTCTCACATTTTAAATGTGCTCAGTCGTCGTCACGAACTCACCACAAGGTTTTTGTTGCAGGTGTTGGATTCTGCGGGAGAGTTTGGCTGGCAGCTGGAGCGGGCGGGGCTGTCTGGAGACGGAGTCGGGCTCGCCGCGAGGGGCGACTCGGGCTCTCCTTTTAGTAGCTTTGACCCTGGCTGGCAGGTCGGGAAAGCCCCTGGCTTGAGAGAGCCTCCGACCTCCGCAGGGACCCTGCAGGAGAAAGAGAGGAAGTGCTGTAATGAGCTAAAGCTGTCAACAAACACAGCCCCAAAGAGATAAGCAAGTAGGACAGTCACACCCACAGAGCGTTTTCAGCTTTTTCTCAACGCACTTAATCCTCCTACCTTGTTGGGAGTAATCGCTGGGGTCCTGGATTGGGCAGGTCCCCTCCTCTGGGGGCTACAGAGGCTACAGACACCCTGGAGTCCAGCTCCAGCTGTGGGTGCCTTGCAATCATATTCTCCCTGCTGGAAAACAAAGAACCATCCGAGTGAATAACACGCGAGACTGCACAGTAAAATCAATCAAGTGCTCATTCATCCACAAATTAAAAAAAAAAAAAAAAAAAAGCAGATGTTCGCTCCAGACCCTCACCAGTGCAGCTGCATGAAGTCCCTGCAGGTGTCGGCCACGTGGTCCATCTGCAGGTAGGTCGCGGCGGTGAGCACCCCGGGGACGATGCCCGCTGTCAGGGGGAGGCGGGAGGTGTACATGAAGTCGAGCAGCAGGGAGATGCTGGCCGGGTCCAGGGTGTCGGGGAGGGTAACGGTCATGAGCTGGTCCCCGCTGCCACCGCGCCCCTGAAGAAGCACACGGTGGGAGTACAGCGAGTAGAAGAAGCCACTGAAAAGGAGAAATGAAATAATCAATTTCAGTGTTTTGATGAGGTGGACTGGGCAGAAATGGAGGGGGGGGGGGGGGTGAGGAGAAGACAATGGATGGCCCTAAATTGAAAGCAGGAAAACGTGAAGGGAAAAGGCAACACAAAGGATGACTAAAAAAAAACCCAACTGACTCAATCGGACGACAAAGGGTTGAGTCATAAAAGAGAAAGAAAAGGATAAACTGCTCTTTTGAAACCTGCACCGGTCAGAGAGGAGCTCATTCAGGGCGCAGTATTCGGCCACGGAGGGCCCATGTTGTGCACCAACCTGCAGGCCACGAGCACAGCGCAGTGCGCCCGCAGTTGCACGCTGCCGACAATCAGGGTGGCGTCGGTCAGGATGTTGCGGTGGCGCAGCTCGTTCAGGTTCAGCAGCACGTCGTTGGAGTGGCGCGTGAACTCCTTCACGTATCCCTCAGCTGGGACGGCGGCGGCGGCGGCGGCCCTCATCTCCTGCCCTCTGTCGACCCTGTAACCCTCCAATACTTCCATCACGCTCATCCGGATCTGTAGAGAAGGCATCATGAATTGAAACATTAATGCACATCATTTGAGTTTGAGATTTTTTATTTTTGTTAAATAATGATGAAAAATAATGTCCTACCTATGTGTAATTGATAGAATAAATAGACTGGAGTGTCCCAGACACATCTGTTAGGTGAGACCAGCTCCCTACTCGTACCTGCCGGAGGAAAACAAATGAAACACTCCACTTCATTCACCCGATCTGCAAGCTAGACAACAAATCTCAAATTCATGTCCTAAATTCCCCTCACAGTTACTGAAAAACTATTTAAATCTAGAGATTTGGACATTTAATCTGTCAAAAATTCAAATTCAAGTGTCAACTTTTCTCTTCAAGAGAAGCCAAACTGACGGGTCTGTCCAAACAAGTGGTTATCAGACAGCCCATGAAACGTGCACACATGCTGAAGTGAAAGAAAAGCTTTTTTTTTTTTTTTTTTTTCCACCTACCCCGACCAGCAGGGACGAGAACTGTTGCGACCCGCGTTGATGTCAAATCCCCGAGCTCAGCGTCTGCTCTACAAACCAAAGACGTGGAGCAGGGCCTCATCCACAGCCTCCGCTGGCTCTGATCAGCGCTGTGAGGGGAGGCTGCAGGGAGGCAGCTCTTTATAATGTCGTGCAGGAAGCCCCCTTACAACCAGAGCTGCTCGTTTCCTCTTTCCTCAATGGCCCACGCGTACACTGGAAGCAGCGCAGGAAAAGCCCTGGCCCGGGCCCCGGGATCCAAGTATTTTTAGTGGCCTATTAGTTTTTCTAAACCCCCATAGCTCTGAGCGGAGTAATGGCAGGAAAGCGTAGCGTGTTGTTGTGCCACTTCAAAAAAATATATATGAGGAGCCTCGGGGAGACGCGGTACGTGCCTGGCTGTCCAGGGGTGAGCCGGAGAGCACCAGGCTTCCCCCACCAACGCTTTCCTACCCTTCACCCCTCTCCAGGACAGAGGAAACTCTCTGAGAGGAAACCGGCTTATTGTTGAATAAACAAACTGTGCCCTCATTACTGAGATGTTATCAATCGCCATGCTCTCTCGCACACTTAAGGGAAAGGAGCTTAAAGGAAAAGCTCTCCCAAAAAATGAAAACCGAGTCATCGCCATGCTGATGAAACGTGTGTGTGTGTGTGTGTGTGTGTGTGTGTGTGTGTGTGTGTGTGTGTTGGGGGGTGTTTCGTAGTTCGCAAAACACTTCTGGAGCTTCACAGCGAAATGGTATCGCAGAAATCTACAAAAGAAACGTAGAAGTAAAGCAGAACAAGTTGAAATAAAAAAAAAAAAACAGCTTATAAAAATCAAACTGAATGTCTCCAAACAGCTCGTCTGGCATGACCCAAATCTCCGGAGGCCCCAAGATGACCAGTTGATTTAAAAAGATGCCATTTACACACTTTTATAAGGCAAAAGCTGCTAAGCTGAAAGTGTTAGCACACCCCGTCTGAAGTGGGTGCACAAGCTCAACCGCACGTAGAAGTTGCAAATATTAAATTAAATTGGGATCTCAGGGCTTCCAGACACTTGGACTACACTAGAGAATCTGTCTGGAATCATCTGAAAAGTATATTTCTGTAGTTTTTTTTCCCCCCATTTTTTAAAACAAGTCCCCTTCTACTTCAGTTGTTTAGGAGAATGTTGCAATGCTTATTTCGCTGCAAAGCTCCAGAAATGTTTAGTGCGTTTCAAAACTTCACCCAACTTTCCATCTGCACTGGGATGAGTACATAATGACTATAATGACTTTTGGGTCGACTGTTCCTTTAAAATCTCGGGAGATTTAAATACACGAATCAGTGGCATTCGACGGGGGGAAACTGTGTCATTGCTGAGTGGACCAGTTCAGGTAAACGGGCAATAATAAGTGCTCCACAACAGTGTCCGGAAGCTCCTGGCTCGCTGCCCGAGAGCAGAGGCGTCGTGTTATGAGGCCCAGGGAGGAAGGAAGCCAGACCAGAATCGATGGTTCTAGATGGGAGACACCTTCTCCTGGTGGTGAAAAACAACCTCTGCCCCGCCCCGGGCCGAGAGAAATGCAGCCGACAGATGTGCAGGAACTGCCCCGCGCACCCAACCACCCACCCACCCACACACACACACACACACACACACACACACACACTTCTGAATGCATCCTGCAAAGCTGCTCAGAGACATGGATGAAAATGCCTGCGCAGGACATCCGTCAATAATAAAGCGAGCAGGAGACAAGGGAGGAGAAATGGAGATGGGGGGGGGGTGATGGAGGTGATGTGAATTAACTAAAAAACAAGCGGAAAGTTACCTCATCCGCGGGTTCACAGAGAAACGGGCGCAGGACAGTTAATAGAGGAGCCGCAGAAGGTGAACTATGAACCGAGTTTCCTTCACATCAAAGTATTTTACAGAACGAGGAGGACAGTTGACTCAGGGTAGATAAGAGCCTCTTGCACAGTAAAATCTTCGATTGCAGGAGGATGCAAGTGGCCTTTGGTTGACGGTAAAGATGGAATACAGCCTCCAATTCAGCATTTGAACTGATTCAAATGATTTGATTTTGAGCTGCAGCAAAAAAAAAACCCAAAAAACTTCTTGGTAGTGTGTTTGCTTTCTGATACATCGCAGTGTGTATGCGGCTGGGATGCATCTATAAAATGCAGCGTCTGATCCTGTTCATCCTCAATTCAAAGAACGTAGAAAAACGGTCCCTGGGAAGACGGCTGAGTCGCTGCAGCAACGAGGAACGTTTACAAAGACCTCTCATACCAAATGCAGTAACTGCTAAGCTCATCACCATCACACAAACTGGAACCACGTTGATTATTGTTGTCAATGCTGCGCATGTTGTGTTGTTTTTTTTTTTTTATCGCATGTACTGAGTGAGTTTTTAACTTAGCGGTGAATCCATTTGTGGAAAATAAAGCTTCTACTTCCACCTGTAGCAGCAAATATTTAAGTATTTTTATGCAAATTTCCCTGATGACACTAAAATTAAAGATTTATTTATTTTGAGGAGCACATTTTTCTGTTTTTTAGCTGTCCTACTTTTTTGCGTGTTAAAAAATGGCGACCAAACCTGCATATCTTTTGCAGGTAAGTCCATGCGAATGTGTCAAAACGTGAAATATGAAATCCGACACCATGACCATGTTTGGATATAGATCCTTTGAAAATGTCAATCGGAAGTAAAGTGTTTGCTCGGGGTGTAGAGCTCGTGTGCGTGTCCTTGTGCTTTTATTTGTTTGGATGGAGGTCGGATCAATTGTGTGCTTTGTAGGAGAGAGAAAAAAAAAAAAAACCATAAAGGAAAACAACGATTAAGAAAACAGAGAGGGAGATGTGGGTCTCGGCTACTTCCAGGCATTGTGAGAGGAACGGATGAGGGGAGGGGGCGGTTGAGGAAAAGTGAGAACATTACTAAACAGGTTCACCAATGGCCGGAAGCCATTGAGTCCATCCCGTTGGCAGAGCTTGGCAACGCTCACGGTGACTTCCTGCTTCATACCCCGTCTGTCAGTGCCCGTCAGCCACCCAGCGACCCCATTCTTGATAAAGACGCAGAGCTGGTTCCACTGAGCGTCCGATTAAAGACTCCGACGAACCTTCTGTCATTCTCGCGCAAGGAACAAACACAGTTTTTATGAATTTTCACGAGCGAATAAAATTGTCAGCGTCAGTTCAAACCGAACAAAAGCGGGGATTCCCCCCTTGTTATGTGGTTTCCTGGTTGCCTGGACAGAACTACATTGTTTGCCTGATAATGTATGGGCCGGAGCCATGCTTTGACTTCAGATCCCCAAGTCGGTGCCAAAGCGTTGATGGCTCGTGCAACAATAACAGATCTGCTCAAACTGCCTTTTCCTGCGACTGCCGAGCTCTCTGGACATATATGGGCAAACGAGCTCAGAGCTACTGGAAGGAGGAGCAGGAGCAGGAGGAGGAGGAGGAGGAAGAGGGGATATCCCAGGGAGCAGCTTGGGTTTGTTTGTCCACTTATTGGCACAGTCGGACTGAGAAATAACAAAAAAAAAAAAAAAAAACAGATAATGAAGTTATGAAAGGCTGCCTTTGAAGAAATGCCTTGGGGAACGCAGCGGGACTCCAACACGGTGCTGGGTGGAGCTGGAGGAGGAGGAAGAAGAAGAAGAAGAAGAAGAACAGGAAAGAGGGTCTGGGGTGGTAACAAGGACAGGGACAGTTGACCCAAATCTCATGAACCACAAAACATGAAATGAGGAGCTTGACCTTCATATTCAGTGGTGGTAAACAACCGGGTTAAAAGAGAGAGAAAAAACATCCCAATTAAGAGCAAAATCTGTGTGAGCACGGGGAAGCTGTTGTGCCAAATGCTAAATTAAAATCCATAAAAGTTGTCAATCATCTCCATTTATTTGAGATGAACATCGTTTTTGTATTATATATAAGTTTTAATAGCATTTTCCCCCCAAATTTAAAATGGATACAGTTGAAAAAGTTTAATACGGCCGCACTTATTCACCTTTGTATGTTACTTCATCTGTATTTTCAAGTTTCAAGTTATTTCATTTCATTTAAGTGTATATGCGCAACTGCTCACGAGTTTGGGATCCCTTTGAAATGCTCTTATTTTTGAAAGAGAGGCAGATTTCTGAAAATTAAAATGACAGTAAACGGATCAGAAATACAGTCTAGACATCATTAATGCGGTACATCGTTACTTGGAACACGGAAACAGCTGATTTTTAATGGAGTAGGTAGGTGGAGTCGGCAGCCATCACTCCTGTTTTCCAACAGCACATTGTATTAGCAATGGTTAATTTATCATTACAAAGCCCCTGTGGTGTTATATAACTGAAAACTGTTGTGTCGATTATAGAGGCGATAAAATTGGATTTTCCATCTGCAGCATCAGTACGTGTGGGTTTGATTATAGTCTCAAACTTGCTAGAGAAGACAAATTTAATCTTTCTCAGATTACTTCAACAAATTGACTGCTAGAATGCCAAATGTGCTACAAGGCTGAAATCGCTGCAAACAGAGGATTCTTTGACAAAAGGTCAAAGGACGAAATTATCATTTTTTAGCAAATATGATTATTTCTAACCTTGTCAATGTCTTGAATATATTTCTATTCTTATGGTAGCTCATTTGATGAGTTAAAGTGTGAATTACATGACATTTTTGGAGTGAGAATACAGATGGTACAGCGATCAAAATGAAAAGCGCGTTCATGTAAGTAAATTACAGGGAAAAAGCATGTGAGAAAGCATGTTCCTATGTGTTTACTTTGACTTTTCATTCATCACATCTTGTATTTTTTATTTCAAAATATTTGTTTTGCTGTTTCTAAGGGTTTTTTTTTTTTCATTTTTTTATACCCTGATCTGGGAGATAATTATATTTCGCCTCGCTCCTATCTAGCTTTACTCGGCTTTAGTTTAATATTTGGGATGAGAAATATTTTCTAAACATCAAAGTTTGGAAGTTGGGATTTCCTAAACAACTGACATTCTGCCCCAAAAAGCTTAAAATGCACTTTTATTTTGACTATTAAGAGGATGTGATTTTCCTATGAAAACTTGCTAGGAAATGAATTTTCATTTCCAGACATACAGTAAGTCTGTGTGTGTGTGTGTGTGTCACAGACCCCCCACCTCTCACCACACACACACACACACACACACACACACACACACACACACACACACACACACACACACAGAGCAACCACGGCTACGTCACACATCGGGAATGCAGTGAGGAGCTGCTGCTGCTGCTGCTGCTAAAGGCCTCGGGATCCGTCACAAAGTAGGTTAACGACGCCAAATCTCAAAGAAAGTTACTGGGGGACAACTTTCACTGAGCTGTGAACGTTAACATGGAGGCGTAGGTCGTGTTTGTGGGGCTCTTTCCAGCCGGTAGGTGTCGGGGTGGGGGTATTTCATTGTTTCCTCCTCGGTTGTGTTGGAAGTTAGCCTGGAGGCAAGGCACGAGCTCTCCTCGAGTTCAAAACAGGCTAGCAAACAAGTAAACAAGCCTGTTATTAAAGTTAAGTATTGCTAATTATCCCTCATTACGGGCTGTTTTATCTCTTAAGTGGTATGTTTTACTCATGTGACGCACAAAGGACAAATTTGGACGAGCAGCTGTGCAGTTAAGTCTCTCTATTCATAGGTTTGGGGACGTTAATGTTGCCGTGCGGAACTAATGTCAGCGTCAAAGATACGAGGAAGTGTCGCTAATGTGCCTTCGGTTCACCGTGTCTGTGTTTGATTGACCGATTTTCACGTTATTCTTGTTTTGTAGATGAGACTGAAGCGAAGAGGAGAGTCACTGTAAAAGGTACTGTCAAAGGTAGGAAATCCTAACAAGGTTGCCTGTGTTCATCAGCGGTGTCTTTTGCGGAAAGTGTTTCTATCCCTTTATCCTTTCCCCCCGTTGCTGACTTACCGTTTAAACACGCTGTGTTTCTTTTATTTATATTGTTTGTTTGAGGTAGCACTGATGCTAAATTGAGCTGCATTGTGTCAAACATGTTAAGCTAGCCACATCCTCTTGCCTTCAAAGTAAAAGCCTGACGCTACCGTTAGTCTTTCAGGGGAACAAGAGCAGTGCGTTCAACCGAGAAAATAGGACAGGGATAAATACTTTAGCATGTTCTACTGGTTAGTTCAGCCATACAGCCTTAACGTGTAACCAGTTCTCTGTATGGCTGTAAAGCTTAACGTCGAGATGTTTTATTCTGAATTGTAAACACACCGGAAGTCGTTTTCGTGTATTCCCGTGTGCTTCACTCTAGTAACTGTCACCAACTTTGACATTCCCAGAGCTGCTACGCCTCCCCGCTGCGATCAGACAGAGCTCCAGTCCGGCTAATCATTGCACGCATGTCCGACTTCGTGTTTGAAATCGCGGAGAATCCAAACAATTGGATTTAAAAAACGAAGAGTGATGAAACCGGTGAGATTAACTTCCCCGGCCCTGCCATCCGCGGATTTGAGTGTGTGTGCTCATCCGGATTCAGACAGAAGGGGGCTTAAAATCAGGTCGATTGTGTGGAGGCGGTGGTCACACTTTTCCTCCACGTGGCCACTGTAGTATCAGTCAAATCCATCGCTCATACTTCTGTGTAACTAAAACAGCCACATAAATAGACATGATAAAAGAATAAAAGCCACAAAGAAACCCAAAGCCATGTCCTGGCATTGTGTTTTGCTGTATGTCTGCATCATCCTCTCATCCATCATCGTAATCCTCTTACCAACAAGGATTTATGACAGCCACACGACCCCATATACAATCAGTCTGAGTGGGCTATTAATTTCTCCACTCTTGACAAAACAGATTTGCTCTGGCCCGACCCTGTGCTTAAATCCATTCAGGCGTCGTGTTTCCAAAAAGGTTATAACAGTACACACTTAAGCTCGCTTCCTTCCTGTGCAGAGTCTGAAAAATTGCAATCCAGCTATTATTTTAAGAGCGATGTTTGTAAATGATTAATCCAAATTGAAACCCGGAGCCCTTTGCTTTTGCCTTGTTGTGTCATTTCTGACATTTTGTATGCATTTCTATGATTATTTTTTCCAATTTATGTCTTATTTTGGGTTAGTTTGAGAGTAATGGAGACTCACTTTTATTCAGATTGATCCCTAGTCTATTTCTATAAACAATTTAGAGCCACTCAAGTCACATCTATTCCTTTATGTTCTTGCTATACCATTGCAATTGTCAGTAATGCACCTCATCGCTGGTTGTCAACCACCACAAAAAGAAAAATCAATTGAGTGTAACTATACTGTAACTGTCATTGGACCTACACTTATTCTATTTGCCGAAAAGGAGAGAAAACACACAGCAAAGTTAGATATGCATATGACTTTCCATCATTTCATTTTTGTCAAATTTTCCGTAGATAACGTGATAATAACGTAATCCTGAATGCTGTAGACCACAATAATCGTGTAGTGGAAATGTGTTGTTGTGACTGCCCTACCCAGGGGGATACAATGGAGGAGGAAATCAGTAAGCAGCAAGAAGTGGGCGTTCCTTTGGTTTATTATCTTAAAGGTCTGACATCGGTGTCACATCATTGTTTTTTTTAATATATTTTTCCTTTAAAGATCTGTATCTAAATGAACGTCCTCAGTTGCAAGTCAGCACTTTGTCGGCTCAGCTGTGTGCTGCAGCAGTGTTGTTATTTATCCCGCTGAGAATACATAATATATTGTTATGAGCCAGGTGTTCACGTGTATACGGACACATATCATTACACAACATTTCCTGCCCTGTTTTTGTCCCCCCGCTGCATTTGGAAATCAATGACACCAGTGTGTAAACACCCAAAGACAATAACCATTGTGGCAGATAACCACAGATTTGCACCTGTTTGTGTATCTGTGTGCGAGTCTGTGTGCCGGAGAGATTTCTGCACGAGTGTTGGTGTCGGAGTGCACAAACACACACACACACGTTTCAGGGCAATGTGCGAGACTGCTGGAAATCCCCGAGCCACTCAGAATGGCTGCTCTCTTCCTGCTCCTCAACTAGAGGCCTATTGTCCGATATGTGTGTGTCCCTGTTGCCATAGGAAACAAAGTCTGAAGCATCCACTAGTTTCCATTGGTTACCCATTACATAAAATACAAACAACACACACACAGCTGTGCTCATGCAAATTATGGCTAAAAGCAACATTTCATAATGCAGTAATCCGCATACTGACTGATCTCATATCGGGGTGAAGTCGACAAAGTCGATATTGTGCGGCACTGATTTGCATTCAGGATGCAAAAAATAAAAAAAAACATGCCGGAGTCATGTATTTTCCTTTTCTCTTTTTGATCTCAGAAGCTTGCCATGTCTGGTCCCACCTGGCTTCCACCGAGAACGCTGGACAGCCCAGAGCGTGCCGTCCCCCAGATGTCCCACTCTGCCGGGTCAGCGATCTACCGAGCCCCAAACAAGAAGGGGATGTCCGACTTCCGGCCAAAATATGGCCCCTATGACCAGAACGGAGGAGGAGGAGGGGGAGGAGGGATGGCCAACAGATACATGGCTACTGGACCCACAGGTAAGAGGACACTGGCTGTCATTTAAAATTAAACTGCACCTTTTTAGATGTACTCAATAAATACACTGATGCATTATTTCACTTAGGTTATTGTGGTTCATTGTCAATACTTGAGGTTCCTTATTACTGGGTGCTTATTGATGAGCACTGAATATATGACAAAGACAATAAATGTAAATGACTTGTATGCTTTGTTTTATTGAAGAATCATAGAGATACAAGACTGCCTTGGAGATTTTGTTTTTGATATCTGTTCTCTCGACCCTAAAGGCGGGCCGGTGCATCACTCGTCTAGCGATCACTATTACTCGCCTCCCCGTGGTCCCAAAGAAGACCGCAACTGGAGCCCTCACATGGACAGCTACGAGCTGATGGTGGGTGCATCTTTTGACAATACGGCTTTGTGAGATCTAACACTGTCAAAGTGTTTAAAATCCTGGGACGTTTTGATTAAATGCAATATCGTCTCTCATGCTGCTCTGCTGATAGCACCGTGGTCCTGAAAAGCCGGCGAGCTATCACTCCAAAATCGACGCCGAAATTGACTCCCTCACCAGTATGCTTGCCGATCTGGACAGCCACCCACAGGACGCCAGCACACAAGTAAGACGGTGCTCTGCAATTAAACTAGACGGAACTACTTTTCTTGAGAAACTACAAGTTGACTTGAACATTTGCCAGTCAGTCCTTAATTTGATGAACTTTCTAACTCTCCTCAGCTGTACGACAATGTGCCTTACAACAAATACCTCTCAGGGGATCATTACAAACCTGCACACCAGAGCCCAGCCTCTCCTCAGGGCCGGCCATCCATGGGCTACCCCCCTCATCCCCAGAGCCAATACCACCCCGTGCCCCCTTACCCCAGTGAGCACCAGTCACCTCAGTGCTCCACCTCCCACCAGCAGGACTACTACCCCTCCTCCAACCCTAAGCCCTACCCTCAGCCCGTCCCGGCCTCTTACACCACGGCGTCGACTCCCACCGGGCCCAGGTTCAGCGTCCAGGTCAAGACGGCACAGCCTGTCACCTACTCTCAGACGGGGCGACAGGCGGAGCAGGCGCACACCCCGCCCCCCCCTCGCCAGCACATGTCGCGCCCCCCTCCCCAGCCTCAGACGAATCCGCAGGGCTGGTACCCTCCGCATCAAGCTCAGGAGATGCACTCTGAGATGGGGTACAAGGGGAGCGGCTCCGGATCCGGAGGGAGAGTTAACCAGGTCCAACTGTCCAAGAGAGGGATGGAGAATAACCAAACTGGGTCGGGAGCTGCACAAAGTCCTGCTTATCAGTCCAGCAAGGTGGGGACACATACATCTGTACATTGATTAAGAAATAAACAAGACCTTGCCCCTAAATATCATAAATATGAAACTAACTGGTTATGAAAGGGATCAGTTCTGGTCATTTCCATTTAGGTGTGTGATTCCTGTGTCTCCTTTTTCCCTCCAGCAGGGGATAGCAGCGTCCCGGCCCGAGGAAGAGTTGGAGCGACTCACCAAGAAGCTGGTGTACGACATGAACCACCCCCCTTCCGAGGACTATTTTGGTACGGCCGCCTCTCTCACCGCATTAACGACTTGTGACGCCGCCGCATAAAAACCCTGCAGCCCGGCATTTAAAGGCAAACAAACCGAGATTATGCAACATTTCCACTTTTGCAGGTCGCTGTGCCCGGTGTGGCGACAACGTGGTGGGTGACGGCAGTGGCTGCATCGCCATGGAGCAGGTGTTCCACGTGGAGTGTTTCACGTGCATCACCTGCCACGCCCGCCTCCGAGGGCAGCCGTTCTACGCCCTCGACAAGAAGAGTTACTGCGAGAGCTGTTACATTGTACGTACGTGACAGACATCTCAGTTTTCCCCGTTACAAGTTTGGATGCTGTGTATGCTATAACTTCTTATGCTTTCTCGTCAGAGTACGTTAGAGCGCTGTTCAAAGTGCTCCAAGCCAATCCTGGACCGCATCTTGCGGGCCATGGGGAAGGCCTACCACCCCCGCTGTTTCACGTGTGTGGTGTGTAACTGCTGCTTGGACGGGGTTCCCTTCACCGTGGACGCAACCTCGCAGATACACTGCATAGATGACTTTCACAGGTGTGAATGCCATGCTCAGGATTATTACATGGTTGTTTATTCCTTTTTCCTTATTCCTGTAACCTTCTGCCCACTAACTGTAACTCCTGGTGCTTTGGTCTCCCCGACAGGAAGTACGCGCCTCGCTGTTCAGTGTGCGGCGAGCCCATCATGCCCGATCAGGGCCAGGAGGAGACCGTCAGGATAGTCGCTCTGGACCGCAGCTTCCACGTCAACTGTTACGTCTGTGAGGTGAGTCAGCTGTCCTGCTGTTGAACTGTTGACAGGATTATACAACACTAAATACTAGAAACAACAGCGACCTGTGATATGTTTGAGACTGTTAACTGAGTGCTGGTGTTATTTGATGGCGCCACACGTTCAGTTGTACTCGAGTATTAAATGTCTTAATGTTTAGAGCTTGCATAGTTTATTAATCATCATTACTGCACTTAACTATTGACTTTCTAACTGAATTATGACCTGAATTGCTGTATATTTGTAGCACTTTAAGTTGTTTAGTTTGTGTTGACTAAATTATGAAATACGTAACTTGCCTGAAAAATGTAGGATGGAATTGCTCTAAATAATCACATTAATTGTAATACAAATTAAAGTTGTTTCAAGTGCCACAGATCTGCTGCATCTATGGCATTTCTGCATGAACTGACTGAAGCACCTCTGTCCGTCAGGAATGCGGTCTCCTGCTGTCCTCCGAAGGCGAGGGTCGGGGCTGTTACCCGCTGGACGGCCACATCTTGTGCAAGGGCTGCAGCGCTCGCCGCATCCAGGACCTCTCGGCCAAAATCTCCACCGACTGCTGACAGATCCGTCGCGACTGTGCCACTTTTTTTTCCTTTTTTTTTAAAAGTCCCCCCCTCGCGCTCTTGCAAATCCATGAACAGTTACACATTACACGATAGCACAGACAAGAAACATTACAGCTTTGTGCAGAGTTACTTTTTCCTTTTTTCCCCCCACTTGCTTGGTCTGAGTTCTCATTAGCTTTGCTATGGGTCCCTCTGGTGGTATCAGGCAGCAATTTCATTTTTATGTTACTTTGACGTAGCGACCGCCTCCTTCCATTCAGAAGTCCTACTACATTTTCTTCCTTTATTTGGTACACACGTTTAGCTCAGTGATCAACAGTGGCCTGACCTGCAGGCAGCTTGGGCTCCACTCACCATTCATTCACACCGGTACTGCTGAACTGTTAGCTTGCACATTATTATTATTATCACTGTCAAAGACGATGAAAGTATGGAAGGATATCACAGATTTTGACCTGAAAAGTGGGTGTTTTTTTTCCACAGAAGTGAAATGATAATGAGGATGACGGCTTGTTTAAATCCGTCTAAATGCTGGGACCTGTACATTTGTAAAACACTACACATCAAAGTGCAGAACTGCCTCAAATCAAGCATATTAAAAGCACATAATGAAACAACTGTGACTGTACATAACGGGGCTGGTTTGGTTCGACAATGAAACTGTTGCCAACTGTTTTTGGGAAAGCATGTAGCCTTTAGTGCGGTGAATCTTTGCAGAGTAGTAGCCTCCCTAGCGAGAGAAATGTAGACGACAGGAATGTGTAGTTAGCTTTACAACACCAGACGTTATTATTTTTTTTCTCGTTCTTTCCTTTAGCTTTTTATTAAAATGCTAGTACAATATTTGCTAGAACAATTCTCTCGTCTGTACGTCGCTCGAACATCCGCGTTCTTTAAGCTCATAACAGGATTTTTTTTTTTTTTTTTTTTTGCCGTTACATAATCATCCAAAATAACGTTTTTGAATGTCTACGGGGAAAAACTAGAATCTTGCTTTCCTTTTTGTTTAACATGTGTTGTTGGTCGATACTTGACTGTTACATTGAAGGCGATGGTGCAATGAAGTCAAATGCTTTCTTCTGTCAAAGGAAAACAGGGTGTTGGTTACTAATGCAGCTTAAAAACATCCTATTGTGTGACGCTTGAGCCCCATGTGAAGTGTTTGTACACGTGCCATATTGGGAGTAAGGACACTAAAGTGATAATCAGTTGAAATAGTAAACAAATTCTTCCACACAGTTTATTCTTTATGTTAATGAAATAAAAGTGGAATTTAATGTGATTTTCACCATTTTAAAAAAACAAAACAAAAAAAAACTGATTTCGCAGTACAACTCTTCACTTGATTTTTGCACTCTCGTGGGCCAAGTTGTCATTATATCTGAGATTTTGGAGCAACAGTATTTGTTATATTTGTGTTTAACCTCTTGTCTTTCCGTCCTGCCTTTTTTTTTGTAAATGTGTAAGTTAAAGGGCTAGAAATTTGAAAGCCTTACCTCAAGGATGTCACTCAGTTTCATAATAATCCTTTTTTTTTTTTTTTTTTTGGAAACTGGGTTTGTCTGTGAATTCTGCTTTTTGTTGTGACAGAACTTGATCATGCTTAAACGGTTCATCTCTTGTTAATTTATCATGGTGTGTGTGTGTGTGTGTGTATATACTGTGTTAGCGTTAATCTGCTTTTTATCAACATAACCATTTCATTCATGCGCAGATGTGTCATTTTTTAAAATCCTGACTCATTTCACTTCTCTTGTGTCATACTTTTTCGATCGAATCATTTTGTTTCAGTTACTCAGTCATCTCACTCATTTATCCTCCTAACCGTGCTCAGTTTGAAATGCTGTGAAATTAAGCTTGTAGATCAAAGCCTGTGGTACTGCGGCAGACTTCTGTCTGCCGTCTGAGAAAAAGGCCATTTCATCACAAATGAACAAGTTGTTCGAGTAGAAATGGCAGTTTTGTTACGCTAATGGAGCATGTGAATACATGAATGGATTTTCTCCAAATACAGGTTGTAGTAACACAATTATTAAAATGTCAACGAGCCCAAACAAGTGTCTTTGTCAATTTATACACAAACATTGCATGTTCAGAACTTAAAGGGGCACTCCGTGTATTTTACACATCAGGTTCAGATTTCTTGACCATTAAGCTCGCTGTCATGGCCAAGAAAAGACACCTTTAAAGCTAACAGGCTAACATCGATGTTAGCTTCTCTGACAGGCTAATGTCAGTGTTAGCTTCTCCAACAAGGCTAAGAATCAATGATAGCTTATAAGGGAATCATCTCTATTAGCTTCCCCAACAAGTTAGCATCAAAGTTAACTTTTCGAATGTGCTAACATTATACCCTGACAACATCATAGTGATGTCATCAGGAGCATTTCAGCTTGGGTTAAAAGGCTATTCATATTCAGCAAAAGTCTGTGTTAGGTTTAAAAGACTTTTGCGTCCATGGAGCAGGAAGATTCCCAACTAAATATGGAACTGTGTAGCATCATGGGAAATGTAGGATCCAATGTTGTGATGCCTTACCCATATTTGAGACTGAAGGTCAAGATATCTTGGACCCTCCTGCTTAAATGTTGATGATTCTTGTTTAAATGACCTGTAAGTCTGAAACCCATTTAAGACACATGACATGAGAGAAATATTCTGTCGCTGCAACTTGTAAACTGATTTTGTTGTTCTTTTCTGTTGTGAAAAATGGATTTGACCTAAGAAATCAGGATACCACCTGCCAAACACACTCTTTTAAATCACACAATTTTATTTACAAAGTGTGTACATCCCTGCCAGTCTCAAAACATACATCCTCATCGCTGTTTACAATTCCCAAAACAACTGCATATTTGTCACCATCAGAGAAATGATCCAGTTTAAACAAACCGAGCAATCGCAAATGAATTTGTTCAAAGCGTACGGGTAAAAACATCTCGACCGGCTTTCGTCTTGCGTTAGCAAGAGGTGAACGTCTTCCAGAAGAAGTTGCGGCAGCCCGCCTTGCGCTCTCTTTGGGCGACCGGAAGGTGCCGCCGCATCACCTCCTCCCTGACTCCTATCTCCTCGCCCTGCAGCTCGGGGAGCATCTCGTCTCCTCTCAGAAGTTCGGACACAAATTTCAGCAAGAGCAAGTGAGCGAGATCCTAAAAGGACGGACGGCAAAGGAGAGGAACTGAGGATGCACTTCAAGACAGTCATTTCAGCCACTTCAAAATCAGTGCAGTGCAAGATGTAAGAGGAACTCACCTTGTCGTTAGCGAGGTCTGCTCTCAGTGTTTCCGTCAGCATGTCTCTGCGTGGAGCGCTGCTGACCCGCACCAGCAGCACCGAGGAAAACAAAGCCACAAGGAGTACCTGCACCTGGGGGCGAAGCATCTCCACCTCAAACAGCGAACACAAGGAATCCAACTCTTACCCTGAGCCGGCTGTCCTATTGTTTTAAAAAAAAAAATCTGACGACGATGCTCTGAAGTAAAACGAAACTGCCGGCCAATCACGGTTGACAGTCAGCGCATCACTGTTTTTGCGTAGGACGCGGTGAGCTGATAAATAGGCCCCTTCATCTTCAGATCCTCCTCATCCTCAGAGCCAAGAAAAGGATGTGATTGGCGGAGGGGTGAGAAACAGAAGGAGGCGTGTGGTTGACTGGATGACTAAAAGGTCATCGTCAGCCGCGGCGACGTGACCAAAAAAACCTCCCAAGATCTGACTCTTCGAGTTGACTGGCGCGCCACTTGAAACATGTAATATCAGACGCAAAGCAATAAAGTGTAATGTTTTCGTGGTAACATGTGACTTCACATGTGTTGGTCGTGATTAGCCCGCACCAGCCCCCCCCTCCCGCAGTAGTCCCGAAACACAACATGGGGCCTCCATGCTGCGCGGCGTTGCTAATGACACAATGTGACTCAAATGTTAATAAGGTGGCTGACCAGTCCGACACCCCACCGCCTTCACCTTGAGTCAGAGGAAGAACATCTAAATGTCAGACCCGCAAACAAATAACCCGACGTTAGTGCTTGTGGTCTGAGCACATTAACTTGTAGTTTCCGTTTGTATCATCCCACTCAATCGTGTCTGAAGAGGACACTTTGACTTTTGAAGTGACTCAAAGCGTGACGTGAAAAGAGGCGGACAGGTCACGGACTCGAGCTGCCCAGTTGAGTTTTTGGACCACTTGCTTTGCTGGTTTTACACACGAGAGCCCGTTTTGTAGGTCTTGGGGACTTTCTACCGCACTTGTGAACTAAGCTGCATAGACCTTTTGTTGCTTCAGGGAGGGAGAGTCTGAACTTGGTAGTGTGAATTTTTAAGGGTAAAGTGGGAAATTTCAAGCAGAATGCCGCCTTAAATCAGGTGTCTGGCTCGGAAAGCAGAAAGAACCTCAACAGCCCCGACCTCAAAATCCAAAATGGCTGCACTGTGCATGGATAGCAAGTGTACCCTTAGCAAAAAGTAGTTTATCCAAGTGTACTACAAGTACTAGTATCTGAGGCAGTATACTTGAAGTGTACTTTTTATATACTATATTTTATATTTCCTTTCGTTTTCCTTTCGTTTTGAAAAAAGAATTGAAGAATAGTCTTCACATTAAACTTAGTACATTAATACTTCGACTTACACTTATACTTTAATACTAAAGCTTATACTTGTACTTTAGTATACTATAACTTAAACTTAAAATGTTCCAATTTAGTCCGAAGACGTATTAAATTAGTACACTTTCTAGTATGCTACAAGTACATGGTCCATAGTCCATAGCATGGTCCAAATTGTACACATAGTACTGTCCTAGAACTTTCTGTGGGCATGTTGCTAAGGTGTTTGTACACCACGTAATGTACTGTTAGTTAGCTACTGCTAGCAATAGCTAACTAACAATTTCTGGAGGCATCCATCTTGAAAACACTCAACTCGGGCATGATGCATTTCCCAGCTACGAACATCGGACTTTTGTGATAGCCTAACTGGAACTCGGAGTAGCTACCAGCGGTCAGGTTGCATTGTGGGTAATGTCGGCACTAGGGATCCAAAAACAAATCCCTGTGTCTCACATTATTTGAGGGTTTATCAGCCAAAAGTTGGGAAATTAGCTACAAAATCATGTCAGGTTGGATGTAATTCTGTTGAAATAATAATATCAAGAACTTAACATGCCTGTTTTTCACCTTTACACGAGCCAGCGTGGCAAAAATCGGGAAATAAAAACAAGTTAACATCTTTCTCGCCACATCAACGGTGTGCTGAAGACCATCAATAACATGCTTTTATTTTCTCCCTGTCACAAAATGCACTCTGTTTTTCCGTCGCACTCCATTTTGTTGCTGTTTATTTATAATTTCCTCGTTGATCCAGCTCATCGAACTTGAATTCAGCCTCACATCTTCCCCTAGGAGCGTTCTCGGTTTGAGACCCTCTGACCTTTTTCCCCACCGCGGGACTGTGAGTCTGATTAGTCAGTCTTTAATCATGACACGACGTGACTTTCGGTAACATTTTCCGAGCGGTGAGGGTGTCGTGACCGCAGGCTTCCAGCCACGCCGCCCTGAACAAAGCGGAGGGGTCTGACGGAGTGACGATCGCACGAATCACACAACATCCGCCGCCTCCTCACCTGCTGCTACATCATATAAAATAGTGTCAGTGTATCGGCAGTCTGTCAGGGTTAATGAAACGTCTTCACAGTTAATGAGCACCAATCCCTCCCGCTGATCTGCGCGCACCTCCATAGGATTATACGTGCTGCTGTCAGTTTCGTTATTTCACGGCATTAATTAAAAGCTGGTGACTCAAAGGGTTCCATTTCCATCTGAGCCGACTAATTGAGCCACACATTTCTCTGCCAAGTCATGTCTCCTGACATTAGGGTGCCGTAATGTAGAGTTATATTAACAATGTGAACTCTCTCTTATCTAAACACACATGCACCGGGGGAAAACAGTTGGCAACTGTTACAATAGGGCTTGTCAACCTAAAAATGCCTGACATGTAGAGAGAATACACTTTAATTTAGAGGACAATGTTCTCTGTCAGACAGAGCTGCATCAGTCTGGCATCAGGAACATATGTTTATCTGTTCTGCTGGATCAGTGGCGAATCCTAGTATTTCAAAGAGAGAAATGAAATACTACATACTGTACATCAACATTTCTTTCGCAAAATAATTACATACGTAATCTCTGGCGGGGCACTCATCAATCTGAATATCCAGGCTCACGAGTCGTCTTCTTTCACTACAATCTTCCACTGAATGATCACTAGTTCTGCTGTCATATTAGAGGAAAAATAAATATAAACCTTAACTCAAACTTTTCTGGGTGCTAACTCGTAGTAGAACGAGATACCAAATATGATTCAGTGAGCAGCACCCAAGAAAGAAAGACATTTGAAGAACATGTACATCGTGTCAGACTCATCAGCAGTCTTCCTCGTTGTCGTTTAACGCTGCCGTTCAACATTAAAACTCTAGAATAACAGAAAAAAAAAATGCATAAGGATGCATGATTTTTTGCTAGAATTGATGCCCACAGGGTAGAAATTAATCCCAGCTCCAGTTGCATGAATGGGGAAATGGCTGATACGCACAGGGGATATACTGAAACCAGTCTTTCAGGATTCACGTCACAATTCACAAGTTGTATTAGTGAATGTATTTAATTTGTGTATTTATATCAAGATACAGTATTACAAAAAATAATCTTTAAAGAGTCATGTGGCACTGCACGTTATCTACATGATTTTTAGCTTTGGTAAAATATTACATCCTTCTAGTCTACTACAAAACACGGTAAGTCTAAAAAGAAATCGCAAACCATTCAGTTTGGAGGTTTCTTATCTGCGAGACATTTAAATGGATTTAATTGACGATAATTACGATTTTTGCAAATCAAATGATGATGAAAAAAAAAGATTAACAAAATCTAACCACAGAAAGCCAGCGTTTTTTTTTTGTTTTTTTACAAATTTTGCGAAGTATTGCGAGAAACGAGTAACGCCGACTGTTTGTATGACAAGTGCGATTTTTGGTTATGTGTTTACAGTACACCTGTCGCTCATAGTTGATATATAACCACAGGCTTTGACATTTTTTCTTATCATTTAAATGGTTCACAATCTCATCGACCCTTCATTAACAATGAAAAGTTAAGTTGTGCTATCGGGACAATATTTGGTTGACGCTGACTTGTAGTGATACTTGGCACGGCTAGGTAGTCTAAAAATAGAACTCAATCATAACACTGGAACCCGTGCTATGCTAAAACAGCATTAATTCTGTGTTAAGGACGGAAAAGTGTATCTTATAGAACTGATGGTAATGACTGTGAGTGACTGAATTCCTGTAGAACACACATTCAAGATGATATCCAGCCATTTTTTTTAGATCAATGTACAATTTCTGAGGCACAGAAGGACACAGCACTTAGTGTAGTGGCCAGAGTCGAAAATGCGGGTCACATGACGACCACTGACTCAAAAAAAAAAAAAAAAAAAGAGGCATTGGTACCTGACAGGGTGTCAGGGTTCTACAGTTTTGCATGGAGGGATCCGACCACAGGCTTGTCCGAGCAGAACTCTTTCCACCAGGATGGCCGCTCCAGCACCTGGCTGCCCTGCATCACCGTCGACCACAGGTTCTTGTAGAGCTGCGTGAAAGAGAAACAAAGATTAAGTTACCCAGAGAGACCTCGTGAAGGCTTTTTCGAGGAGTGT
Source organism: Acanthopagrus latus (assembly GCF_904848185.1). Classification (NCBI taxonomy): domain Eukaryota; kingdom Metazoa; phylum Chordata; class Actinopteri; order Spariformes; family Sparidae; genus Acanthopagrus; species Acanthopagrus latus. The sequence goes on from NC_051048.1 coordinate 10,030,215, forward strand.
GAGGTAGAACAAAAATCAGAGACAGAGATTGAAGTCAGTGGTGTAAGCAGGTTTCCTTATTTTTAACTTAACTTTCGGAAACTTGCCATTATCACACGCAGCATGTCCCGGGCCATTTGCGCCGCATAAACGGCAAAGATCCTGGGAAACCAAAGTGTTTTTGAAGAGGGAGATTTAAGCTTTATGTGTCGACATGGCTTTACCTGTCCATCAGCGCAGCCAATCGGTGAGTTGAGAATGAAATCCGGAGGTGCGAAGACATCCACCAGTGCTACTGCATCATCCTTCAGCTGGAGGAGAGACACAGAGCAGAGCAGGTCAGCGACAAGCAGAGCCGTACTTTAACCGTTCAGCGTTATGAAGAGGGAGGGAGCTAACTACAGTTAACATTATACAGTTTTGTTTGTGCATTTATTAGAATCCCCTTTAGCTTCTGTGTTAACGCAGTGGCTACTCCTCCTGGGGTCTCCATCACTTTCATCAACAACATTCCATTGATAAACTTACATTAATACACATAACATCCATACTCACAGTACGACGCGAGATGCTTCAAAAACCGATAAGACACACAACGATCAAAATAAACTCAAAACTTAGCACAGACGATAGCTCTATGTAATTACTTCTCTGAAAAGTAATAACCATAATTTGGTCTTTTCTATATTGATGACCAATATATTCAACCTAAACCATTCTTCTGTTAACTTGATTTCCTTGTTAAAGACCCTACCAAATTCTACAGATGTGTGTGCTGATATATTCTACGGAAATGTCTACATACACTGCAATGACGGCATTATCAAAAATTAAAGGCAAATCATTTGTTAAATAGAAAACGGGCACTGAACAACTTCCTTGAGGCACTCGCAACTCATCGCTTGTTTACCTCACAATTACACTCATTGAAATAAACATATAACTTCGTAGTGGTACTGGCAGTAAAATGCGTATGGGCCAGCCCAGCCTACATAAACATGTCAACAAAAACATGAAATCTAGGGGGGAATGCCTCAAATGGCTTTTACAAGCCCCGGGGAAATAAATGTCAAACTGAAGGTGTATAGGAGCTTGGATTTTAAGGGGTTCCCGAATAAACACTGTTCCCTCATTAGAAAGACGTGGGCAGCCAAGATAACCCAACAGGACTGAGCAGACCAGAGTTTCTGGCTCGTTCCCCACCTCTTTTAAGTCTTCACAGAAAAAAGGGTGTCATCACGCCGTGATTGGCTGGGAGGGAAAATGCCCCAAGTTGCCTCCACTCCTCAATCAGGAGTCAGTCTCCACCACCCTGCGCACAGCTGATCTCAACCCCCTGCAATCAGTCTTGAGGGATTTTGGAAAATCGGCCCAAAACAAAGAAAGGTCGCGAGTCGGAAACAAACAAGTTCTGACACACGCAGCAGCAGATGCTTCCAAACCAAATCCAACAATGTGGCACCAGTGACTTTTTTTCTTATCCATTTCTTTCATCCGGTCGTCCGTCATCTGAGTTAATGCTGTAGTTGCAGAGTGGCCCTTTTTATATGCATGCTGATACACAGTATTTAAATCATTTTTGGGAGAAAATACTTCTGGATTTGCTCAAAGACTATTCTCTCCATGATTTTAATCAAAATGGGTGGTAGACTTATTGGTCGACTATTTTATTTTTTTTACCCGGTAGCTAATTCTTTGCTATGGGGACAATCTTGGCTATTTTTCATTTTGAAGGACAAACACATTTTTCCAGACTTGCATAAAATAAATCAAATACAAAGAAATACAGTGCAGTAGTACAGTGGTTCTCAACCTTTTCGAGTTGCAAATCACAACACACTACATAATACCACACAGTGTGACTAAGAAATACAGAAAATGGTATGGATGTATACTGTGTTATTTGCAAATACTTTTAAGTCATAATTTAGATAGATGTGTTTGTACCTGGGAGCAGAGAGTGAGGATGGCCATCTGGACCAATTCTGCTGGCTTCCCTCCACTTACGTAATGGCCTATAGAGAAATAAGACCATGTTAGCAGTCAACACCAGTGCAGCGTGTTATCTAAACGTATGCATGCAGTATATGGATTATAGTGCATACCCTGGTACAGTGTGGCCATATGGCTGCTGAGGCTCCACAGCCCATACAGGCTGCAGAGCTTGCGTAGTACAGGTCTGAGAGCAGCTGGTGTGTCATCATCAGTAGTCAGCTCATAAAACCTCTGGAGGCAGTTGTATTCAATGTAGGCCATTGCCAGGGAACGGCAGAAGTAAACCTACACACACAAACACACACACACACACGGGGCCTTTGTTATAGCTACAAACAGTGTGAACATATACCATATCTTATGCTTATGCTCTGAAACTTTCTCTGGAATTTCATAAAATATGATTAATAGTCTATCTGAGGTTCGACATCACTCTTTCCATCAAATCTGTAAATAGTTAGTTTTCGAACCAACCATAACACTTAAGACACTTGTATCTGTGACATAACACAAACCAGATGATGGCAGCCAAGACCCTGTTAAGACAGCCCTAATGTTTCTTTTTAGCTGGCCTTGAGACACATATTGGGAGAATACGTCTTTTTTGGACAGAAACTCTGATTTCACTAATCACTAATATTACTTTAGATTGACCATGATTTATATCTGCTTCTTGGAGCCTATACTGCTGTCAGCCACAGCTGTTTGACGGTCAAACCGTGGGAATGTAGTGCACTACCGCTGTGTTATATGTCCTGACTGCTCATTATTTAACAAGTGAGGACAACAGTTTTATTTTCAACTTGGGCTAATGGCAGAGCAGAGATTTTTTTCATAAAGGGTCCCAAAAGGCCACTGTATTTGTACGGTGGTGCATAGTGTATGTGTGTATCTGTGTCTTACCTGACTGTTATTCAAGGCCTCAAACCTATCCTGTCCCATGGCCCTCTGCTGTTGCAGCCTCTTCTGGCTGTTCTCCAGCAGGAAACACACGAGCCACTTGTAGCCTTCCAGTGGCACTGATTTTGTATCACAGATATACAAAAAATAAATAAATAAAAAATAATAATAATTACAGTTGGATTTTTTGCACCACTGACACAACTGACGTTGTTTATCAAAGAGAAGCACCGACCTAGACCCTACAATTGCACGTTTGCAATTGACAGAAAATGCCATTTTGCACAACTAGTAGGTTAAGAAATATTAAAAGAGAGTTCACTTGGATTAGGTTAAAAGAAATGGTCAGTTTGAGAGAGTAGTAGATAAATAAAATAAAATAAAATAAGACTTAACTTTGGACCAGGTGGCTAGTTTTTTTTTCATTTGTTTCTGCAGAACTGCATTCTAATAGTTAACTCTCTGTGACCTGGGTTACACAAACGAATGCCTACAAGTAATAATCAAAAGAACTGGAATTTTGGATTTTATCTACCTGGGTGTGGTAACCAAGTAATGAAAACACTGGAACAATCCCTTCTCAATTCTAGTTTTATCACGGAAACAGCTTCAATCCAATCAATCGAATCTTAACAAGCTCAAATACTGCATACCTGCAGGGTCCATGCACTGGTCCATCGTCGTTGCCGTGAACTTGCTTTCCTGGATCTTGTGGAAATCATTTAAGAAATCCACCGTGTGAAGAGGCGACTCTATCTGCACGCCATCTGGAACCAAACAACACGTCAACTAAAGCGGAATCAAGGTTTGTGCGCTCACACTTAATGCTGAAGCTACTGAGGCTGGCAAGCTAACTGCTATAACGGTAGCAGGCTGTAAACTCCGCCCCAGCATCTTCACATCAATCACCACTAAGCTGTATGATCCACAATCAGTCCACCCTGTGTAATAAAAGCCAGCCTTAGCTGCCACCTTTGAAGGACAACAATAAAACCTTGAAACCTTGTAATAATCCCTCCGTGCACGCAAGACTGACCGCGTTGTTTAGCATGGAGCCAGCTGAGCAGGTAGTTGCTGGTCTGTTGCAGCAAGACATTATTGTCTCCTTCGTATGTGCAGTTTGGATCATTGTCGCCACGCAGATCGCCCAGCCGGTTCACTGAAAGAAAGACAAAACTCTGAGAGACTGTGTGTGTGTGTGTCTGTCTATGTGTGTGTCTGTGTGTTCTCAAGACTGACTGGCCAGGTATCCATGTCCACCGCAGGCTTCCCTACACTCCTGGATACCCCTCTGCGCAGTCCATGAGCCCAGAGGTTTACTGGAGCAGCCTATAGCATGGATCTCTCTGCCCATCTCTGCCTAGAAACGCATGTCACACATGTATTAGACTGCAGTTTAAACATTGCTGTAACTCTGGAAAATAGACACGGATGCGCGTTATGTGTGCTGACTTGTCTGTCACTCCGGTCCTTCATCATCTGTCCAATCTGGAACTCGACAAAGTTCATGAAGATGGATTTGGTGAAGTGTTCAAGAGCATACGCCGCCGCCAGGTACGGGATCAGACGCCATTGCTGACACAACAGGTACAATATCTAATGAGTCTGTGGCTTTAGATACCTGTGACGTTGATAAGGTATCTGTGGTTTGATAATGTGCATTCGCTTTAGAACTAGATTCCATTCTGACCTGTAACTGGTACTCCAATACAGGAATCTCCTCTGTGTCTTTGGGTCCAAACTGTCTCCTGGTGGCTGAGAAGCGGATAGCCACAGTGAGAGCCAACTTCAGGTTGACCAGAGCCATCCGGGTGATGGACACCCTGCCACCTGACAGGGCACCCAGAGAAGCCCCGAAACGCTTGTTGGGGTCCTGAAGGACAGGAGAGGCATAACGGAGAGACATGGGAAAAGCAATATTTTAGAAATCACATAAGTTTATTTGTGTTAGTGACAAGTTGAATCTTTAGTAGATGAATAAATAAGTAATTACATCAACATTTAATTAAATTTAGTGCCAGATTTGGACTCAGAGGACTCAGATCTGGATAACAGCCAACGCACTCCTAGAGCTAATTCTTGGAACTCTTTGAGCTTAAAGATCTCTGAATCTCTGAGTTGGAGCAGAGTTGATAATTTGATGCAGGTACATCACTACACACCGCACATAATCATTTCATCAGTTGTTAAGACGATGTAATTTAAGTAGTGCTTGGAAGGCCTCCGGATGCCTTCTTCAGCCAGCAGGGGAAATATAACCCACCTTGAATGGGGTAACGTAGCGGCCATCAGGAGTAACATCTCCAGTCTTATTCAGTAGATTCTCCCGGGGGATCCTCACGTTATGAAACATGGCAAACCTAATGGGAAACGGACGACGCAAGCAGAAAATGTGTTAAACGTGTCCAAAAAAAATATCTTAGGTTACACAGACACAGACAACTAGTGTCAATGGTGTGGGACACCCACAGCCGAAACTGGGTCCATGGATGCTCACTGACGGCTGTGACACTGGTCAATGGCTGCCATCATGGTGTGTGAGAAAGTATCAATAGTGTAGCAAGTGGACACAGTGGACTGTAATTGATCAAAATTAACAATATAAAGAATATTAAATAGACTAGCAAAATAAACACTACGCAGCAGGTAAATGTAGTATAATATGTTGTTAGATCATTTTTTCAAGGATTGGTCTATCAGCTGTTTTATTTTTTGCCTGACAAACAGGCCCCAAATCCCAAGGGGAATTTAAAATAAGGACTGAGTATACTTTCAGATTTGAATATTAATGTCAACATAATACCTGAGGTTTAAGTGGAACCAGTAACAACAAACTGGTAGTGCCCGTGTTTATCTATGACACACTTTTTTCATTAAACAACAGAAGTCAAAGCTCCAGGCTGTCAAAAAACAAAGGCCGAAATAGAATAACTGAGCATGAATTACATTCAATGAAAAACCACCACTTTTACAGTTTTTGAAACTCACACTTTGGCTTTGGTATGTATTAAAGCTTAATACCAGCCCCATGTGCTATAAAAATGATTTCACTCCAGAATTTAATTGGATAATCGTAATAGTAGTAACAGTGGGAGATGAAAATGGAGTTACTTTCTCCATATCTTGCATTGTGTGCCAAACCTGTACCGGGCAGATATCAGAGAATATTGCTTTGTTAAAGCAGTTCTTCAACTATGAGTGCAGCTCCATCTAGTGGCTCTACTGTGGCACTGAAGGACATTTTTTTTTTGCTGTTTCACATGACTAGTGGACAAGGTGCAGCTAAAAATACAGCACTTTTGTGAACATTAAACAAAAGTTGTTGCACCTTGAGCTCAGACATGCATAACAGGCAACTTGCATGTACATTATTTCCTTACAATTTCAGTGTTCAGTTTGGTATTTTGGTGTTGCATTCATTCTCTAAAAAGTTAGGACTAACATTTATGTCCCATTTCTTTCATTTTCATTGCTTAGTTCACATGCATGTAACACCATTTCAGCACTGGCATGAGTTCTCTGTATAAGTGGTACATATCTATACAGAGGGGAAAAAATGTATTCTCTACATTCAGGAAAATAAAAATGAAGTTCACATCAAATCAAAGGGGGAAAAGTGTTTTTCAGGAAAAGAAAACAATGTCTTCCTCTGCGGACACCTACCCATTATCCAGTCCGTTCTGGCCCAGCTTCTTGCCCATGTCACCAACCTGCACACCGGGCAGAGACAGCAGGGTCCTGGGATCTCTCACCTGCAGCATATTGGTTATAGATTTAGTGGGCTTGACACAGTGTGCTTAATAGCACGCAACGACATGCAAGATGTAGTCCATTCAAGCTACACAAGAAAAAACATTGTTTTAAGGTACAGTTTACCCTTAACAAAAAATATGATAGCGACGGTGAGTTTGGATATTGCACTTGGCCATGTTGATTGACAAATAGTGCAGCCCTACTCATCATTTGTAGCTGTATATTTTCAAGCAGGGAAAGAAACCCTATCTCTGCATTTTTTTTTTTTTTTAATCACAGTCTGTGTTAATGTATATCTGTATTCAGCACCTCACTTCATTTTATTGCAGCAACTACCTGACAGATCGACTGCTTTCCGTTACACTTCGGCACCTAAATCCTTTCAATGCTTTCACTTAAACCTAAAATTAAACTGCTGTCAATGCTTACATACTAACTGTCATTCCAACTGGTTAGAGTGCACGCACAGAACCTTCAACTACAGCTGACATTTCACCTTATTGCATTACGTACATCTGGCACCCGATAATGCAATCAGCTTTCACTGGTCTGGGATTGAAGGTCAAGGTCTTACCGGGACAATGAAGGAGTGAAGGCCGTGGCACACTTGGTCAGGTGTGTAGAGCTGGGCGAAGACCACAGCGTGGGTTGCAGTCTTACCCAGGTTGCCCACCCAGAATTTGGCAGCCTCGAAGTCAGGAGAATTGATCACAAACTCCTACGAAGTGGAAAGTTACTGTTTTTAGTCGGTTTGCTCGGATGTCATGTGACTAAATATAATTCAAATAGAATTGTGAGAGATTTGACAGACAAAAAAAATGTATTTCTGCTTTCTTATCATTGCCTTTAGCACATGAATTAGGGGATCATTTTGCACCTTTTGAACAATGAAACATATAAAAATACACTCTTTAGTAGGCAGGCCAAGCAACATTTGCAATAGCCTTAGAGAATGATATTACTGACACAATCAGCCTGAGCAGTTTTAGTAATGCCGTTCCACATTCAATACAAACAGTTTTTTGTGTGTGTGAGGTTAGTGTTGTGTGGTGTGTGTGCTGACCTGGGTGGAGGGGTCATATGTGGCTGTGGTCCTCATGGCCCTGGTGTTGCTGCCGTGGCTCAGCTCAGTCAGTGCAAAGCATCCAAATGTCTATAAACAGATACAGTACATGCCAGGAGTTCATGCCAGTGCATTCTGCTAACTGTCAACTGGCATTTAAACCAAAGTTTGCTCATGTCATTAGCCAATACTACTTGGACTGTATGAAGCAACTGATACAACTGTTACGTGTAGTTATTTGCAATATAAAGTGGTGCTGAACTCTTACCGTCATGTCCTCAGTGTTCTCAACATATTTTCTGTGTCTCTCTGATCCTGAGTTAGCGACAGTCGCTCCAAACATCTGAAACCACATGGTATTTTATAGCATCTGCATTTAGACAATGACTACAACAAAATACCACAGCAATGCTAGCGGCCATGTGAGGTGAGCTGTGATGGTAAAAAAAATTGGGTCATTTTTAAAAAAGCAATTAGAAGTAGCCTATATTGTTATGTAGGTTGGAGGACTAGTCCTATTTCAAGAATACTAATGGGATGAGTGCAGGCACTTGATGGCAACCTATTCAGAGTGGAAAGCTGACATTGTATATCAAGAAAAAATCAACCAAAGCCACCAGAGCGCTGTCAAAAGAGTCTCTACACACTGGCCTTGTAGCATTGGCAAGTAAAAGAACATTATACCTAGTTCTCACAAGGGATTAAGAAATAGATAAGAGATCTGCCATTAGCGTGTTGTATTGATAATCAGATGAGTAACGATTGTTGTCATGATTACAATGAAGTTATAATGAAGTTATACAAATGACAGTCACAGAATCGAGTGAAGAGATTAATCAGACAAAATTTGGCATGAAGTTTGGACTTGGGACTTGGACTGGGAAGGGAAGGGCGCACTGGATCCACAGCCTTATCCTCTCGATTCAGAACATGGGGAAAACTCAGGATTTCACTCACCCCTTTATTGAGAAAGAACTTGGATGAAAGGGACCAGTCATACATGCCCAGACAGTCACTGAGGATCACAGTCTTCCAGGGGTTGGCCATGGTCTCCTCTTGTGTCAGGAAGTTGTAGCGGAAGAGCTGTTTCACCCTGTGGAATTTGTCTGAAGCTTTATTTTCACTCGTTCTTCGCAGTATGTTACTGCAGGTGATTCAACCGAATTGTCGTCTATCTGTGACGACACAGTGAATACAAAAGGTGAAGGCTCATACCTGAGGAAGGTCAGCTCTCTCATTCTTTCCAAAGGGACGTCTTCACCGGGTTGACGGGCGAAGACAGGATCGTTCTCCAGTGTCTTGAACACATGGTGCTGCAGTGGAGAGCAGGGAGAAAATGTCAGGCTTTGTTGGGCTACAATGCCAGCGCTTTGATAACAATCGCAATCACAAGTGCGGCTGTTAAGCAGCTCTCCAACATCAGCTGCCATGGATCTCACTTGTACTCACTGTTATTTCTAATCAATGGCAAGCCCAGGTGTCTTTTAGGATACTGCCGCTAGGAGTCTATACAATGAGGCTTCAATCAACTACATTAAACTTCTGGAATTCTCATGATCAAAATGTGCATATTTAGTCCTAACTACACAGAGCTTTGGATAATGACAGCCACCTTGAATGCCCGAATTTCCTCATCCTCTAAGAAGCAGAGCATGTCCTTCCAGTTGAAAGAAGCTTTTTTCCTGTATCTATCCAGAGGGCCGCTGGGAAGGTCAGCCACTTCCATCTTCTCCTCAGACTGAAGGGGACTGAATTAAAAGTAGAGACAGCAGCACATTGCACTCAAAGTATCAAAAGTATAAATATTCTTTCATTAATTGATCATAAAAGGTTGAAAAAAGTACCGATTAATCAGTTACAACAGCTGAAATTCTAATCTGTCGTTCTACCAGCTCCAGGGCCGTCACTTTAATTCTAGAGTAAAGTAGCGTGGTAAATGAAGAACTTTCATCTTAGATTTTCTGGGGAGCCTGGGGCTGTGGTCTAGATCCCATACTCCCAAAAACCTCAGGTATTTACTGTGTCGCAATAAATTTCTGGTCCTTTTAGTCATTTTAAATTTTGTCTGACAATATGGGATTTTTGCCATACAAGAGCAAAATATCACCAGATTCTCCCAGCGTCAACATTTGGTATTAAGACTGTCTTCGAAGGGGCACTATGTAGTTTTGGAGAAGAAATTGTAAGTCTGAATTTTAACTAAATAAATGTGGTAATGATACAAACTCAGATTTTTTTTTTTTTCTGACAAGCTGTTCTCAGAGGGATGTTCTTTAAGGTCAGCTTATTAAGTTTGCTTAGGCATAAAAATAACAATCATTTCTTTAAAAATCAGTCAGTCAATGAAGATGTTCATTGTCGCAATAAACTTCAATTCAGCTGGGTAATGTTACCTTAAAATAATATCGCGATATTTTTGCGCGACATCGTAATACATGTTATATATCGTGATATCTCGAGGACCGGGCGACAAAATCAGTCATAACAGCAACATTTTAGATATTACCATAACCAAAATCTAAGACCACAGTCACCTATTGGAATAACGGTATATTATCGATACTGTCCAGCCCTAGCTGATAACTTACACCCTACTATTTTTGTGGTGCATATTCCTGCAATATTCTTAAATCAAACATCCCCACACATGTTCTGGGGAATAACATCTCCAGCATAATGAGCGAGGTTAAGTGTGCTTTTGAGGTCATTTAAGTTAACCTTTAAATTCTTTTCACATTGCCCAGGTAGAGAGATGGACCAGTGAACATTTCTAATATGAAGTATGACAACACACGCACGACCTTTGTGTTCTAGCTGCTGTCAGCTTGGCGCAGAGTTCAATGCTGAGCTGTCTTCTGTTTTTCTGCGGGTTAGGCAAGCTAGTCAGGCTACTTAACGTCTTCTTGAACACCTGCCACCGAGTTTTTATGTGTTTTACCTTATACGTAGTTCTGTTACAACTTTACCCGCCGATACCGCTGACTTTCTTCTGTCACTGTTACGTGCGTGTCCTGTTTTGCAGCTGGCTTCACGTAGATATGTGTGTCAGAGGTTCTCCAGTCCGGCAGCCCTTCTTCCGATAACGGCAACCATAACACTTCCTGTTTGTTTTTTTCAGAATAAGAGCACCCTCTTCAGAAGTGAGTGTGCGGCTGTGGATCAGGGAGGTAGAGCGGTCGATGTGGTTTTCCTTTACTCGTTCCTGCAGTCTTCTTAGAGAAATGTCCAAGGGCAATATACTATATTTATTTAGAAGAACTAGATACCAGATGCAAAGATGGCGCCCGTTCAAACCAATTATGGCATGTAATGAACAGATTTCTGGCTTCCGGTTTACTTCCGCGAGGAACCTGTCACAGATGACAGATGAGTAAAATATGGGATTTTAATATTTAGGTTACATGCAGTCTGTCATCAGTGTTGGGCAAGTTACTTCCAAAATGCATTCTATTACATATAGTAGTTACATTTATTAGGATATTACTTTCATTACTATAGGAATAAATTGCTTATTACACTACTTTTTTGTTACTTTAAACAAAATCCCCACATAACCCTTATAGAACAATTAAAAAGTGTAGACCTTTCAATAACCAAATGTTCTACGACACAGATGAGCAGGCAGGCAAAGGATCACAGTCTGATATATTATGAGATAGGAATTAACATTTTTAATTGCAGCTTAGTCATATGAAACACAACAGACCTTCCATATTGTAGCCAATAATGACAGGACAAGACAAACATCTCTTTTTAATATGCCTTTTTATTTTAGTCCACAGAACATGGGATGGGTATGTGAGAGTAAGAGTCTAAATTCAAGTGGGCTCGGAGGATCAGGTTCCATCATTAGGCCTACGAAATACAATTCAAATATTCCAGTCCCACGGAGACTGAACAAAGAACTTGTAGGCTCATCTATATTAAATACACAGAGCCTATATTGATATGGAAGTGTCGGTGTGGATGGATCCTTGGAAAAACAGCCATAAATTCTTCACTTCGGTCTGTAACGTGGATTGTAACATGTTACATAACGCAACTGCAGTAATATATTACCGGAATATTGTTATTAACGCATTATATTACTCAGTTTCCGCTGAAAGAATTACCTAAATGCTTTTGTACTTCATCTAGGTGATTCTCCAAGAGCCCACATTTTTGTTATTTGCTTAAAAAAAACTGTCCTATTTTTTAATAATAAAAAAACAGGACAGATATCGATATCAGTGATATTTTTTTGTACTACTTGGTATCGGATCAAAAACCAATATTTGTGTTACGGCCCGCCCCTTCTTCCCAGCTGTGCACGCCTGACCAAAACAGGCCACACCCTCTGGTACCACGCAAACACTCATTGGCCACGCCAGATAAACTGCAGCCACGCATCTCTCTTATATTACAAAAACAACACAGTGAATGTGTTTTTTTGGCAAGAAATAAGCCATGCAGTTGCAGAATCTTTCTTAGTTTTAGCTCCTCGACAATATTTAGAGTTGATCAGGAGACTTCAGAGGTGGCGAGTCACGTCAGACGCCCCTGGCGTCGCAACGCAGTGCATTATTTGCTCGGCATCCTATATAGATAATGAATGCAAATGTGAAAACGATGAGTCCTGTGGATACCTACCTGACAGTGATTCAAGTGGCTGCTCCATCTGACTAGAAAAGCATTATACACACACACACACACACACACACATACATATACCTTTTGACTTAAATAGATGGTAGCAGTCAAATTTGTCTTCACTTAAATTTAAATGGCTCTGTATTCCAACAGTAATCAGAGTGTTTGGTCAGTTACCTAGGTCTCTCCTCGCCCTGCTCATGCAGTAAAAGAGAAAATAAGTTTTTCTAGTATGCCCATTTTTACCCAATCAGGACAGATGGTGCATTCCAATTACCTCAGAAGTTGGAAGCTGGAGCCGGTAATGACGTATCCCAGTTGACTGTATTCCAGTATAACAAATCAGGATACCAGTTCTAGCCAGGTTAGAGACTGTTGGCTATGGTTTAAAATATCAGCTGATCGACAGTCCAGCTTGCACATACAAACACCAAAGCGACACGTCCACAGATGGAGGCTGGACAGAAACTGGTTGGCTGACTAAATGGGACACAAATACGACAGAAGTACTAAGAAACAGTATCTTCTGTGCAAAGCAGCTACCTTGAATTTGGGGTTGGCGAGGTGTGTTCGACTTTCCCCTGAGTCACCTGAACCTGGGAAGTTGGAAATTTGGTCACCTGACCTCGAATGGAATGCACCGAGAGAACCCCATAAAGAGGCATTCCCGTCTGCTTGTGAACTCACAGGGAGCGAGATCCCCCCTGACCCCCCCCCCGCCCCCTTTTCATTAACACTTGACTGATAAAGTCAAGTGTTAATGAGAAAGGGTCCTTTTAAATTATGACTGGATTTAATCAAGTATTCATGTCAAATAATGTCTCCAAAAAGGAATTACTATTGTGAATAACTAAAAAAGCCTCATGACTTTTTTCCTGAAAAAATACATTTTCTCTTAAAATCTATGATATAGTTTCTTATCTGTGCTTTTGGGAAAAAAGTGTGCGTTACTAGCACCAGTCACATTTTCACAACTCCCCCAATTGGATTTTTATCTGCAGTCCTGTGGACATTTGTAGTAGTGAATAAAAAGTTTTTTGTAATTACTGTCTAATATCAATAATAATCATGATCATGATAATAATGATAAAGGGAAAATGTATAGTGAAATGTCAATTCACAGTTCCTGTATTTTTATACGACCACTGCTCACGGCTGTGGCTATATTTAGTGCCCACGCATACCTGTAAACCATCAGTGCTGTGATACCTCAGTCCAGTTAAACCCAAATGAGTCAGCCGAGACAGCAAATAGCAGCGTTTACCTTTTCTAAACAGCAATAGTGTACCACAGTGTGCCAGCCTTCACCTCCGAATGATGTTACAGTACACTGTACTACAGGAAAACAGTGGTTTTAACTGGCGAAGCGCGACTGACAATGCACCTCAGTGTGATCAGCTGCTTGGACAAGACAGTAATTTGTCTCACATGTCTAATTTGTAAGACTCATCAAAAACTGACCCTCTGGGTTGGTGGATGGCCCGATCTGCCAATCCAAAGCATCAGTATTTGACTTTAAAATATTTGTCATCACACTCTCAAGTCAATAACAATGAGCGCTTAAATCTGCCAGGACGGTAGCTCAAAAAAAATATATCAGATGGGTGAAAGTGTTAAGCTCCATGTTCACACTGCTGCGAGTGTGACAAAAACTAATGTGTGCAAGAGACATTCATGATTCGCACTGTGCAGGACAGGATTTCAGACAGCTCTCTCTGTGACTTTGGATTTATTGATGCCCTATTGAGAATGCTTCCTATAATGACTAATTTCACTGTACAACAATCCAACTGTTGTGCTACAAAAATACTCTCATATCAAACTAGAATAATGAAAAACTCTGCTAAAGCTACGGCAGGCAGCCACAGAACGACTTAAACAGTAGTGGGGAAAAAAAGGACGTTGATCCTTTATTAAAGTAAAGCTATGAGTACCACAATGGAATAATACTGCATTCAGAGGGTTGTTTTTTTTTTGTAGGTAAAAGTAAATAAGTACTTAAAGTCAAAATGTCGTAAAATATCAGAAATACAAGTACTCATGAATGTTTTCACACTGTAACATTACTCTTGCATTAGGAATAATGCGATATACTGTAAATACCTCATTTTCCACATACTGCTGGTGTTAAATCCCTTCAAAGGAATACTTCAACATTTTGAGAAACACGTGTTTTGTAACTTTTGGTCAGAGCCAGCCGACCCGTTTCTAGGCTAAACGTGCCCCAACTCCATACCCCCTTCCTTTAAAAAAAGAGTACTTCAACATTTTGGAAAATAAGAGTTCTTGACCTTTCTTTCCGCGAGTGAGATGTTCAGTTCGAGCGTGACGTCTCGCATGCCTGCGTTACGTAGGTCTACGTAGCTGGAGTCAGGATGCGGTTAGCGTAGCTTAGCATAGAGACGGGAAGCAGTTTACCCCGGCTCAACATGTCACCCTTGGAAAGAAAGAAGCAGGCGCAGTTTCTCGAAAAAAAAAAAAAGGTTTGAATTATCACTTTAAGGCATGTACATGAACCTGAATCGATTTCTCAGCTGACTCGCTGACAAGAGAGCGTACGTAGGCGCATTTCCAAAAATGTTGAAACATTTCTATAAAAAGAGGAAAATACGGTCAAAGAAAAACACAGACTCATCACTTGCCTTTACTTAAAATACAACAAATGAGGAAGGTTTGTTCATGTTCCCCCTTTCTGGAGGTCCAAGGCATTTTTTTTTTTTTTTTCCAATCAGGCCATGATAAAGCAATCACTACAAATCAAGCACAGAGAAAGATTTAATATACAGAGATAAAGATTTGCATCACTGATTGCATATTAAAATAAAATTATCTTTGAAGCCTACACATTTCTATCGTCACACTGGCCAGTTTAAATCCTAGCAGTGGATCTTATTTATATTTTGCATGTAACAACGTTAGTCTTTAAAGTTAACTAGTCACTACAGCTGTCAGGTTAATGTCATGAAGTAAAAAGGACAATATCTCTATGAAATGTAAAAGTATAAGGTCTCACAAAATGGAACTACGCACACGAGTACTTAAAAACTAGTAACTAAATGTTCTTAGTTCATTTTTTTTTTTTTTTTTTTTTTAAATCTCTTGGCTTAACTAACCCAAACCCGCATTACTCCTCCAGAACACAGCCGTTTCAACCACTTATTGTTTTTAAAAGTATAGTTGTTAGTCCTTTGAAAGAGTAAAATATAGTCTCGTTTCTCAGTTCCACCGTATACTGATGTACAAACTCTACACGTCATGTAAAAATGGTTCAGCTTTGAAGAAAACATTGTCAAACCAACAGAGAAAGGCTTTTCTCACATGACACTGTATGATTGTTTTCTGGACATCAAGATGTGTGACAGAGCATTTGTTTTTTTTGTGTGTGTGTGTTTTTTTTTTTTTACTGCAGTCGATGCTACTTTACAGGAGATGGGAGCTTATCTATTATTGCCAAAGACAACTAAAGTGCATGCTGCATTACCCACTAACTTAATGGCTTGTACAGTAATTCATAAAACATACATTAATATAACACCTTCACCCTATAGTACTAACAGGGTTTGCAGCACAATGTGTTCGCATTTTTATTCGCTTGTATACAAAGTATACGATCATCACATTTTTCAAACAAAGTGCTATAAGTAACCAAAAAAAAAAAGAAAAGAAAAAAAAAAAGTTCAATAAAATCAATTCACTGTCACACTCGGCCACTGACAACCCCTCGACTATTGTTTGTGTGCTATGGGGCTACTGTTTAAGGAAATAAGTCGTGTAACTCTAACTCGACACATTTTCAGCTGAAGCGCATGTTGCGATTTAAATCTAGAAAAGCTTTCCTGTAGTAATTCGCGAGCTTGACAAAACGAAGGAATTCGGCGGCTGCGAAAAATCTGGCGCGCCATTTCGCACCCGGTGCGTCCGCAAACCAGTGAAGAAACACTTACGGGGTCATGTCGCGCCAGCTTTTCCCAGTTCACGTCATGGATTTTCTCCCAAAAATAACATGTTAAAACTCATAGTAACCATATGAAATATATATGTATATATATTAAAAAAATCCTATAGCTGCGCTCTAAATACTTCACGCTTTTTAAGTTTGGCCCTCAGAGCTAAATTTCAAGCCTCAAAGCCTCAGCACCCAAAGGGACCCCAAGGATGATTTGCAACATGTGTTCATTTAAATGGTTGTTGCAGAATGTTTACAGTAATTTTTGATCAAAACCAAGAATCTTACAATTAAACTTAACTCATTTCCCCACTGATTTTCACTTTATGTCAGATATCCATTCAGAAATTGTGAAATAATGTATACTGAGGTAAAGGAACTGAGATTGATCAGACGTGAGGGAACAATCATTGAACATGCAACAAACCAAGCCATCACAAACTGTAACTTGCAGACTCCATGAACCCAATGAAAAACAGGCTCAACAGGTATCACACGGATAGAACACCTTGAAGTCAACACGGTACAAAATGATAAAGACAATAATAACAATAAAAGTGCATTTTTTTAAGCTTCGGAGCTGTGGAGATCATTTTTACGCAGGACCAAACAACTTGTTAATATATCAATACCAACAGAATCAACATTAGGTTTCAAGAAAGTGAAAACTAGTGGAGATATGAATTGGATTACTGTTAACATTCTGCAATACCCATTTCAATGATTTCAGTGTTGAGGCTTAAAGAATCACAAAAACAATGACATCTTGCTCAAACAAGCAAACTCAAAAAAAAAAAAAAAAAAAAAAGCGTAACTAATAAAGTACAGCTGTAGCATTTTGCAAGGTCCCACGAACGTAAGTTTTCTCATGAATTTTTTCAAGAGACTCCAAGACATGAAGTGGGTGAGCCTAGGTGAGCACACGGAATGACCTTACGCACAAATTCTGGTATCTACTGGGCATATTATATATAATCTTGTATCGAACTCCGTGGGCTCTGGAAACCTGGGAAGAATTTTGAGAGTCTGCATGGTTGAAGACTTTGTCCGATGAATGGGATTACGGGATGCTACTGGGCTCTATAACTAAGTTTGGTTTGTTTTTTTTAACTCGGGTTAGGGCTAACCTTTTCGTTCTTATTTTGCTCTTCATCGAATGCATCCTCTGTGTTAGAATCCCTGACTTGTACATGTGGGTGAAGTGTGCCCACGCTAGTTACGGTACCATAAACCCATTAACCGAGTGTAGTTTATTAGACAGTTGTGCCAAGGTTTTAGAGGTTGTTACTAATGGCTTTGTTAATGGTTAATGTATCATTTATCGATGCTTCATGGGGCAGTAATAAACTAGCATTTGTACAAAGGACTTTTGGATTATCAGGTTCTGAAATACCCCTTAGGCTAGTGTACGCCTTCGTCCAGGTGTGTGTTGCTTTTTTGGTTACCTTTTCTGATTAAATGGTGAGCAACTGTCCTGTTGTTAAGCGTTAAAAGCATAAGTTGTTTACCTGGCAATGGCAGCTATTGGCCGTGGGAGGTATGACTTGTTCGTGAATGCAAAGGAAGCCAACGCTATGGTTGAGCTGAGGCTGTGGAATGGGTAGGCTCAACAAAGTGTCTGTCAGTACTTGTTTTCTTCAACATCCAAATTATCTGGACGAGGCTCCCTTACCTTAACTGAGTAGATATTGTTTATGACATATATTTGTAGCCTAACCCGGAAGTTAGCATCGCCCTGGTTTTCCCTCGACAGAAAACCTAAGGGCTTTTTGAACTGGAGTTTGATTTATTGCAGAAAATAAGCTCCGGGGAAACCACAAGTTTAGAATACTTTCTCAAGATAATCTTCCGAGATAAACCCCAGGTGTATGATTTTGGAAGCAGAAATGAGCTTGTTATAGTCAGAGGCTAAAGTTAGGCTGTTAACAAACTACATCGCAGTCACGCGACTTCAACGTCACCGCCACTGAGCTCGCTAGTAATCTATTCCGTACGCACTTAACCTTAAACTGATCTAAAAATTGCAAAGTTAGAATTAGAATAGCTTGCCACTAAAGTACCTGAGTAGCTGAGTCTCTGTGTTCGGTCTGACAACAGATTTTATGTTGTGAAAAATAAAAATTAAAAAAAAATTTAAAAAGTAAAAATATCTGGTCTATCCGGCTTGTGTTAACCACAGACCTTATTTCAGGCCAAACACATTCGAAAGACTCAAAGTCCAAAATGTACTTTGCTGGATGATGAAATGCTGCACACCTGATGGGTTTTTCACAATCTTGCAATCAATGCAATGTTGTCCTTGATTCTGCATGATTTATTCACGTCAATAAAGCTACTGATTACAATGAATAAACCCTTTCCACAGTACGACTTTAAAAATTAAATTGGAGGTTGGGGATATAAGTGTCAATTATGCATTTAGGAACCCCCTTCCTAAGCATCCATTATGTCAAAGTGGCATTGAAAAAATGGTTCTCCCAAAGACTCTGTTGGGCTATGTGTTTGACGGTCACACTAACCGCGCTGCATTTAGCCCAATTCCAAACTCCACGATACCATTTCAGATCAATCATCTGGGCGCTTAGGAGAAGTGCATCAGTACAAAAAATTCAGCCACAACAATATTGTAGGAAACTGATAAGCCGACGGATTGAAGGAGCTACCCTTTTTTTTCCCCCAGTATGACGCAGTGTTTGGTTTTTTTTTTGTTTTTTTTTTGTCAAATTAAATATTGTAATCTCTGAATTTCCTCAAACCACACTTGTTGGATTCGTTTCAATCTGCAGAACTCAGAAACTTTTCTCTTTTTTTGATCTGTTAAGTTATAAACCTCAGATGTTTGTAGGTGTTGGCGAAGATGCTAAAAGGTCCATGAAATATTTTATCACGGCAGAGCACTCGGGAAAAGTTGATCTTGCTTAAATGTCTACCATCGGGATAATCGTGGATCAAGATAATCCTCCCGAGTGACCTGACTTGGCCAGGATAATTGTGACATGACTTTTTTTTTCATCCAATGTACACTGAGGTATACGTAATGAACAATTTGGATCTTTGACAACAAAGGAACACAGAAACTTGGGAGGCTCTGTACGATTCATATGCATTTCAACGCCAAATTGTTTGGCGTGTGGAAAGGCTTTTGACGAGCCAGGAAAAAAAAAAGCAACCAAGAGATGCTTTCATTCACATGTGATGATGACTGGGTCAGCATTATGGGATAGTTGTCTTGCTGGACTTCCTTTGCTCCAATAAAGTCTAGTGAAAAAAGTTAAGAGACCAAACATTTAGACTGATGACACTAGAGGGACTGTTGCTTATCTGCACACACGGGCCATCATACTAACACTGGACACAATTAGATCAGTATTGGGATACATTAAAATTGAGTCAATAAGGCAGGAGACACCCCAAATATATATTGTTTTTCACTTCGAGGGCCGATCAACTTTGTAGGAGAAGCAAGCCAACTTAAAAATGGCAGCCTGAATTGGTTGAAACTGACCTGGAGAAGGATTGCAGGTCACCTTACAGCCTCCGTAGGCTTTGTACAAAGTTTAAAACTATCTAGAACCCCCCCTTTTTTGATGGTGGGATTGTCTGTGGTGTGATGTCTTATCTCTATTTGTGTGAATCACCACATCCAGACTACAGGGCAAGCAAAAAGTCTTAAAAAGAGATCCGAGTAGCGGTGGGATGATTCCGAGAAGAAGCTATCATTTTGCCCGCCTGTAATGGTGGCCATGCCCTAATAAATTCCAAATCAATTCCAAAAAGGCGGGCCAGAAATCTTAAAACCTGAACCATTTACCAAATGAGTGAACAAACAGTACATCTCTGACTTCTTTTACCACTGTGAAGCTGATGGTATCAGGACTCAAAGTGAAGTGGCAGCAGGGCACATTGTGTGAATGTAGAAAATAGAAAGTTTTATTTAACAAAAAAAAAGAAAAAGAAAAAAGAGAGTGAGATCAATTCATGACTGGCCACTATTTGTTTCCCTAAGAAGGAGGCCATCATAAGCTTTTTGGCGATTTTCAAGTGTTAACATTATGTCTTCACTCTGGCATCACACAAGCTCCAGTGGCTTTCATCACAACGTACAGTATTTACATGTATTACATATTATTATGACAAGACAACAAAAAAATAAGTTAATGAGTATATTTAATGTAATCTGTTGAAGGATAACCATACTTGCTATGTTTAGGTTAAAATTTGGGGTTATGCTAGACTTAACAGAGGGTGTATTAGATTGTGATTGTGTGTGTGTGTGTGTGTGTGTGTGTGTGTGTGTGTGTGTGTGTGTGTGTGTGTGTGTGTGTGTGTGTGTGTGTGTGTTTGTCTGGGGGGGAGAGGCTGCATATGTACATTTCTTCACTGGCTTTTAACATCTTCATTTTAATACAGAAGGGTGTGCGGCGCATGGGTTAAGATGATTTAGTTGTTTATTTTTAAAAATCATTAAGAAAAAAAAATAACTTGTGGTTTCAGTATTAACAAGCTTTGTTTTGTCGTGAGCACAAAATCTACCCAACTGAATTCTTATAAGACAAAAATCTGCAAAATTCATGGCCATAATGGAATTACCACCCTTTGCAGTTGTATTCCCCCACACAGCAGTCACATTACTGTTCCTGAGCTATTGTGTTGAATACATTTTTTTTTTGTTTTTTTGCAGAACATGATGATGTCACAGTGAATTCTGACCACTGACCAATTACTCATTTCATCATGTTGTCCTGTTAGACGTCTGTGAGGAAGTCTGTGATATAAATTACCAAATCGATTGTTGAGCAATGGCCAAAAAAGTCTGAGCTTTAACCGCCAAATTCTAATCAGCTTATCCTCGAGCCCAAATGGACATTTGTGCCAAATTTGAAGAAATTCCCTCTCAATGCGTTTTTTGAGATATCACAGAGTCAACTGGAAACTGTGAGCTGGGAGGGATTAGCTGCCAACCCTGACCCTAAACCAAGTATCTTGTGGTCTTGGGGTGAGGGTGAAAAGGAACCCAGGATCATCAGGCAGATTGGTGTTGTGTAAAATTTTGTCAGCACACACAAAAGGCTTATTACTTTCAAGTGCTGGGAGCACATTTCTTAAAATCTGTGGTTGTTTTCTCATTTTTCCATTTTTCAAGATGGTCCATCCACTGACCCAATCTCACTGACATGGATTTGAACAATTTGTCCTCAAAATTTGAAATTAATAAGCCGTTTGTGTGCCCAAAGTCTTTTGTTCTTTTCAAAAATTAAGTGTTGTGCTTATATATTTGCTGAGTGAATAGGGAATATAAAAGTTGCAAATGTTAAATGAAATGTATTTTATTATTTTACTGTCTGGAAATGTGGCCACTCAAATCTATATCAGACCTCCTTTATTTGTAATGATATGATGAAGCCCAAGAAATTTGTGCTCAGTCAAACGGCGGCATGGCCAGTAACAGGAATACTATAAAAATGCACAGGAGTCAGTAAGGCCTCCGTTGCTCATTGTATGTTAAACGCCACATCGAGTGGGGTAATTACGAATGATGCTATTAATAGTTCTGCCTTATGCTGGTTGACTATGCCAGATTATCATGTCGGAGTCATGAATCATGAGAAGACAGTTTTGGTCATTTTGTGCCAAGACCACGAAGTAGTAATTCTGTGTGACGATAACAATTTTTCTAAATGGATCACAAAAATATTCTGTGATCACGTGGATATAAATCTTAAAAAAAAGAAGGAAAAAAAAAAAAAAGAATCCCATGGCCTTCCAACCTTCAGTATCTTCACTTCAGTCCTGGCAGCAAATAGTAGGGCATCGGTTTAGATCAGTGGTGACTCTCTTTGGTTACAAACATAGGGTAAAAAGATAAGTTGTCCTGTCCTATTTTGTTACGCTCCCTGCAATATGTTGAGGATTATGGCCACGCTAATGGGTCCATCCTAAAACACTAATAGTTTTTTTAAAAAGCATCCGTCTGTTTCAACATTTATTTACCATTTTATAAAACTTTTTTTTCCTTAAGATTTGACTCATCATTTATCTTTCTTCAGAAAATAGGCCCAGTCATCCTCACACCTAGAAAAATTGCATACCAGAAGAAGAAGGTGGTCAAAGCCATGATAAGAGCTGATCAAGGCAACAGAGAGGTAAAATACTTCTGTACAAACTGAGATGTTTTTCCTATAAAGTTATTCCTGTGTTGGCTCAGAAAAAACGGTTCCTGTGACTCCCTCTATACGGGCATTTAAAGGGAGATTAAGAGAGTGTAAAGAGTGTGTGTGTTGTACTACGGAGGCTCCTATGTTGCAATTTTAATGCAAAAGGGGCACTTTGACGACCTTTAAAACATTTTGGGCCTGCTATGATGCCTCATATCAAATCAGATCAAATCAAAATCATCATGTTGGTGATAATGCAGCTGGTGATGAATGCATGTTTAAGAGTGGAATATGTAAGAACAGGCCACCTGTCAAACTAACATTCCAGGCAAACAGGGGGCGGCATGTCGCCAAAGTAACTGCAGCCACTGTTAGCTAGTTAGCTCAGATAGCTGTCCAGCATAGATGTCTTTGACGTAAAAAAAAATGTTATTTTGTCGCATCATGTTTTTTTAAAAAAAAATGTTCTTAAACTAAAATTCTTGCATATTGAAACTTTAAGAAAATAATGACAACAGGAAGGTAACAACATGAAGTAGGGTGTTATTTCCTCCATCAAGTTAATTATTTTCTTCATGGCCGAAGTAGCACGTCTATCGCAATGCTAGCAGCTTTGTAAGGCTGCACCTTTGCACAGCACTGCTTTAAGCCGACTGCTAATGTCAGCATGCTAACAAAACCGATGAGTTGCAGGTGTGTTCATCCTGTTTGTCATCTGTTGTAGCACGTTAGCATGCTAAGATTTGCCAACTAGCATTAAACAGAAAGTTAAGCCAAGGCTGATGCCACTGTCGTTAGCTTGCATGTCGGCTATGTGGTCATAGAAACGAAGCCTTAGACGAAATGAAATGTTGACTTAAGATCATCAAAGTAGTTACAATTAGTCCTGGGGACCATTCAAGTGTGTACTAAAGATTGGGCCATGTCGTAGATGGTAAGTGAGAAAAACCTGAATCTACTGTTGGCACTATGAAAGTTAGGGGAGCATGTCGAATATATTTAGCCAGAGTTTAAAATAGTCCTCAGTTGTAGCGTTACTTTCACAGCAGAGTTAAAATGTAACATCATGTAAATTTCTGTTGCTATGGTAGTTTTAAAAAATCCTTTCCCGAATCTGTTTTGGAAGAATGCTGTTCATTCCTCTGTTAGAGCTCCAAACACTTGGAAAGTCTCCGAAAAAGGACCACTGATGCTGTTCTGGGAGTTCATGTCAGGGGCCAACACCTTACTAAATAAACCGCTGACTGGAGCTATGTTTTGTCCTGATGTTAATGGACAAGGAACAAGTCTTGCTTAAATCTGTTCCGTCCTCTGCCATGGTCTAATCCACAGTATTCTGTTCATCTCTAGACGGTAGGCTAGGGGTTAGCTTGCTCGAACATGACTCAACCTTCTCTGAAGGCTTGTTTAAATATAATGACAGAGAACACTACTTTTTAAAAGGTTTTTGTCAGCTAATATTAGTGATGGTTAAAAAAAAACAAAAACGTCTCAACAATATATTTCTTTGAATTCTATCACAGTTATTTTTCATTCTACTCCTTCTCCCTACATTATCTGAAGCCAGAAGTAAACCGCACAGTAGTCTTACGAACGTGTTCAAGCATTAGCATTTTTGTTTGGCATTATGCTAGCGATCTACGAAGGTAGCCTAAGCCTAGATTTCGCTTACAACCTCACGAATGAATAATTACTAGTAAATTTGTATTGCAGCATTTAAGTGAAAAATATTAAATTAGTAACATATACAGTCAAAGAATCAAACAATAAAAGGACAAAAGCAAAAGGCGTAAGTCTGACCGTGACGAAGGATAAATTCCCAACCATTTCATGGCTGAGCATGTTCATTTCACTAACAGGCTTTGTTTGTTGTTTCAGCAGATTTGTCGTTGAAGGTAATACTAGTTAATAGACCATCAACATTGCAGTGGTGGGATCTGTACAGTACCCCCATTTGATCCTGAACTACTCCTTTTCATTCTAACGTAGACATAACCTGTCCGTGTAGTTTTAATAAAGTGCCTTCAGAGTTGTGCAGATTTAGTAACCCAACTCAGCTTGTGTACATATTTAGAAGGTTCATATTTACAGAAAGAACAGAGATGAAAGGTTTGAGCTCTAAGGCTACTTAAATCTTTTTCTCCAAAGAGTAACGTTTGTATGTTGACTGTTTTTTTTTTTTTTTTTCAGGTTTTAGGTTACATCGCTGCTACCGGTGTGAGAAAAGCTTCCTCAAGTTCATCACTCGTATGACACCCATCCATGTCGTGGGACATACAGAGGGTGGACATAATCAAAAACACTTGTAATCGTTCTGTTCAAACTTAAATTCGAGCTAAGCTAATAAGGTGTTTACGGAAACCCAATGGTCACTCTTGAGGCTATAGTTTGTACTGTGGCTGCTTTGGACCAAAATCCATTTTCAAATTAATGGAATAGCAGGACACATGGATCGCTCACTGTGGATGTCACACGGAGTTCAACTTACGAAAATTCCCATCATCGAATTGCAATTACAATTAACAGTGCTGACTGTCCTTCGAACTCCTTTCTAGATTGGTTCTCTCTTTTTGGAAGCTAATTTACGGGCTCTGTGTTTGGTTAATGTTTTGCACAGGTCCATTATGTTCCAAGGTTTTCATCTTATTTAGTCCCCTCTCTTAAATATTAATATTATTAATATTATTAGACCTCAAAACTATAGCCTTACAAATGGTACTTAAAATAACTAATGTATCAACACGTCTGTGACACCAGTCGAACATTAGAATCGTACTATTTGTGACAGAACTATACTCGCTGATTACATGATGTGTTGATGATTCGATGTCCATGCCCTGTATGTATTTGTTTACTGTTGAAGCTAACTTACTGCATTCCTAAAAGTTGTTTTGCTTAATAGAAACTACATTTTGTTTGCTTGGTTTCTTTCTCCTCAATATAGAGGGTTGTGTTTTGTTTTTTTGTTATGGGGTTATTGAGTTGTGTTCATTCCTTCTTGTCTGAACCCTCGTCTTCATTCCGGCTCCTTTATCTTCTACACTTTTCCCCTCCACCTTCTTTAACTAGATGACATCTGACTCCACCACGCACTGCTCGGTGTACTCCTTCACCAGCTCCACGCTCAAAGTGGTGTGGCAGAATTCGGCCATGGGCTTCCAGAGTGGTGGATCCAGGAACATCTGGCACATCACGTGCCCCTTCAGGGTGGCGGTGTGGCGCTGCAGGTGGCACAGGAACTGCTGCCGAGCCAGGTCCAGGTCTTTCCCGAACATGTCAATGTTCAGGTAATACCTGGTTAAAAAGAAAGTTTACCAGTTGACTGAGTGAAAAGTTTGCCTTATTCTAAAAATGAATAACTTGCCCTCAAAAATATTTGGAGCATTTTAAAGCCACTATGTGTTTTGTCTTAAGTGACAACTCTGGTGTCCCCCCAAAGTATAATCGAATGATGTGCACACCAATACAGTGTTCTACGCTTCGCTGTGGACAGTAAATGTACTTGCAACATCTGCTTAGCATTAAATAAAGAAAGGACAGTTACCAGTCATCTCCAATGGGCACCCTAAAAGGGAAGGTACACAGGCTGGCCACGGCAGGGTTGGACAGGTCATCCACCATCCAGTCGATGTCCTTCTTCATTAGGATGGCCATGTTGCTGGGCAAAGGCTTGAACGGCTGCCAGTCTTGGATGATGGTGGCATTAGGAAGAACCCCTTGCATCAGGTCAGTGGTCAGATACAGCTGGTGTATGGCTGTTTGGTCAAGACGCACTGGAAGATGGTTGGAGGAGGAGGTGGACAAAGGGGATTGGATGTCTCCACCCAGGCCGAGTTCGGACAGGCGGCTCTTGAGGTCCTCAGCTCTAAAGCGCACCAGCAGAATACCCTGAAGAGAAGGAAGTCAATGTTTGGGCTTACAAGGAACTACAACAGTAAAGCACCAACTAAATATAAGATTTACTACATTTTGCGTGAAGCAATAACAGCAATAAGCTATAAGCACACACAAATACAAAGAGTCTGCTTTTGTCGCCTGCTTTTTACCTGCTTGGTTATGATGCGGTACTTCTGGAAATCCTTGGGCCCCAGCCGATCATCACGGGTCAAGCGGGTTACTTTGACCTCTGGGAACTTGGATTTGACCAGCTCGGAGCAAAAGCGCAGCAGAACTCCTGCCACGCCCTTGCCCCTTTCCTGAGGGGCAACGCGGAGCCCTTCCACCAGCATGGTCTCTCCATCATCAATCACACACACTGACTCCAGAGCAATCTGCAGAGCATCACGGAGGAAGAAAGACAAAGAAAATTATCACACTGACATAGTTTTTATTTAGGACTATACACCATTCTTGTAGCTGGAATAGAGCAGCAAGAAGGAAAAAAACATCCTATCTCTCTTGTTCTAGAGATTTGGAGAACAGGAAGTGTTAATTGAAGCATGGAGCATTTTCTGCCGCTCATTCGGGTCTGAGTCCCAGGTGCGCACAGACTTATGCAACATGGCAGGAGAACCACACAGTCTACAACAAAGAGATGATGTGGTCCTGCTGGTCTCCCCCAGTGCATGCTGGGAAGTTTGCAACCTAGAACGAAGCAGAACCAGAACCATTGCACCTTTGTTTCCAAAGGAGACATCGAGACATTTCAGGCATCTGATTAGGATGCTTCCGGGACACCTTCCTTCGGAAAAGTTCTGGGGATGTCCAATTGGAAGTGGAACCCAAGAAACATTGAGGAAAAAACAAATCCCACCCGCCTTGGGAATACATTGGGATACACAAAGACAAGCTGGGGGACGTGGCTGGAGAGACAGACACCCTGGGCTACCCTACCACTGCAACTGCTTTCCCAAAAACTTTAGGAAAAATCAATTTGTGTAAAACACTTAAAGTCCTGAGTCTGATAAACATACTTTGAGGACTGAGATGAAGATGCACATGGCATCAAAACGTTACTCATTGAATAAAAGTTTGTTGTCTTAATCTTTGTGCTCCGGTACACTTTGGACCATGTTCCGGGAAGTTTTTCCTGATACCTGAAAAGTCACAGTCTGAGAGAACCAGATATGCTTTCAGCTAACCTAAGGGCTCAGTTGTTCATATGGTTCCATTTGTACTACAGGGTGTCTACATCTGTACAGGGGAATAACATATTACTTAGTAGTACTTTAAACCGATGTGATCACTAGTCTAACCTGGAACTACAATTATCTCCAGCCACAGCCATCGCTGGTGCAGAGACATACAAAAGTGTAAAACACTCACTTACTTTGACATCTGAGGTTCATCTTGTTCACTGTCTTACTGGAGTAAATAGTAGGTTAATATCAGATTGGTCTTGTTGCCTTTAGTAGAGAGACTGGTCCTGGAGGTGGCCACATGACAAAACAGTTTGAGGTAGGGTGGGACATGCCTAGCCTCTACTAAATGAAGAGAAGTTTAATTCCCAATGACTAAAAAGTTCTCTAATCTAAATGTTTGTTCTTAGTTGGCCTGCTAATGTTAGCCACAGGTGGGCACGTCAGTTGCAGTTAACTTTGCGCTTCGAAAAGCCCAACGCCTATTAACTAAATGGTTGATTATTAAGAAAAAATCAAACACAAACACAAGTTGTTTTTTCTTTATTGATAGGACAGCTTAAAAGATGGAAGGAAATGGGATGAGAGAGAAGGTGGGCTGCTGCAGCGAGGATACGGCCTCTGTACATGGGTCGCATGCTCTACCAACTGAGCTACTGGGGCGCCCAAGAGGAGCTTTCCTTTTAATCCGGCGTTCCATTGACTTAATGAGCACCAGTGCACCGCGTCAGTTTTCCCGCAGAGGTGGTCTGACATGTGCCGGACGTAGAGTCTGGTCTAGTCTCGCATAGCTGGAACTATTTCCACACTTCGTTTGTCACTGTGCCAGCGCTGGAGAAAGGAGCACAGTAGACTGCAAAGTCAGCATTGATGAAGTAACAGGTAGTTGTAAAGTCAGCTTTTGCTTGTGAGAGCTGTTCAGCAGTCACTTGTCTTACGGTGGCTTGTCTGCCCTGGCTAGCTTGACTTTTAACCCTTGGCCCTCAACCACATCAATTGTCGGCATATTGCCTCAGACCAGCGCGTCACACACTCTCTTTCTTTCACACTCTTTCACACTTCCTCCTCAAACGTGGCAGCAGGGTGCATGTTCTTAATGTGGCACAGCATAGCTGGTACCACTAAAGTGAAACGTTACAGTGCACATTTTCCCACACTGAGCTTCTTTTAGCCTGATGAACTTTTTTACATCAGACTGCTCTAGCGAAGCTGTTAGTGTGTCTGTACGGGGTACTAACCTTTAGTCTAACCTATAGACCAACATGTACAACCAGTCTAAGGTATTCCCAGCAGTTAACCAATCAATGGTCAACCAATCAGTGGTTAACTGTTGACATCCCTAGTCAAAGGTATGACATCAGTCAGTAATTTCTCGTTGCATGGACAACCAACTCAAAACCCACATGAGGCACTAAGCAAACAAGCACTAAGATACATTTCCTGAATTTCTCATAGACTTTTGCCTACTCCTGTCTCCACATGTTAAGATATTTTCACATTATTCATCAACTTACCACTTTCCCCTGTTTACGGGCCAGTATGACTGTGCGGTTGGCCTCCTGCAGCCAGCTGGTGTATCTAGTGGGCAGGTAGTCAAGGCCTCCATAGATGTCCTGGCTCATAGCCATGATATCGTCGAAGTCCTCCTCAGTGGCCACAGTGAAATTAAGGCCTGCCTGGGACAGGGCCTCTGGAAGCTGGGGCATAGTCAGGCTGGTATCAATCTTCATCTTGAAACAACTGATGAGATACAAAGTTGAGGAGAGATTATTGTGGATTGTATTTATTAAATGACTCAGAGCAAGATGTCATTCTCCGCCAGTCAGAATGAACTCCCCCCAACTACTCCTAATGAAAACACAGGAGCAAAAACACTTTACCATTTTCAACCAAGACTGAGGGGAGCTCAGGAGCTGTCCTTACTCAGGAGCTGACAGTTGAAACATTCTGAGAGGTGATGTGATATAATGGAAAGAACAGATTAGTGGCTCTAGGCACAAAGCAAAATGCATACCAAGTATATCAATATCACAGTACAGTATGTTGCATTCAAGCCATACGTGTTTAAATGGCTTGGATGGAACATTCTGTAGGCACTCTGTGAAAGCAGAGAAATAACAGTGGTAAAGCACAACCCGATTTTTTCATTTCAGGGAATGCGTGTCACCTTGTAGATTATGGGGACTTCTTACAGAGTTATTTAACCATGGGTAATAATCCTGTTCGTGCTCCCATCAAGGCTCTGTTCATTACTTCTAAAGGAGAATGCGCCACAAGGGAGCACTGAGCGACCGTGATGCCAAAAGGAGGCGATGGTTACCTTATTACAGCCCTCACAACTCAGTTCCTTATCCACTGACCTTGGGCAAATATGGAGGAGCATGGTGATTACAGTGCTGTGACGTGCTATAATGTAAAATTCAGACTTAGAGGGTATTTAAGGTCCAACACCACAACTTTGGCAGTGACAACACTCTTGTTCAGGCTACACTACTAGCTCTGTATTAAACGCTGAACTGAGAATTCAGAGTTAGTTGCTCTAACCCTTGGGAGCAGATGAGAGTTTTCAGCTTGGGGTAGTAATGTGTCACTATATAAACATACATAAATCCACTTGGAACCGAAAAATAAACAAGATTTATATAGGAGTGGTACAGGAATGGAATAACCCGCTGAGGCCTGTTCAATGAAGCAACTTGAACATACAGTGGATAGCTTCTTTCTGTTTTCTGGCTTTACTGATCCTAACAATGGGAATCACACTAACAGCTGGGCCACATGTTCTGCTTGAGCAGCTCATGTGCACAGCAGACCATCTTGCTTTTTCACCTCAGCACCCACGTCAGCAGGTTGAAGCAGCCCCAGAGCAAGCATGAGCAGTGAGGCCGTCAGCAGTCTCATCTCAGTAAGGCAACCCAGGTTTTCGACATTTAGCCATGAGTGTGTTCATAACAAAAGGGGAGGTGTTTGCAGCATGTGACCAATCCTAAACGTGAACTGCCAGCCGAACCATGCTCTAGACAAAGAGCAAAATGGTTGACAAATACAGAGAAGTCAGTATTCGTACAAATTCTGTCCTCACAAGGACTGCTCGGTCAAAATGCAGTGCTTTTATATGTGTTGATCTGTTACGTCAAACATGACCTGCTCTGGAGTAGGCCAGGCGTGCAGCATAAGCTCCCGTGGAGATGTACCCTTATTAGAAGTGAACCGCCACTAACCCTGAAGTCCGCTAACCACAAACCCTGTTTCACGTAGCTTAGGCCTCAGGACAGAAAGAGAAAACCAAAAACACACAAAACATCACCATGAACTCAGCTACTGATGACCACACTGAAATCAGCAGGAACACGGTTATGGTTCCAAAATACTGACAGAAGGAGAACCAAACACAGACACAAAATAGATTGAGATACGCAGGGATAGGTGGATGACTGAGCAAAAAGGGACAAAAAAAAAGCAAGAAAATTGACCATAGTTAAGACAGGTTGAGGGGAATGGCAGGCAGAAACAGACAGAAAGATGAGACAAAATGCATCAATGCAAACAGTCACAGGAAGTGGAAGACTGGCACCCATCTTGAAACCAGTGTCTGTTTTTCCATGAATCCTGTAAATCTGAACTCCTAGCCCCCTGATAAAATACACAGCCATACACTGATATTCTTTGGGACCCACTCCACATTAAAAACTCCAAGACTTGTCCATAACTTGGCTAAATCTTGGAGTTATGCGTTGGGCACTCACAGGATGGAGCGAGGGTCATTGAAGTGGATTCAAAAACTTCTGGCACTTGTAGAGGTGTTGCAAGTGTTGTGAGAGCTTACCGGACTGATATCGAATGATTACTGAACAAAGTCGCTAATATCAACCGTCAGAGAATACTGGTGCCAGATGACAGGGCTCCGCACAACAAAAACAAGATGCTTGCTCTTATTAAGATTTTTGCATTTAATTGAGTTCGGACACAATGCATTAACATACAATGCATACAGTGCGATCAAATAAAATAAAACAAGCTTGTGAAAAAAGAAAACATGCAACATAACATAAGAAGCCATACAAAAGAGAAGTGATACAATGTAAGATACAATATTATGATATGTATATGATAACATAAAATAACATATAGAATAAAGTAGGTAGGGCTGGGTTTGATATAAAATGTTGCTAATTGTTTCAAAATCAGTCCAGTACTGAGAGTTGTCCACATTGATAGCATATTTTCATTAGTGTATGAGTCCATATTTCATTTTATGTCTTAGTTACAATAACATGTAACGTACATTCAAAAACACTTCTGTAATGGCGTCCAAGTTTGGAATGGTGAATCACCTGTGCACAGGATTTGTCGTCACCGCTAACTGGGCCATTAGCCTGGGAATGATGGTCCCCATGAGCTACAACCACAACAAATTTTGTCTCCAGCTGCCTGTTTTCACCTGCCAATGATCATTCAGGATTTTATTGTATCTTTTCCCTGATGGTGATGTTCTTGGGTAGTCAGAATTAATGTTGCTCCAGGACCACTCAACCACTCAAACTGACCAATCCCTTTTTTTTTAATGTTGCGGGTTTGTGATTCGGGTAAAAGAGAAGAAAATCGCACATGAGAGAATTACCATCTGTATCACAGGGTTCATGTGAAATTCTGTTTCTAATTTAATCCAAACATCTTTTCCTAAACGTATGTGTCTTTGTTGCCTCAGACTAACCAGGTGTATTTGTTGTCTAAACCTAACCAAGTTTAACCATAACATCATGACACATAACATCTTTTTTTCTGCACTATAATCACTTAAAATAATGTTCCATACCAATGATATCGGCTAAATGACATTTTGGTCTGGCACTTATTGTTTTTTTACACTGAATTTACTTATTATTTCCATATTCTTTAAGGTTTAGGCAACAAATACACTTGGTTAGGTTTAGGCAACAACTACACTTGTTAGGTTAAGGCAACATATATAATTGCTTAGGTTTAGGCAGCAGATACCCTTGATCAGGTTAAGGCAACATTTACACTTGTTAGGTTAAGGCAACAGATATACTTGGTTTAAATTCGTAGTGACTTTTTCTCTGCAGCAGTTTACTTTTAGACAATGCAGTTATTAGTTGAACTAAAACTATGAGGTTGTAAAATATTCTGCTGATGTGTCATACATTTGCCTGGGGGTTCGTTTGATAACCACATTTGAGGAGATCATTGCAAAAAATGGTTGTATACATATAAGCTATATAAGATAAGACATATCAATGTTAGAGATTTTTACTCCCTAATATCAGTATTGGCCCCAAAGCTACTGTGTTACTTTGACATCAAAACAAAGTTATTGGTCAGTTGAAATAATGGTCCTTGGAATGACATAATTTAGGATGTTCTAGAAACACCAGCAACACAGAGATATCAAACTGAGCAGAAGGAGTGCAGTGTCATGGACATCCATGAACATTGCTAATAGTGTTAATTGCAACTCAAGACCAAGCGGGTACTGCCACCTCGAATGGTGTCAGCCCCGTGAACAACAGGTCTGGGCTACTGAAGTGATACAACTGAATGCCCACGACTGAGGCTTCTGAGACTGCTAAACAGGGTCTTCTAGTGCCGCCAGCCACACTAAAATGACACACCACAGGAGCAGAGGCCAAAAATGTCACATAACACAATGGCAAGAGAAGCATGCCATCAAACTATCCAAATAATGATTTCTAGCCTGCCTCTCCACAGCATGGAATTGTTTGGCATCACAGCCAACAGGCTGAATGGACATGCAGCATGTGTCAATATATGAACGAGCTTAGCTGGGGACATAAAAAGGCACACAGTGCACTCAATAGAGCTCGCCGAAAGACTGTAATGCTGTGATCCAGTCGAGATTTTCACGTTGAAATGCACAACCTCCAAGCATTCCAGGTGAACAACGCAAGAAATGAACAAACACCTAGGTTGACCGTAACAAAGTGATGTCTCTTTGGCAAGTGTACTGACAGCTGAACCCTCGCCAGCGCAGCCTCCTTGCATATATAAACAAAACAGAGGCAGGAAATGGCACACGAGGTGATGGAAGCCATTACACATTTCAATTCAACTGTCAGAAATGCATCTAAATATTCCCTCAGTTGCCTAATAGAAATACTGTTGCTACAGCTACACAACGTCAGACAACTGTTTCTTCATGAAGTCAGGGTAGATGGAGTTTTACAAATCCATCTATCCAGTCTAAATGGGGGAACACCAATTTCCGCCTTACAGTAGCCAATTTATTGTCGCTTCATTTAAACACAACAGGCCGAAGACTTATTTTACTCATCAGTCTATTCTGTTTGGTGCGCTGTGAAGTAAAATCTGAAAGTTTGAAAGCAATGAATCTTTGATGTGCTTTGTAATTCAGCAAATATGTGAAATACTGTATATGGTGCCCCATTGCATGTTTTCAGCAGCAGAGCGGCTCACTGCTGAGCTCCATGGAGAATACACGGTGAGTCTATTTTTGACAAAACATCAGGCAGGCATGACGCTCAGCTGTTTGTGATGCTCCCAGAGGGCTATGACGACATGCGGAGGATGGAGCAAAACAGCGGCGCACACACCAATTAACAAAGACGTGCCCAAGTGGAATTGAGGGGCAAGGGAGCCAAATGTATTTTAAAGTAAACTGACAATGAAGTTGTATAGTACAATGTCATATTGTATCAAATCATATCGTCAGCTGGAATTCTGACTTTCAATGTTCCATTGTTCTTTTTCGAATAGGAGGTTGGAAATGCTGGGGTTC
This sequence comes from Acanthopagrus latus, assembly GCF_904848185.1. NCBI lineage: Eukaryota > Metazoa > Chordata > Actinopteri > Spariformes > Sparidae > Acanthopagrus > Acanthopagrus latus. Next base: position 10,064,491 of record NC_051048.1, read on the forward strand.
TCAGTTGTCTGTAAAGCAGCATTAGACTATCCCAGTCTGAGGACTGCCTGTAAAACTGTTGAACTCCTAACTCAATAGAATGTCAATAAAAGATGACCTTGTCTGAATGTCGGCATCAGTGCCACTGGATGCATGGCACTCGCCACAGAACATGATCATGTTCAACCCGTCATTGCATTTTTCAGGCAACGCCGAACCTGACGCAGACACAGAACACTGAAATGGAAAAACACAATACGTCTCTGAGTACGGGCACATGGTGTGGACACAATAAGCCACCCTTGAATACAATAAAAACTATCTAATTACAAAACTTGTCAAGACACTTCTTGCCGCTTGCATCTGAGCACAGGTTCAAGAATGGGACTACTGTTGGCTTCCTCATCTACATGGATCACATCTGCCCAGTTGTGTATGGATGGATGCAAAGAGACAGAGGATTTACTTGGACCGAAGGGTTCAACTAACAGATGGTCACAAAGTTACAAGGCAGCTTTATACTTAACGATTTCACAATCACAACAGCGCGCTGAAGCTAGGAAGACGGAGAGAAAGAGTAGGACTTATCTGAAGTGCCATATGAACCGAAAGAACTAAATCCAAGCCATCCGCATATAGGACGTACCAGCCATCACATATCTGTCTGTATAGTAAGTGAGCTAAAGTGGATCAGCTGCAAACAATAAAACCTGAAAGCACCCAACAATGCAAGAAAGTCTACCACGCAGGCCAGCGTCCTAAAACAAATACAAACAACCTATACATACATCCATATGGTGGCCTGATATCCCAGCGTGCAGCAGAGAGGAGTTATTGAATAGTGAAAAGTGAAGGAAAAAATGGGTTTTGACTGTTCCACTGGCAGAGGACATGGCTGACATTGGAAAAACCCACCCAGGGGCTCCAGCAGATGCCAGGAGCAGCATCTTCCCATGCTAAGGGCCTCTTGTTTGAGAATCGAAGCCTGCTGGCACCTGCCACATGTAAGGTTGCAGTAGTTCCAGAAAACTGAATGAGGTGCTTGCAAACTTTCCACATTTCCAAATGACAGTCTGAACACAGCACCACAATGCCAAGAGGTGATCTCGGAGAAGGGCTGTAAGGGGGGATAAATAGTCTCTGTAGTTGGTCCATTCTTTGAGCATCACTGATTTTCCCCAATAACGGCTCATGGCCACAAAAAGTGACAATATAAAGAAAGTTGAATTTTGTGTTTTTCTTTTTAAATTTATCTAATCTAGCCATCCTTAACATGTGGATGTGGTGACAAAGTTGAAACAGAATCAACTTTGAATAAAGTAACCCGACATCATGTTGCAGTGACCAGTGTAAAATGTAATGTTTCATCTTCGGCAACTTGATTTGGCCTGTTGACACATTCGACCAGTGCGCCAAATTACAAAACCAACTAAGGCAAAGGCACGGCCCGCAGTCGGTGCAGTCGCGCACTTCATAGCAGCGTTGGCTAAACGCTAGCACCAGGGCAACACACATCGGACTGTGTGTAACGTCGTTGTTTCACTTGCACTCACTGAATTCGGTCTTGTTCGGTAGCTTCAATGTGGAGAATGCAATTAGGTTGTTGTTATGTAATAGTGGTTGGCAAACTAATTTTAGGTCCGTCACCACCACCTTCTGGATCGGCAGGGGTTAAGCTCACAACATTCTGTCACACAAAGGCGCCGTGGAACGACACTCCCACACACAACCCTGCAGCTAACTGCCCGACGCCTGATTGTGTCTGAATGAGGCCTCGTGCACTAACACAACGCTAAACTTTCAACCAGTGGAGTAGTCCGTCACGGAGCTGCCCACCTTGGTATTTCCGGATAAACACGGTCGACGCAAAAAAAGAGATTCCACCACAGTAGAGGGGCACTATGGAAGCTGCTGCATCTGAGTCCCTTGTCTAAAATCACTATGCCAAGACTAAAAACAATCCCCTTGCAATATATAAACTTTGTAAAAGGACATACACTTGTCATTTCTAAACGCCGTAAACCTTCGCAAAAAGGTTGACACAACCTTAAGGAGAGCATCCCTCTGTTTTCACTGTTTTTCATAAGCCTTCTAATGCTTCATGATTACCTGTTAGTTTGTGTGTGTGTGTGTTTTTTTTAAGCACTGTCTTTTGATTCCATTAAGAGAGGGGATTAGAGGTCCTCTAGGGGAGCTGCTGGTTTGTGGAGGCTAACACAGAAATGCTAGACATGTTCCAATAATCTATCAATGGGCCATGTGAGCTGTAAGGGCATTTGTAGTGAAAACACTGTCTGGTCACAGCACACACACACACACACACACGTACACACTGCGGACCCTGGTATTTTTCCATCATGCTTTGATGCTTTGAGATGAGGTGTCAGGCTTGGCTGGCTCGCCCGGTCCTGCCAATGAGAGCGATGCTGTTTTGTTTTTGTGTTTCTGTCTCCCACTCTCTCCCTCTCTCTCTCTCTCTCCCTCTCTCTCTCTCTCTCTCTCTCTCTTTCTCTCTCTCTCTCAGTCTCTCACACACACTCATTGATTCACTCTCCTCCTATTCACTCTCTCATGCTCTCGCTTCCTTCCTCTCTTGGGCTGGCAGTTTACTCCAAACAAAATGGAATTTGGCACATTTGCAGAGACCGTTGGACTGCCACTAAATTGCAACGCTGCGAGCAAATGCCAGTACGTTCGCTGCAGATTGGGGGTCATTTAGTGATGACCGTGCTAATATGGGGGAGCTTTATAGATCGGTAAGGGTGTGCGCGCATGTGGGGCTTTTCCATGCATGTGCTGGCTCTGCTTGACTGAGCATGTCAGGCCAGCAAGGCAGGGCTATTGGTCAAAGAAGCTGCTGCATATGCTCTCTCTCCCTGCACTACCATCAGAGAATACCCCCAAAAAACAAAAATCTTTCATTATGAGGGAGCTAAATCCGGAAATGTCGGATTTCAGCGGCAGTAACTTCACACAGCTCCTCAAGCAGTTGATCACAAACACAAAGAAACGACAAAATAGAGCAAATGGAAGTCTGGAAGTGCAAACAGGGACTCAACTTTGAACCGCAGAGGTGCTAGAAGTACTGAGAGTTGAACACACAGACGCTTCAAAACATGAACTTGAGTTGAATCTCGCAACACACATCTGTTTTGAGGGGGAGTCAAGTGGAGGTCATCTGCAGTCCACTCAGGAGGCGAGACAGACATGCTTTGGGCCCCCCCGGGTCCAGAGAGCGGCTTGGCACAACTTGGCGCCCAAGGTGGTAGCAGAAACGCAAATCAGCGTGGCACGGTTTGATGCAGCCGAAGGTGCCGATGGAAAAGCCCCAAAAGAAGCGCACACATGGCATTGTTGGTGACTGACGAAGAGCCAATCATTTTTGGTAAGCGTTCAGCACTCGAGAGTATCACCAGTTAAGTTTTTATGGTACTAATTTGCCACCCAGACAAAAGCTCCCCCTACAGCTGTATACTTGGTGGCACTCGACCCTCGTGAACTTAGCATTTTACCCTTCTAATGTCACAAATTCAATTTATTTTGGTGTACGCTGCCAGCTCTCCTCTTTGCCTTCCCACACTTGCACACAAAATAGATAAGGACCATCATACTGAAAAGAACAGGTCACTTGAGCACCTGGATAAAAGGAACACACCATGTCTTCAGAAGATTATCCTGTCGGTCAAGTGACGAGAACATGGACACCAAAATCATTCATGTCTCCCGGGTAGATCCTTGGCTCCAGCGCTTCACGCCAGTAGGCTCCATGCTGACGCAAACACTTAAGCATACCGCTCTGTTGAGCGATTGCAGGATCCATGTCATTTTTCCAACGTAGCCCCGCCTATACATGAAACAAACCATTGACACACAGGCACCAGAAAATGATTAGTTGATAAATCTGTCAATCATAACTCTGTGCTTGCTGCCATGAAAATGAGACAACTGTGCGATGTACTTCAACACTGTCGCCTACACTCACCTGGTTGGCTCTTTGTGTAGGATTAGTGGTGCTTTATCAAAATGCGCCGGCAGGAATTTCAGCAAATCGAGCTGTTTCTATGCATCGTACCCCCACAATTCAAGAAGTATTCTGCCACTGACTTTTTCGTACATTCAATTTCTGTTGTATTAGATAAAGTCACAACTACTAGTGACAAGTAAAGGGCGCACAGCTTACCCACTGCTGACGTATACAGTGTCAAATCCAAAGAGGATTGTTACAGCAGAGGCACAACAGTGGGCAGACGGAAATTCTATGCTCCTCAACAGGCAACTTCAATGACTGGCACCTTTGTAGCATAAAGTGTACATTTGTAAAACAAGGACTTCTAACATCTCTGTCTGGTACAAGATACAATGGACTTACCATCACAAAGTCAATGATCATCTAAATTGTACCAGGTGAATTGAGACTTGGAGCTCATTTCCCGTAGCTTACCCTATTAAGTCTTTGCATGTGACAGTATATCATAAAATATGGCGCTCTGCACTTTAAAATGTCCTTGTGGAATAATATACAGAGACATTTTAACCTTGACGCCACAGAGCACAAGTTGGCTATCCGTCATGGCAACATGGATGGCCACCAGACATTAGAAAGACAGAGGTCATGGACTGATGGCAACCTTTAGATTTATCAGGCTTGACATCCCCTCCCCCGGAGGCGGCGGACCCCCCACATTAGACAGATTCCTACAAAAGGGAAGCTTCTTTAATCTAATGAATTAATCCTGAACAGCTTTAAACAGCCAACATCAAATGAGTGGACCACAAAATGTCAATTAACTGACAGTCCAAGGATTTTTTTTCATACAGTTTGGGGATTATAACTGTATTTCAGGATGAGGATTATTTTAGGGTTATCAAATAGACTAAAATTATATTTAACCTACCTTTACCTTGCATTACAGCATGCAAGTAGACGCATATCTTTCAGATTATTACGTGTTTGGGATTAGGCTAAACCATGTCCTCCACCAAAAGGATCGTTTCCCCCTATAGGTTAACATCCAAACATGCGAGACGTTTTCTGTCAGAGAAACACAGTGCACATAAAACAATATGCAGTAAATCTCAATGAAAAGGGCCATAATGTCCCATTCAAAAATCAATAACTTCGATGTTGAGAGAGGAATGCCTGCCAATACTAGCTCTCATTCTGCAGCAGGCATTTTAATAGATCATGGTGTGGAGATTGAAAGTTTTAATGAAACATTTAATGACGTTAAACTCGCCTATCAAACATTTTTGATGTTAACAGTACACTACCACTGTTAAGCCAAACGTCACTTAAAAGCTATTTTTAACCAATTTAAATCTGCATCGTACGAGCATATGAACTTTGAAACTCTGTATCCACCATTGTTTTGCATTGTCTTCAGGGAAAAATTATACGAGAGAGTCTTTTACCAATGCCATCACATTTTGCTTTGACAGAAGATTAGGTTTATGAGAGATCAAATGAGTTATATAACGAGAAAGCAAGTAATCCCTGCACATCTGTCAAAACGTGAAATCTCAAAAACTATGATAACCTTCCCAGTTATCCCGTCATAGGAACAAACGTATGTAATGCTTTTAACGTGGTATACAAAACGTCAATACGTCAAATAGACCATGCTTTACAAAATGGCGTGTCTTATCTCACATAGGTCACGACTGCAATAACTACAGCGATCGTTTACTGGGGAGCCAATCGAATCGATTGGGTACCGGAAGACATATGTTGCACTGTGGATGGAGGAACACATGGTCAGTTAACGGAGAAGATAAATGGACGGATGAATATGTGTTCATTCTTCCAGAAAATAGCGCTAAACCGGTGCGTCTCGAATGTTGTGAAACCGTGGCATTGATCAAAAGCGGTAATGTTAAGCGGCACAATGAGACCAAACACGGATCCGTTGAGGAAATATATCAACAGAAATCTGAAATGAGACCCAGTGTCCTGGTCCTGTTTTCTTTTCTTTGCAATGTAGGCCTAATTTTATGTATTTTATTTATTTGGTTTCTATATAGGTGGCATAATTGGTTGTATGTTAAAAATGATCCTACATTGAAAATCGAAAAATGAATATTGCTGAAACAATAAGGAAATATGTGTTGGTGTTGATTTTATTTGATAAACGCAGGGGTAGGCTATTGGATGCAATTCGGATAGGATGAGTTCCGGACCTTTGCTGGGAGGAAATTTTAGTAACTGGACCTATTTGAATTTTAAACCAAGACCCCTGAAATAGACCATAGTCTACACTGGATTTCATTTTGTAGAAAGGAGTTGTACGACAGAGAAAAAGATAGTTGCGTGTTATTTCCAGATTTGAATCCATGATAAGGTTTACATAGATTACTGCCACTCACCAATATGTGAACAAAATTGACATTGACATTCTAAACTAGTAATGCCATTAATCGGTTTTGGACTTATGATACACAGTTCTCTTGTTTCGGGAAAGTGAGGTCAAAGATATAATTATGGAACTCATAGATATAAATAAATAATCCTTCGACTTTATTGCTTCCTTCAAATGAAGAAGAATGTATAGTATTCCCTTAGACTAAGATATGCTTTAACTTAAAGTCACTATGTTAAAGATTTTACCATTTTACTATGGCGCCATCTATCAAGCAGCACCCCATTACACCCTGCACCGACCCTGCCAACCTCCCTACACCCCCTTCCCAAATGTCGGAGCTTGTCATTGAAGCTGGCTCATAGTCTGTTTAGATCTTAAGACTATCCAGCAGACGTGGCTAATGGAAGACAACCACTTCCTCATTTTGGACGTCTTACAAGAATCCAATAGGAAGACTACCTGGTCCAAAAAATCTTTTATCCCACAAGTCCGTCTGTGGCTTAAGAGTCACCTTTGCAGGTTGTGAAAGATTTCAAGCTGACGTTTTGTTTGTCTGAGCAGGGACAGTCGATATCATAGAGAAAGACATCATGTGGTCTGGTCCAAGACTGTTTGTATTGTTTTTGAATTGTACAATGAATTTTGGGCATAGCCATCAGCTGAACTCTCCCACAACTCTCAGTTCTTCCATGAACGTTGCCTCAGTCAGCAATGCAATAGCGCTACGAGCTTATTGCTATATTTTCTGCAAGAGCTGTTGAAGAGGGATGGCAAGCTCTCCCAGCGAACAAGCTTCGAAACACATATAGGTCAACATTTGTCTCATTGCTGTCTGCAATCCAAACCTTATCCTATGACATTACAAATCTTTTTTTTTTATCCCGATTTAAGGGAAATTTACCCTGATAATGGCAATCTGTGCCATCTCTACAGATAGCTACGTCCAGGATTCTCTGCACAATCATTCTACTCCAAGATGAGGATAATTTTGAAGCAAGAATCCTCCCACAATTACTGGTTGAACGTGTAAAAGAGTCCAAATAAATAAAATAAAAGTTTGTGTTACATGTCTTTATGTTTTCCAAGCATAGGGTTGCACTTTAACGATCGTTTTTCCCCCGTTCTTAAAGGAAAAGGTCTGCGCCTTTGGCTGATAAGGGACCAGCCAGGGGAAGGATGGAAGACCAAGGAGAGGTGGTGTTTATTCTATCCATATATAACTATTTATCAATTACGACTTTTAATATTTGTGTAATCATCTACCAACTTGTGTCATTTATCATTTATTGATGCCCTTCCCTTGGCAAAAGTCAGCCAACCAGCGTTAGAGGAAGCATCAGCTCGTAATTGGAAGCAACACTTTCTCCAAGCGCCCATCGACCCACTTAAGCAAATGCGCTTTAATGGTTTTTAGACTGCCACCTGTACAGCGTGGCAGCATGCATAATTCAGAACAGGGTGGTATAGGCTTACCGGTTGCTGCAGTCGCTTTTTGTAAGCTTCAGTCCCCTCAGGACAAGACGCTGCGCCACTTTTAGCACTCGTCGGGAGTCGAAAAGCACAGCGGTGAAGCTGAAAATGATATATGGTGCTGATGCTGAGGACCAACTGACTCATGACTCCTCTGCTGCTGGATGCCCCTCGTGGCCACGACTGGTGTGTCTTCTTGGTCCCCACGGTTGTAGTCCTCCATACATTATCCCTGTCTTCGATCTGTCATAAGTCAGTCTCAGAGGGCTGCGTTCAGTCCCAGTCCGGTGTCCGGCTGTTTTCACTGGGAGGCGGTTTGCGCCTGGTAGAGCCGAGCTCCGTTGCGATGACTCCCTCTCTTGATCCAAGCTTCTGGTCTGGGCAGACTTCAGTCAGCTGATAGGGCCTCTTAGCTCCACAGCTTACTGCATCAACTTACTAATGGCGGCTAGATTGCAGCACAGTGAGCAGCAGTGGGCAGTTATGCTGCCGACTATGCTGAACCGCCATTGGAAATTCTGGTCATTTCTCACAAATCACACCGATGAATCCATCCGAAGTGGAATTGTAGTGCCCATTCAAAGTGTTCAGAACAGTCTGGTCTCCGGCGTTGCTGGCAGCTTTCTTGGGAAACACTCACCCAAACCACTTCACATTCGACACTGATTAGGTAGATCGACTGAAACATTAAAACTCAAATGAGATGACACCTCTAGTTCCACACCTGATTATCTTTCTTTTTGATCAATCCTACATTTTTTTCAATTAATGACTTTTTTTTAATCAGTCCATTCATATAACAATGACTTTACCCAAAATAAATATAGTAATGCAGTTAAAATTGCGATTAAAAGGAAGGCGCAACATGTTTTACATACTATTTTTCTTTTTTACACACGGCTGTTTGCAGGATGCATGGCGATAAGTTGACGCATCTATTTGTATCTACGTAAGATTAATAACTGTAATGTGATGGAGGTCAAACGAAGTTTGTTTTCATTTCATGACTTACCCAACCCAGATAAGTCAAAATCTGACAGACATTACAGACAACTGTAACTATTATACAAAAAGAAATGTCTTACGGCTTATGTGGGTCATAATGAGACATTAGACGTGTTAAAAGTCCCTTACACTTGAGCAAGCACCCACTTGATGCCAGACATATGGAGGACCAAAAGTGTCTGGGGAATAGTGACAAAGCATTTAACTAACAGGCATTGATAAACCAGTTAACATATTCAAGTATTTCCATTTTAGCCTTTCCGCGACGCAGGCCTGGATAGAAATTTGAAACGAGCGCACCAGAGGCCGACCGAACCAGCTAACTCCCGGTTTAGCGCGTGGCTAACTTGACTAGAGGCTGAATCATTTAATTGTGGAGCTCCTTCTAGACTTCGAGATGCTCGGTGCATCACGTGACGATGTAAGTTACGCAGTTTGGCCTCGACAAAAGCCTGGCATTTACCGTGGAATTGCATCGTCACGTGATAGGCTGCGCCGCAGAATAACTTGTCCCCGTAAGCTGACACTGAGAACAAAGCTACTGTAAAACACTGGATGCTTTTTTTTAAAAAAAAAAAAAATTTGAGCATCACACCCCTCACCAAATGACTCGTTTCGCCGTCATGACCGTAGCCGTTCGGTCCAACTACATTCCGTAAATTGAGTATCATCACAATTTCGGCCGCTTTACAAACACTATGCGAGCCTTATCGAGATATTTTTATCCCATTCACGTAGGAGGGTAGTTGGCTCAGCTCAGCCGGGGAACAAGGATGTGTCATGGGGCTGAGAAAAACAAAGCAGAAAGTGGAAATGCATATTTTTGGCATATGCACTGGACGAGTCGCTTTCACTCCATGGTTGGCTTTGGGATTTTGCATCAAGCGTTTTAAAAAAAACATTTATAACAGAAACACACCTTTTTTATTTCAGTGAATAGTGAAAAGAGAGATGAAGGGGCACAGATCATGGTTTGTAAAAAAAAAAAAAAAAAATCATAAATCATCCTCGACAAAGCCAGGCCAATGAATCAGGCCAGCGCTGTATAAGAAACGGCTCAACATTTTAATGACTAAGCCTATTAACTCACTCGCATAGTCATCCATCACTTCGTGTCGACGGCGAGTTATTTAATGTCATATGACATAACTACAGCTGCATCAACTGCAAGGGTGAGGTTCTTTGTGGATAGATAGATAGATAGATAGATAGATAGATAGATAGATAGATAGATAGATAGATAGATAGATAGATAGTCAAGCCTTTAACAGACAGTGCCAGTAGGATGCGTTCACTGTTGGTTGGGTCCTGTGACTGTAATCAATGATTTTGGACCGAAGCATTTACATGTCGTAAAACAACACACCGCTGCGAGCAAGTATTGATCATTGTCACCGTTGTCATTTGTCCTGGGTCATCATCATGCACAACACCGAGGCAGAAATGGCCTCTGTAACTATTTAGGCGCATAAATGTAGGTCCTTCCAGGTTTTCGTTGTTTGTCTAATTTCAGAAAAATTGGACTGTTCCGCAAAAGACAAACGCATGTCAATGCAGCGAATGACGGTGGCCCGTAGCGCTGCTGCTGCTGCTGCTGCTGCTGTAAAATGAATGAGGGTCACGGGGAGGAGAGGATGAGCATGGGGGATGGGTATGTGTTGGGGGGGGGGGATTATGTGTGTGTCATTACACCCACAGCTGTCTGTGGTGATATGATGAAAGAGTGGAAGAGTTAAGGGGACAGCAGAAATGAGAGCTTTGTCTTCTTTTTTTTAATGTTTTGGGGTCTCCTCTGTCCAAATTTAAGGGAGGGAGAGTAAATGAGGCAGTGCATCTCTCTGCACACACACACACACATACACACACACACCCGCGCGCGTGCACACACACAGACAAACAATGCTTCCATTATTTTTGGGCACATGATATAGTTGTACGCACAGTAATTTACCCTAACCCCGACCCCGACCGTAACCATTACATGCCAAACTCCAAACCTTACCCTAACCTTAAAGGAACAGTTAGCCAAAAATGTAAATCCAGTAATCATCCCCTCCCTTCATGCCGATGCAAATCAGGCAAACCAGGTGCAAAAATGTAAATTGGGTGACTTTCCATTGATGGACTTTCCATTGATGGAAAGTCACCCGATTTGCATTTTTTGGGCGATCCGCTCTCCTAAACTCAACCTAACCTTAAAGTCTTCACCCTAAAATGTGACTATATACATTACGGTGACTGGCATTTTGTCCGCATAACGATGGAGCCCACTGGCCCAAACATACACACACATACAAACACACTGACTAAGCCCTGTTTGACTTTGCAGTACTTCATCACGAGTCAGGCCCATCGGCAAACAATAAAACCGTTCAGGCGGACAACGTGCTCCTCCACCACCTCTCCTTCTAGACCCCTCCACCTCCTCCTAGCCTCCTCTTGACCTTCCACCCCTTCCTTGCCTCCTTCTATTTCAGTCCAAAACCCTCCTCCTCATCTCCCTAACTTCCTCCTAGCCCTCATTCTTCAGCTCCTCTTTAACAACCCCCCCCCCCCCATCTCAGCCTTCCTACCATCCCCCTCCTCCTGCGGCTCTCCTAAATCTATCCCTTCATTCTCTTCTCTCGCTTGTCCTCCTCCCCTGGCCTCCCCTCTGCACTGCAGCACCTATACAGTCATTAATCTCCAAGGTCCCCTCAGTGCGACACACAATGCACGTGTATGTGTGTGTGTGTGTGCGCGCGCACACGTGAGTGTGTATGCGGATGTATAGTACGTGTAACATCATGTCACATTTGACCCACCCTGAACAGTCACATGTACTGTTTAATGCGGATTAATGCACATTTGAGTTCCCAGTGGGGAATCTGACGTGAGCCTTTGTTAGCTGTTGCAACTGTGCACAGCAACAAAGATTTGTGTATTTGTAACCAAGGTTACAGAAACAGCAGACGGTATTTTAACCCAAATCACAATGTTTTTTCAAAGCACCTTCACCGCCTAACCAGATAGTGGCTGTACTGGCACGCTGCCCGGCGCGGTCACTGGCAGTCGTCCTATCCAGCCGTTGCGGGACGAGGATCGCCAACGTCGACGGTGCAACCGAACAACACATGTTAAATGATTGGCTGTCTTGTGTGTGGCTCTGAGCCCGCTCCATCGTCAGGGTGTACGGGCTTGTTTACGAGCTAGGGGTGTGCTTGTGTGCTGTAATTGGGGGGGGGTTGGTAATTAAAGGTGCACTATGTAGTTTTGGGGGAGTCAGAAGAGAAACATCTGTTTTTTCTCTGCCAAAATGATAAAACACTCTTTGTTTTCATGACTGAATAAACTGAATAAATTACTGAACAATGAATACTGTTTGTTACTGACTTTGTTTACATGTGGCGGGCCCTGCCACCTTCCTAGCTTCAAACGGTGTTCTGAGGACCTTATTTCCCTCTGAGAACAGCTTGCTTATTCACTAATAGAAAAAAAATACATAATGTATTTTGTTTTTGTAGTATTACCTCATTAATACAGTAAGTTTGAATTTCTTCTCCAAAACTACATAGTGCCCCTTTAATGCATTGCGGTGAAACTATCAAACTTTTCATCTACCAGCTTTCTATTGTTTTATTGCCCAGGTGTTAGGAATGATTTATCGCTGACTGTCTTGTTAAGCCCGTCAAGGTTTTCAGTCCCCAGTGTGTTTCTGCAGCACGGTGTACAATCAAGTATTCTCTCCGTTCAAAAAGGAAATCCACGGTCGTCAATACATTAACGTCTCTTAAGGTAGTGAAAAGATTGGGGGGGGGGGTTTACAATTGATTTTTAACCAGTAATTTCTCAAGATTCTTTTTGACTCATCTTTGTCTTGTTAATGTCCGTTGGATTTTTTTTTTTTTTTCTGTGCCAATCTGCCTGACATGTTTTTGTTAGCTTGGGGTTATGTCAAGTGAGGCGATGTAGATCACTGAGCAGCTGCACAAAAAACTAGATGGGATTTTTCTTTTATTTACGACAAACAGCCACTTTATCAGCTTGAAAAAAACATCTTTGGGACTCAAATATTGCATGTGTAATTCATGGCACAATTTAAACAGGGCGGAAAATGTATGTATGATACCAATAAGGTCCCGTGAGGTAGCTCTGTATTACAGCCCTTCACTCCCAGTAATGCTTCTTTCTCTGGTCAGGGATTTGTTGTAGTAAAAATGTTGAACTATATAATCCTGCAGACTGATCACACCATTTGCAGCAACACATCACAGTAAATCACATCAAATACGACAACAGCATAGGGATGGGGTGATCGGCACAGGCCAAAGCCACGGACGCGTCAGTCGGACTGAGCCCAAATGAAACCCGGTGTAGTACGTACGGAGTTGTGTTCCCAAGCCCTGTCTGCACGGACGCCCACTGCTGCTTATCCTGCCTGTGTTTGTTTGGAGAGAGCGAGAGAGAGAGCGAGAGAGAGAGAGAGAAAGAGAGAGAGAGAGAGACGGAGAGGCCGGACCGTGCGAGGGAACGTGTTGACAAAAGTGGAACAAATAGGATGTCCATGTTGTGCTTTCCTATTTTTTTCCCTCCGTTCCATGATTAATACAATAATGCCTCCGCGCTTTCAATTCCAAATACCAAACTGTCAGAAGACATCAGATCACATTCAAACCTCTCCCTCTCTCCCACTCTCTCTCTCTCCCTCTCTCTCTCTTTCTCTCTGTCTCGCTTTCTCTCTGTCTCTGTCTCTCTTTCTCTTTGTCTCTCCCTCTCTCTCTCTCTCCATGTGAAGAAAAAGGCATATAAGAAAGAGTAAGGTGATGATGATGATGATGATGATGATGATGATGATGGGGAGGATGGCCACTGTTCCATCACGGTTCAAAGCCGCGCTGATCTGTAGTTACAGCTTATTGTCACGTCTGCGGTTGCTCCTAAAGAGCTGTTCAGCCTCCTTTCAGTGGATTGTGCTGATTTGACTCTCATCGGCGTGACTTTCTGCGGTGGACAGCTGACTAGCCGGTAAAAGACAGCGGAGCGATGAGCTGCTTGAGGGATCAGGTTATTTAGTGAAGACGAGGGCTAAAAGGAAAAACGGATACCGGATCCAAGGGAAAATTCGGAATCCTGGGATTTATTCTGGTCCGGCCAACTGGCAGAGCAGGCCACGGTGTCACAAGCGGGAACAAAGCAGCATGTGCAGAAGAGGCATCTGGTTTGCTTAGTAGGCAGCGTGCCTCATACTTGGCAGGTTTGTAGCTGGGGACCAAAGTAGGCGCATTCTCAAAATGTGGTGCAATTTCGACACGTTCAATATTAATACATTCTGAATAAACAGCTGACCTCTACTCTCTGTAGTCAGCAATAAAATGCTTCGATCTGAATTTGAATGGCGCTGCACCACTAACATTAAAGGAAAGGTTCACCCAAAAAAATGAAACATTCAGGCAAAGTCAGAGTGAAGTGTGACGTGAGGCGAATTTTTCCTTTCCCTTTGATTCTAGCTCGGTCTTAACAGTAAATCTACACATTTCCCTATAGAGATGATTATCACTCAGAGTGTGCTTCACATGGAGGAGAATTTCCCAAAGCTCTCATTTAGCCGAGTGTGCCCCATTTTTGTTCGGGATGAAGGGGTAGCGGTTGTCTAGGGTCCAGATGGTCCGCCAAATGGAGCACTTCCACATGCCTAGGCAAATCAAGTGAGAGAAGAATTTTTCCCAGAATGCCCAGAGCACGGCTGAGGAATGGCTACAATGTGTGCACATGTCGCCTGACTTACTTCCCATGTAAATAACGTCAAACCAGATGGAACATCTTCCTCAAATCCGGCGGATTACAATATGTTACTAATTCTTTGTGATGAGCGCCCAACAATTGTGTTCCGTGCATGCACTGGCCCCCTGGAGTAGTTTCTGTTATCCACAAACGGGATGTGGCGGCCCCATTCATAGCTGCAGATCTCCCCCCCAGGCCCTCGCAGCTCCATACCTAAGGGCCATTACCCAATTAGGAGCTCATTGAGACCGGGGATAGGGTAACAGCAGAAGTAACAGGATAGGCCCGCGTCTGTTAATTTCACATGAGTCCTGTATATCTACTTACGTTCTTGTACGTCACAATTTTGCAGAAACACTTAAGTCTGTAGGGGCGGCTGTAGCTCAGCGGGTAGAGCAAATGCCGGCTCCCCTGGGCTGAACTGAGCTGCATGTCGAAGTGCCCTTGAGCAAGATACTGAACCCCAAATTGCTCCTGATGTGCAGTTGTTATCAGTGAGGGCCCTGTGATGAGCTGGCGACTTATTCAGGGTGTACCCTGCCCCTTACCCAGAGGGGTGAAAAAGGGATGAAGTGGTTACAGACGATGACATGACATGACTTAAGTCTATTCAAATCACTTTGAGTAGAAGTAGAAGTACTTTGGCTACCTGTGTCAATTATTGGTGGTTGTTGGTGGCAGTGGATGGTCGTGTCAATGGCTGGTCCACAGAGTGAATGACGACCACAACTATTGGATTGCTGGATACAGGTTAGTGTTGATAATAATTACAAAATTGTACTTCACATTGTATACTATTAGTTTTGTCATGTTTTAGTTAAGATTTAGCCAGCGGAACGGTTTTAATTTCAATCTAATTTTTCTTGGACAGTTCATTATATTTTAATGGATTTTTACGGCATGCTATATATATTATAGGAAAAAATTGGTTGTCAGACAGTGATCATGTTAATTGCTTACCAAAACAGAGTATTCATACATCACTGAGGTTTTCTGCTAAAGCAAGAAGATTGGCTTTTCCATTCTTCATGCTTGGATCCCAAAAAAAAAAAGTAAACTTTTTTGACAATTTTTCCAGCAACTGCCTTGAACACCCCCTACTCTGACCTTGTTAATTTTGGAGGATCACATGAGGACCCGGAGACCATAGCTGCTTTCTTTTTTTACCCGTTTGAAGAAGGGTAAAAGGAATTCTAAAAAGGCTGAGGTAAGTGTTAGGTCTCAGGTTAGGGCATGTTGAATGAAACACATCAATTATCACTTTCCTTATTTCCAGACTACAGCAAAAGAAGTGGCTTACGGCATGTCACATATTGCTGTTGGCTTATTATTAGGAAGACGTTATATTACAATGAAAAGCTATTAAATTAAAAAAAAAACACTTCTAACTCACTTTTACCAAGCAACCACATGTGTTAGCCATAGGATTACACATTAGAGGAATATGGGTGGTAAGTTTCATCATATAGTTTTATCAATACGGTTATTGATCTTACATCGCCACAGATAGATGCATTATCTCATCAATATGCACCCTACCAACAGCTGTGTTTGAAACAGCATTAAAAACATGCTGCCCTCTTTTGTGCTAGCAAGAGACGGGAACAAAAACAAAAACATTTTCATCAAAATCATCCCAATTTGCGATATACCTTTCTCAAGAGCGACTGGTGTAAGCATGGTGGAGAGAGAACATTTTGATCTGACCTTACAGGCAAGCGTGGAAAAAGACAGAGGGCGGTGACATCACAACAGAGCGCATAAAGGAAGATGGGAGAGAAGAAGAACACCGGCAATGACGAGCACAATTAGTGCTTTCCTGCGTTTATCCCTGAACACTGCAGTCCTTTCATTTCAGATTCAGGTGCGGTGTTTTTTTTTAGCACAACTCACATCTAACTATTTCAACTGTATTTTTTTTCATTTCTGTGTTTCTTGAAGCTGAAATGGCAGACTGGCGCGTGAACTGCCACAATATTTCAACACACGAGCAGGGTGTTCGTGTGTGTGTGTGTGTGTATAATGTCAGCTAAATGACTCACTTACATTATCGTCAGCCTCACTTTCAACAAGCTCTCTCGCGAAAGGATCTACAGTTAGCGTTCAAACGTGTATCAGTTTTATTATGACATTCAACCGCTTTGCATGCTCAACTACTTGGAGCGCGTCCCTGCACCCAGCGTCACGTCAATCACTTGTGTTTAGCCGACGACTGTGACTTCGCTAACTGCCGAACAGTTGCCTTCCTACAGTTTAACCTTTGAAAGAAATTTGGTCTCATTTCAGACTAAGGATCTTGACAAGAAGCACTTTTGTTCATGAGGACTGCCGAAAAAAAAACAAAAAGAAGACAATAAAACGTATCTTGCAGTTGTTTTAAGGAGACAAGCATTTCTCTGAGAAACATCAAGCTTGTTCACTTGGGTTAGGGTTAGGGTTAGGGTAACCCTTACCCTAACATGCATAGAGTGGATATTTACATAACTTCCGGCTCAGTGGATATCAAGAGAGCAAGGCAGGACGACCACTGACCCTGCACCCTGAGTCCACCAAGAACTTTGAGATTTACTGACATTGAACTAACATTTAGTCCCAACAGGGAATCAACATACACATACGATGGAATCGATAAACACAAATCAGTGATATTTTACCATGGCAGACACTGGGGGATGGTGTTTTCAGCCATCTTGTTGAGACAAGGTACTCCATCCTCAGTGAGAACCAAACAGTCTTTCTTTCTAGTCACACTAAACAGGGCAGAAGTCACCGCTCCTCTTTCTTCACACCTGACGGCAGCTGGAGAAGATGAGGCAACAGTCACATCTCGTCTTGCGAAATGCCTGCCAGTGACACCAGTGTTGTCACGGGTTTATCAGCGGGCGAGGACGATTTCTCGCCATGACTTTTTTTTTTTTGCCTTTTACATTGTAGTTAAAATTTGGATTTGGAAAACAAAAAGGACACCAATGAACACTTCAAAATCAAATTTTTCATGAACTAAACACTAACACTACAGGGATCTATATGGTCCCCAGAAGATGAATCCCAATGAATCTACTGGGGACCCTAACCCTAACTGGTGAATACAGTAATTCCCTTATGAGACTTATCAGTCCTCACCTGGGAGGTTTCCAAATCATGTTCCGGTAGGATTTAGCACACAATAATAAAACCCCGCATGGAATCCTAACCTATCCTTATGCTTGCGTACACACAAAGGAGGCTATGAACGTACACCGTACAACGTACAATATTTAGTTATATCAAACCTTGCGCACACCAATGCCCAATTTCCTTTTTAACAAATCCCAAATCTGGCTTGGAATTGTTCACATGCGGGTCAGCCCTCGAAGATTCAACTCATTCAACCGTAGATGGTTAGAGCAAAGCGCCTCGGGACTGCCTGCTGATCAGTGGCTCTTTACAGTCGACCGTGGCAAACAACCGAAAGGAAGGCCAAAAAAAAAACCATGACGAGGTGAAGGTTCAAAAGCACGTGTTATTAATTCTTCCGTTCGCGCTGTCCTCGAGCAGTGCCGGCGCTTCCATCGCTGCAGTATTTACTGCGTATGTTCATGGCGATCGGACCGACTGCCTCACTTGCCAGAAATCATCCTGACAGTCATGTGGTCCCCCCCCACCCTGGCGTATCATTCAAAGTGTTACAGGCTAACACAATTTATTCATCCATTTAAGTGTTGTTACAGAGAGCCTGCAGTATGATTAGGAGTCATGAAGGAGGATATGGAGTGTAATCAGAATGGTTGTAATGATTGTGCCGTCACTGGCTTTTCCAGACTTTGATCGTTCACGTACATGAAAGTTGTGCTTAGTGAGATTTGCACAGTGTTGGAACTTAAAATCAGCTACTGACGCTCTGTTCTGCCGTTCCTTAATGCTATCCGATGTCTTTCGGATGTCTACAATAGATGATGTTAATCCCACTAGTGAGCCGAGCCAACGTGGAACACCAGAGAAAGGCAATACAGGCTTTCTTGAAACCTACCACCTGCTACGTCCTGGTGCTGTCCTGGCATTTTTTCATTAGCAGCAGTGCACTCGGCAAGTGACCACGAGTGTCAGTAGCATCCCCCCCCCCCCCGGTCCTCTGTGCTCCGGGGGTGGGGAATGTGGATGGTGAGACAGCGTTGATGAAATATTGATCGGACCGAAATGTTGAGCCCCTGGGAACTCGTTTATGACCAATGCGTACGCACACAAAATGGGACCTGAAAGAGGCATGCACCACTTCCCCCCTCCCCCCCCAAAAAAGTTGGGATCAATACAAAAAAAAAACAACTGATATTAGAAAGTGCGCATCTTCACAGAAAGGTACTGCTTTTCTTAGCTTTTGCAACGGTCTTAATTTGAAGCCATAGTGCAGAAACAATCCTCATTTGTACGTAAGCAAACATCAGTGTGGATTATCCACCGAGTCTTATAAACGAGGCTCCTGGTGTATGACAAGAAATCATTCTAAATATAGAACCATCCCAGCTGCAGGCTACACGCTCATCCTCACCAGCCGAAAGGTGTTTGTGTTTATTTCCAAATTAAGTAACACTAAGGGGGGGGGCGGGTGTGTGCACACCTTGGGGACTTGGAGCTGACAAGCTGAGACATTTTACATAACTTCGAAACCGTACAGAATATATATACGTGTTTGAGTCAGCCCACCCTGAGCCCCCCAGCCAACCCTGGCGTATCCAGCCCCGCTGTTGCTCAGACCTAAGAATGCAAACGCTGCGTTTCCATTTTGCATCCATCCAGAAAGTTACATTTTTCATTTTGTTTTGACCAAGGACTGCATTTGGTGTTATCAGTAGAGGTATGCAACACAAAAGATCACCCAGGGCTGCAGTCCTCGATGATCCTGTCTACGATCAGAAGTACCTTAAAAATACAGACCACTTTTTAAATGTGTCTTTATTCCAAATTACAGAAGGAAGCTGAGCATATTACAATAAATCCCTGGTATTCAGAGCCCGTAAGAATCTATGACTGTACTTAATCTAGTTTCCTGTGCTGCCGCTGTAGCCATTTTGTTGATCTATTTAGGGTCTGACTGTCCTGACCTCATCTGGCTACTATGGCATTTGAATGAGTTTAGAAGTACTGTCGGTGGCTGATGGAATGAAATGGAGGTTTAAACTCTGCGGCCTTTGGCTGACTCAAGACACTGCATCGTTGCTTTCATCACTGGGCGGTGTGGTTATGAGTCCTACAACCCAGGAATCAATTAGCGTGTCTGCACTTCCTGTTCCCTCGTCTCTAAGTCAGTGGGGGTTTTTTTGGTTTGTTTTTTTTATGGGGTTTCGGTTAAATGTCTGAAATAAGGTCTGTGGTTTCCCAAAGGCTTAAGGGATTAACACGCTTTGTTCTCCAACATTAAAAAAAACATCGTCAGATGTCCTTTAACTGAATTACAACGTGCTTACACGGTTGCCAACAGGTGCCTACACAGGTTGTCGAGGACATTAAACGCCATCGTGCCTACTCACTCGTCAAACAAACTGGACTTTGGCGGTCAAACGCGTTTTGGCACGGTACTGACGGCCTAGCAGTCTGTTTATAGCCTAACACTGGCTTTTCATTTCGAGCGATTTAATTTGTACCTCAAACGAACAAAAATAGGTCATGCCTACAGCACCGTATTGGCAGGTGCTTCGGTTATCTAGTCCAAATTGATCAAACTCAGCTTTCATCAACATCTGACTCTATTATAACGTCGACAATATTGCCCGGAGCCTACGAATCAATTCATCAATTCGTCACTTAGTCAATGGAAAATGAACCAACAACAGCCCTTATATGATCCAATAGAGCGTTTTGCAGAATCCGGTAGTACCCCTTTCACAAAATGCCAGTCCAAGTCAGAACATCCCAAATTCTCAATTTGGGATGTTCTGGCTCCCAGTCTGTCTGGCTGTCTAGCCGCAAACTGTATCCTCGTCAATACCTGCCATCACCAAAAGGTGTTTTTTCTCAATCTATGGCCTCAACTGAGACTTCGGCATGTATAACGTAACATGATCATAACCTCTTGGACCACACTGATTGGTTATAACACTGTATGGTAAGATTTATTGACATGATAAATCGCTTAGTTGATTATTCACCCCCCCCCCCCAAAAAAAAGGATCGACAACGCTCCGAGTTCAATTCAGCGTTCAGGTAATGTTCCCCTGCTTCATATTTGTGTTTGCCTTCGGATTTTGGACTGTTTGCCGAACACGGAGCACCAAGGATTTTTCATTTCATTTCATGTTTAACGACAGCAGTTTGACTTTATCCTGGTGGCTTTTTTAGGCTGAAATGGGACGAGTTTAAACAATGTCCACCAGAAATAGATGTTCCAGATTTCAACAAAACAACACCTCCCACCAAAGGATCCAACAGTGAACAAGAAAAACGACAGAAATTCAGTTTGTTCCTTTTCTCAAACCTGTCCCGGGTGAACCCTCTTTCCAACTTTTACCTTTGAATTCAATGATCGAAACTGAAAGCATAGTAGTATAGTAATTACAAAAGACTTTGCACCCAGCATTCAGATAAGTGACGTCGAATTGCCCAAAACTCACCGAAACCCATGACTGAACCCTTGTATTGCCGGCCCTGTATGTTAGCTGACTGACCAGCTGTCCTTTCACACAAACTGCAGCTGTCGATGCGTCCAGACGATGTGGTGCACTGAGAGGTTTCACACAAAACTCAATGGCGTTTCACTGTCTTTACAGCGAACTGACTTTTCTCGACGCGCAGAATGGCCCTTTAAACGGACGGACATGGCTCGTGTAATTCATGATGGGATTCCAAACGTCATTTGACTTAGCCTCTTGACGCGGCGCGTGAATCCTCGCGGCTCCACTGTGCTCACAGTTTTCATTGGGACAAAAAAAAAAACATATGTAGAAAACTGCTTTTTGTCCTTCAGGGAGATGTTGATGGGTATTTTACACAACAATTTATAGATTAGATGATCAATGCATTCATCTGAAGAATAACCAACATATTAAAGGAGCACACTAGCAAACTAAATAATCAAACTCTCTTTGTTTTCATGTCTGAATGAACTGAATAAACAAAACAAAACACAGTTTCATACTGTTTTACTTTGTTTATATGTGGCGGACCCTGCCACCTTTCTAGCTTCAAACAGTGTCCCGGGGACCTTATTTTCCTCGGAGAGCTGCTTGTTTATTGAGTTATGGGGAAAAAAATCCTCCGTATTTCTGAGTTTGTACCATTACCTAAATATTAAGATCCTGACTTAACATTTCTTCTCCAGTACGACACAATGCACCTTTAATCTCGGGCTGCATTTAACTATCATATTGATTATTAGCCAGTCGCAATCGTTTGTCGATAAAAGGTCAAGAAAGATGCCCATCATTGTTCCAATGGCTGGTTCTGTCCAGTCGACAATCCAAAATCCCGGACACTGCATTCACGCTTGAAATGTGACCCGAGAGATTAATCAACTCGCAGTTTAATTATCCCAATGACGAATCCGTCGACTGACCAACTGATTAATCGACTAATCGTTTCGGCCCCTTCGCTGTTCAATAGCCTGACGTCAGCCAGCCATCGTTCGTCACGGCTTCTGATCGGACAAGCACCCCGAAACATCCTCCGAAATCTTGAAAGGCTGCAAAACTCTTTCCTCACCGCCTGCCTCTGCCACTGAGGCGTTCCCATTATTTTGTCCACACTCAGCATCCAACACACACCACCTTCCCGCCTGCCCGTGACATATCCTGAACGCTACACGCTTCTAAAAGGTAGCGTGTTAAATGATTTTAAACACACGTATCATATGTATTTTGACTTTTTACATATACATCTCTGAAGTGCAATCATTTTTTTTTTTTTTTTTTTTAATCGAATGTCCTCATCCTTCCTTCGTCGCGTTGCAATTACAAGGCACTGCTGAGGCACACGGGATGGAAACTTTGACCACAATGACCTCAACGCCATGTTTATGAGGCTTTTTGCACGTTTAGCGGGGCTCGTCCGATGGCAACGACGGGAGACGACGGGCTGTCACACGATGAACACACGGGGCTGCGGTGATGAACACACGGGGCTGCGGTGATGAACACACGGGGCTGCGGTGATGGTTCGGCTCCTTCAGCAGCGTCGTCATTTAGTGACCGAGCAGGGAGAGATGATAATAATACTACTAATAATAAAAGAGCCCAAATAATCCCACAAGGTCAGTATCCTGTCATTGCCGAGGAACCTACAACACGTTTTTTTTGTTTGTTTTTTTTTTTGTTGTTTTTTTTTTAAAGCACATTACATAATAGCAAATGGAGATTAAAGTCGAGCAGTATCATAAAATCCGATACGTCACAATGAAACCCGGCGGGCCCTGCTAACAGCCCTCGTATAGAGGATGTTATAGAGCTGGTAATTCCCCCCCCCTTCAGACAACCTGACAGCGCGGAGCCATCCATTATCTAACCGGGCAGCCGCGCTCCATCCGTCGGCTCTCTCTGCGGGGTCTTACCGCGGGGTGATGGGCCGGCGGTGGCGGTATCCTTGGCGTCGCAGGCGTCGGAGGAGACGGGATGGGAGACGGTATCACGGGGCTGATGCGCGAGCTGCACAGTTCCGGTGATGAATGAAAGACGGACAGACGGACCCGGCTCTGACGATAACCCGCCTCCCCCCTCCTCCCCGCTGGAGACTCCGCACACGGACCACAAGCAGCAAGCCCCGCCCCTCCCAGTCCTCTACGTCAAGCCCCTCCGTATACTGGACTCACTGGAGCGGCTCAGCATCACTGCAGCCCTCCCCCTTCGGCTGCCCTTGTGTGTGTGTGTGTGCGTGCGTTCGTGCGTGTGTGTGTCAGTATCAAAGGGACGTGCTGAGACTTCCAAGAAGCACGAGCAGTTGGGAAGTACACTTCATCTCTACCCCTTTTTTTTTTTTTTTGAAACATTTTATAAATTTTGCATGATTGGCAGAATGTTTTTTTGTTGCCATCACACATACTAAACTAAAGGATGACACATTAATGGCCACATATGGTTAAGACTGATATGAAATGGAGCAAAAAAAAAATGGCCCCCTATCTGGACTAAATGACTAAAAATTGCTGACTTGGTCTATTTATAAGCTTCGGAGAGGGATAGAGTCACTTCCAAGATAGTTAATAAAGGATGTTATTCTCGGATTGTAAGCTATACTTGACGGTAGCGTTTTACAGCCATTACAGGTCATCGAGCTTCCTCGAAAAGCACTGCAGGGATAATGATCCTTTGCTTTTTACATATACAGCAGGGTCCAGGAGTCTGAGATACACTGAAAATATGCGTCTTCGTCACGCAAACCAGGAAACAATCAAGAGGTTTGAGGTACGACTGGAGAGTCAGAGGTCAAATTTGTTCTTCGGAGCAAAGTGGGGCTTTCTTAGCGTCTTGGGTTTCAGGGCGCGGAACCCTCGACGCTGGAATTACAGAAACCGGATCGGTTGTGTCCAAAGCACGATCAGGCAAACACCATCAGAAGATCATTACATCAAGCTGAGTTCCCCGATACTCCTGATATATACTTACCTGATAGATAGAAAAGCGAAGGCACGATTTACTGATGAAACTAGTACGCCCCTTTTCCACTGGTCTAAAATCCCGCTTTAGCACTAGGTTCAGCCTTTTGTGTGTAAACTCTGCATTTACACCCTGGTCGATAGACTCGGCAGGTTTGCATCACCCCTGCTTTGCTCTGCTTTGATCTAAACATGAGACTCAGGTGAACACACAAATTCTGCTGTGGGAAGTGATGACACATTGACGGTACACCATCCGGTGGTGGCGAGTAAATAAGGAAGGAATCTGGGATGCGATCTATAAGGGGCGTTTTATTACCGACACAGTAAGGGTTAGCGGTGGAGACACACTCATTTCCGTGAAAGCTGCGCAGTGGAGTTTTGAAGCCGAAAAAGCTTGTCTCCCGGTAATGAAATTACAGGTATTTTCATTGCCAGTCCGTCAGCGATTCCTAGATCAGAACCAAGCCAGCAAACTTCCTTTTTAGGAAATTATAGTTTGATTATAATTGTGATTTTTTATTGCTAAATTATAATGAAAAAAAAAGAGTCAAATCCAGTTTGCCAACAGGTAATCATGTTTTCTTATTCTGTTCTGCTGGAAAATAACTGAGCAGCTGTTGACCTCTGACCCCGCCTGCCTGCCACCTGTTCCTGCTCACAAAAGGAAGCGACAGCAGGCCAATCAGGGGTCCCGTTTCTGCTTTGCGAGTCAGACCTCATTTAAGTTTTGGGCAGAACACTGCAGACATGTCTTTAAATAAAACACAGAAAAAAAGGAAAATGTTCAAATCTGATGCACAGCCTGCTTCTACACAATACACCTACATTTGGTGTAATGGTGATGAAGGTGAAGAATACATCCTAAACATGACTCCAAATGTTCAGGGGTCATTTAACTCATTTAAGTAAGAAACTCAAAACTGTTCTTTCTTTACTAAAAACATCCATTAAAATACATTTTCCTCTATTACAGTGTTAACTAATCTGTATGCAAATTATGCTTAGCACCAGTGAGACAAAGTGACGTCACATTCTCGTCACTGGAGGGGGCTTCCTGATCCGGCTCCTCCTCATGATTACCCTGAATATCATGCACATTCGCCTTTATTTCATTTTCATTGTCAAAGATCGAGGACAAAACCCTGATTAACCGCAAAGCTTTGTTTAGGTCATTTTCAACTGAGAGCGAGGGAGAATAAAGAGAGAGCACAAAGAGAACCAGGAGTAATTGTCTAGAGCCTGGGTTCCACGACCGGCATGGGGTCCTGAGAGTTACTGCAGGGGGGCCTGCAAACTTCTGCTGACCAGAATTTCTAAGTTGTTGGGGTTTTGTTTTTTTGTTGTTGTTTTTTATCGAAATGTGTGAAAATACATATTAACATGAAGCCAAAACATTGTAAGAAAGATAATTTCATAACAAAAATTACCACTTCATTTACAAAACATTGAAGATCTACCCATGATTCCTTGTGCAATCGTTGCGAGGCACTGACAGTGAGCTACTAAGCTAACTACATATCATCTAAAGCACAGGGTTCAGAGGGGCTGCTGGAGCTCAGCGGGTAGAGCAGGTCGGCTAGTGATCGGAACGTCGCTGGGTCAAATCCAAACTCCGGGTGGAGCTGAGCTGCATGTCGAAGTGTCCTTGAGCAAGACACTGGACCCCCAATTGCTCTTGATGTGCAGTTGGCACCTTGCACGGCGGGCGCTGCCATCAGTTAAGGGCCCTGCGATAGGCTGGAGACTTGTCCAGGGAGACGATGGATGGATGGATGGATGGATGGATGGATGGATGGATGGATGGATGGACATTGTTAAGCCCCCTGTAATGTTAGCCCACATTCGTCTGAGCCGCAATGGATCATTTTGTAACTTGATCGAGCAGGACACCCTGACACACCCTCCACCTGAACGTCACGGACGAAGGCCGAGCCCTGGATTCGGAACTTTTTCCAGTGTAAGGCGATCATTGTGTCACTGTGCTGTTGCCACTGGGCCACATGCTAAACCACAATCCAATGATGACCTGTTTACCTGTGGGGAAACTGCTGTCAGTCCAGCAGGGGGCCCGCGACCAGGGCCAAAGCCAGTCTTGAGGGACAGTGCTGAGACTTTGAAAGGGTTGCTTTGAATGCACTTTATGAAATGGTTTCGTGGATTCTTCTGATGTCGTCTGCTATGTAGAGATCTGTGTGGGTGCGGTTATTCCAACAAAGACAAGCGTTGTGTGTCCTAACGAGCACCCATAGGTGATTAAAGGGTTAGAGGCGATTCAAAAAGAAAGAAAAGGTGCTTCTGGATATCTGCAAGACAAAAAGGACTTACAGAGGAAGGTAACAAGGAGATCTCCACAGTCATATGCCTGTAATGGGACATGGTGGAGGGCAATGCTAGGGCTACATGAGCTGGCATAAAAACCAGGACAAATGTCCCCCTCAAAGGAGGGGAAAAAAAAATCAGAGCCCTGTCCGGATGAGAGGTTGTGCCCCTCTCCATCCAACAAACTGAATGAGTTATTCACCCGCTTCGAGACAGGGGGAGGTGACAACATTCTTGCTTGGAGAGAGACAGACAATGCTGTGATGGAGAACACACACAACACACTCGGCATCAGGGAGGAGGTGGAGCTTTGACGCGAGGAAGCGCTCGGGGACTGACAACATCAGCGGCGGGCTGCTCGTTCAGCCCCAACCGAACAGTGTTTTCCACTCACTCCCTCAGTGCTTCCCGAAGTCCTTCGTCCATCCTCTCCCAATGACTGCAGGCCGATCACTCTCACTTCATCGGTATTTGAAGCACCCGCAAGCTGTTTTTGCACAGCTCGGAGTTGAGAAGTTATTTTGTAGCCACTGTGAGACACACCGACCGGTTGCCCACGACTCTGCAGACAGTTGTCGGGTCTGCGGCGATACATGGACGTCTGCATCGTCAACATGCATCGGACAACTAACACCTTTACAGCTGGTCTGGTAGCTCATTAATGTATGGGCAACAGGAGCAGTGGTCCCGGAATGGAGGCTTGTGGAATGCACAAATTACAGTTTCGAAAGGGGGCTTAGTGAACTCTGATCACTCTGGAGTTTCGAGGTCTGACAGAACTTTTGGTTGAAGTTTGCCGCCAGCTCCGCCACTGACTGTACAAAATAGGAATCCAACGCATTTGCAGCCAACAGAACTGAGCACCCCATGTACATTTAATGGCACTATTCATTTTCTCTGATTAAACTCCAGCTCAGTTAGTGTGCGCGTGGTGTAGTTAGCCCAAGATTGCAGTGACTTCGAATTAAGGGTAATGAGCCTAACTGATCAGTGTACCATCCTCTAGGCAATAGATGAGTTAATAGGCCATTATACTGACATAAATGCTGGTCCATCCCGGCCAAATGTTTAAGGTCGAGTGGTGATGGCTGCAGAACGCAGATCTTTGAGGAGGTCGGCAGTTTGCATGGTCACAAAGTGGTAAAAGGCTGCGCACTGGTTCAGGAGAAGGTAACGGAATAAAGGTATGACCCGGTAAGGTCAGTTAGGACCAGAAGCCTCAAATGAACTTCAATACAACACACCTGTACTAGCTGTGATAAAATAGCCTGCAGTCATTTTTGAACTCTTGCTTTTGTCAGACTCCTTCACGTGTCGTTCTCTCTGGAGCCCACCTGATGGTGCTACTGGGATCCCAGTGTGCATTTAGGTCTGCAGTGAAACGGCTCCAATCTGGTTAAGAGTTGAATGTGTTTGAGATGTTACATGATGTATGTAGGGAAAGGGGTGTCTTATCAGGTCAGGGGCATCCTGGAAGGCACTTCATTCATTTTAAGATCTTCATAGGTTAATGTGGGCTTGAGCTCTGGCCTCCTTTGTCAGGACATTGCCATTTTTTTCACAGATTTAGGCAAGGATTAGTTCTTAATGTTGGCATTATTTTACAATTAGTATAATTCAATGTAATGGGACTGAGTTTGTCATGACATTGCTAGCTGCTTTGTTGGTTTGTTTGGTGAAAAAATCTGCTTAAACCGTTGATAAACATGCCGAAAATACCCGTAATATTAATAAAAGTAATGTTGCCATATTTGGCAATAAGTATCGCAAAATGTGACAATAACCCAAGTTTTAATCTTTACTGTTTAAATGGCCTATATGCATATAATGAGCCATCTTTTTTAGATTTGGGATATTTTCAATTTGACAGTTTTACACAAAACAGTTTTCAAAAAATACTTTATTTCAGACTTAAAACTTGATTTCATCTTGTCCTGGCCTATACACAGACAATCATCAGCATCTGCAGAAGGACACTATAGTGCCGAAAAGACACACTGTTTTCATTTATTGATTAAGGGCCAATCGCGGTGAGGTCTGCAGGTTCTTCAGTCAGCGATCAGCAAGAGAATTTAAAATTGGCATATTGTTGAATGGAGTCTGGTGCAAATGTCCCTTTCTACAGGTTTCTGCAGGAGTGTCAAATTTAGCTTTCAGACACTTTGCGGCACAAACTGGCATTAGATATCAGTGGTTGACAGTAGCTTAGTTACTCAAGTACAGTGTTTAAGTACAGTTTCAGCTGTACGGTCTGTCAGCTCGGCTCGGCTCGGCTCGGCTCGGCTCTGAGCGTCCACAGCTAACACGACAAATATGGCGGACAGAAGACGAAGTGCATAGGGAGCTAGTAGTAGGGTGCACACTGCAGTTACAGCAAAGAGTCACTAGATGGCAGCCCCCCTCTATGACTTCTCTTCTATTGTTCACATTAAGTTTCCAACTGACTGATGAAACAAGTTGCCGTTGCATTTATATTGCTGATAAATTGCTTCCATTTGACAATAAGGCCTTAGTGTGGCACATTGCAAACGATTAATGGAGATTATATCACTTATGACACCATGTAGAAAAAAATCTCTGAAATAAGAAATTTAAATAATTAAATGAGTTATCGTGGCATGAAAACCAATGATCCTACACTAGACTAGACTAGTCTAAAAAGGGCATAGCCATCTGTGCTAAAAGAAAAACAATAATAATGATAATGAGAACCGAATCGAATTGCGACCTTAAAATCGAAAATCAAATCTCAAATCCCGAGAGAGAAGGGATTTACAGGTGAGCATCTATTGATCTTTGACGTCTAGATAAGTGAGCTGTTAATTTCATTTAGGGTTTTCTTCAAACCTAATTAAAAAGGTTACCTTTAATGAAGCCAACATTTCTTATTAACAAAGTCATCTTTGTCTCGCGTAAGGCTATTTGGGATTTAAATGGGTCCCATTAGGGTCAAAAAGTCCAAAATGGGTGGATTACTTCAATTCAGCTAACTTTACTTTCACTCACTTTACATTTTTACATGCCATAAGGATGATACCATATTGACAAAGATAAGCAAAACACACAAATACAAAAAAACTATCATGTTAATGAAAAAATATTTGAGCACATGAAATACCATGAATATAAAACAGAAGAAACAAATACTGACATGTACCTTAGAGTGCCAGAAGTTTAAAGTTAGTAGCCTCAGGGAATGTGCTTCCTGTAACCAGTTCAGATTTAAAACAGAGTTGTTTGTACATCTTCACATAGAGTAAATACTATTTCAAAGAGCGAAGCTGCTGGCCAAGAAGAGACACTTGGCCAGTAAAGTATTACTGTAAATACTTAACACTTGATAAGGAGTTTATGACTTGGTACGCACAGGTGATTGAGGTATCCCTTTATACTTTGGTTTAGAATGGGCTGGTCATGGCTGCATGCTTCACTTAGCAACATGGAGTGTTAACTGTATTAAGCCTAACCCTGCACCACAAGTCAAAGGCCACCTGTCATCTAATGTCCTCTACTGTTCCATGTGAGAACTGCAGCTGGAGTGTGAAGGCATCACGCCTCCTCTGCTCCCTCTGAAGCTGCCATGCTATAATGTTATTGAAAAGCATACGAACCCACAATACATACTATTTGATTTGATAGTTCTACTACACAGTGAATCTATTTGGATGATTCATAGATTTGCAGCTAATTGAATTAACAGCTGGAATATATTGTTGCCAACAGGTTTGAGGTGGGTGGGGTGGGGGGGGGACCTTGAGTCTTTTGAGAGGAAATAGTTACGTTGGTCTACAGATGCAGGAGCAGCAGCAGGATGTGACAGCGAAGGAAGCTGAAATCTTGGACGAGTGCCCGGCTCTGACCGGAAGCTGTCGTGTCAGGGTTGCTGACAGTTTCACAGGTTCATCCGGGTCATGGTGAAAGTCCAGCATGCAAGGAAAAATAAGTGAAATCCTTTTTTTTCCCCCCCTTACAGTACATTATGACGCACTTAATGTAAATGAAACCTAAAACAATATAGCTGACGGACACCTAATGGAACAGAATAAAATAATAAATAGATGTATTAAACAGAATGTATAAGAGAATTTATTGTTATCCAACTGTATACTGTGCAATACAGCACATAGAGGAATATATATGAGTGCCATGCCATTTTATATAGGTTGGTTTACATGACTTCCCGTAAAAAAGAAGGGATAACTAAAATATACTATAACATTTACATTTACATTTACATTTAGGGCATTTAGCAAATGCTTATAGTCCAAAGCGATTACAATAAGTACATTTGTCACAAGAAAGAAATCACAGCATATCACCCTATAAAAAGTATTGTGTTTTCAAAATAAATAAAAACAATTAAGTCTCCTGCAAAACATGATCCGTATACACAGAAAGAAACAGACAAAAAATCTCACTCAAAACAAAAAAGTGATTCATAAAGAAGCATACGTCAGCCCGCGTGAAAACTACCTTTCCCTACACCCCTCGCGAGCTCCAATTTGACAACCAGCCAATCCGCGCCATGACAGCCCGGCACGTGACGTAGAGTAAGTTCCTGCTGTGGCTTGAGGGAAACAGATCGACATTCAGCCACGGGAGAATCGCGTTTTGCGGGTAAGTTAAGACATTTGGCCACAACTGGGCCGCCCGAGTCCATATCAGGTGTCCTTCGGAGGTGTTTGCCTCAGGTTCCTGTGCACTGTGGGTCAGAAATAGCCTGAATGTCGGGTGGAACAAGCTGTCGTACCGTCTAGGCCTCCGCTATTTCCTGGTGCAACTCCACAGCTGGAGCCTATTGGAATGGCCAAGTTGGAAAAGTTCAGTTTCGGGGTTTTTTTTTTAGGGGTGCTTTGTGCTTCTCGACACCTCTTGGCACGGCTCCCTGCGCTCAACTTTTGCCGTGAACACTGCCCCGAGTCTGACGCCGACTGCGTTCTCGAAAGCAACCCTCCGGCTGTGTAACGTTAACGTTATTCACACACCGGAGCTGAGGATTCAACACCGCGAACTGCTCCTTAGCTGTCAGGTTTTTGTTTTGTCTGTGCTAGCTAACCCAGCCACCCTGAATCAAACTGAACCTCCGAACTGCTTTCACCAGCAAACATTTCTATTCAACTTCAGTATACCCGTAATGGCGATTTATTTATTTTTGTTTACGTCTTTGTGCCTCCTGTCAAAATCAGGTATTTGAACATGTAGTCCGTTTAATCTACAGTGACTGAGAGGGTTTCTGCTTTGTTGTAATGTTTGTGTATCATCCTACTGATGTGTAATTACAGGTCACCACGTCAGAAGCATATCCTGTGCTTAAGTCGATCAAACAAAACTCGTATGGCTTGTTTTTATTGCAGTTACAGGAGCAAACATGCCTGTGAATACAAATGAACAGTCGGCCTGTGAAGGTGTTGTCTGTCGAAATAGCACTGACACTGTGCAGACTGTACAGCCGGCTTGGCTTACTGCACCAGCCTCCCTGTGCTGGAGCCAGATCAATACATCAGCATCAGCCAATATTATTGACCATTGTAGTTTCCCCACATGTGTATCAGTACTAATCTATTATAACCACTGGTGCACCATAGAACAGCGTTCATTTCGAGCCCCTGACAGTTTTAATGTGTAGTTTCTGTCCACTGAAACTAAACACAACCTGAGTTATTTTTCTATACTAATATTTTTTTTTTTATGTTGATGTCATTCTGAAGCAGTGTTGTCACAACAGTGGAATTTCTAAATTTGATGCATTACCTTGAAAAATATTGCTGTTCAATTCGATGTTCGATACCACGCAGAAAAATTTAGCGCATGGAACATTTACAAAATAAATATAACAAGGCTATAACATGACAATGGGAGCACAGTGACTCTAGTTAGCATTAAACATACCACTTTTTAGAAACATAAACGTTGTGTGTCTATTGAAACAAATTGGGATATTCCAAATCGATGTGTATTGATAAATCAATATTTTAGAGAGTGCTGCTCTGAGGCTACATCTGTCGCCATCTGTGACGTGTAGTTACCATGGCTGCAGGTGTTGTTCTTGTCTTTTGTGGTGCAATTTGAAAAGAGGCCTGTTTACTGAAGTACCAATCACCTTCCTTACTAAATCCGGCCCCTTACTCTCATTATGCAGCTACCTGCGCTCTCCACTGCAGAGCAGCTGTCGGTTCAGAAATTGGATACGCTCACCTGATCACCAAAACACGGCACTCTGTCTGGGTTTGGCTTGAGAGGAGCCGCTCAAAGATGCAACAACGCAGATGCTAAGATATTTAGCAAACAGGCAATCTCTGGATGAATATGGGTGACCGTCTGCACTGAGAGAAACATGAAATAAACGATAAAGTAAACTGAAAGTGATGCTCACCTTTCTGTGATAATGCTATGTTAGGGAGACCCCACCTTGCACCCAAAGGAGTGCTGTTGTCAGCACCATGGTACCAGACACCACAGGACACCACTGGAGACCTTCCGTGGATCTGGCACCGCCCACAGATGCTCGATCTGATTGGGATCCGGGGAATTTTGTTGATGCCTTAAACTCTTTGTCCTGTGCAGTTTTTGTGACGTTGCAGGGCGTGTTGCCCTGCTGGCGCGTTGCCGTGCTGGGGCGTCACTGCCATTGGGGAGTGTTGTTGTCATGAGGGGATGTACTTGGTTGTTTGCGGTCTTTGGGTGAGTGTTGCATGTCAAGCGGCATCCACATAAAAGCCAGGAGAAATTAAAAAAATCCCTGTTCATGCCATGCTATGGTGCTCTGCTGCGTCCTGAGTGTAATGTATGTTATGAGTGCTGCCTTACCTGTTACTGAGCTTTCTTGATCATGGAAGCTTGTGCATTTCTGTTGCTGAAGATGACCAGAGCCTAACCACCAAACAGCCTCTAGTTTAATAATATTATATTAATCATTCCCTGTTATTACTGATGAGTTTTTAGTTTTCTGTTGTAATTTCTATTTCTATTGACTGCAGAAATTTTGTAGAATCTTAATCACATGACGTGATTTCAAAAGAAAGTTTCAGTTTCACTTCTTTCACACTTTCTCTCTTTCCATAAAACTCCCGCCCACATTCTGGCTCGACCACAAGCGCACACCTATTTTCAGACTGTTTCATTGTGACCGCTCAAGTGTGGCTTTAAGCGCCGTCTCCAAGCAGACCAGAGGAAAGCTCGTTTTTGAGCTTGAATTGAATGTGTGAACTTCAGTGGATGACCATGCCGGAAACAGTCCGATTCCAGCCACAGGCTAATAAATCGGCGAATCCCTGAAAACCCCTGCATTTGAGACATCAGTTGCCCCAGTCATGCGGCTCTTTGAGTGCAGGGATCCTGTGCCAATTCTCCGCATCCTCTTCTGTGTCAAAGTTTCAGATGCGGCGAGGGGTGAAACTTCGCTGCGGCTCTATCATCATGATGTGTACCGTCACACCTCTTTTGGTTCCACTCCCGGCTTACTGTATGAATTGTCACACGGGTGCATCCTTACGAAGCTGCTTGGTTTGGTGTGAACAAACAAAGGCGGAGAATTGGCGAACCTCCTCTGCGGAGTCTCTGCCAGTGTCAAAGATGTATGTGTTTACCAGGCAGAGATGAAAAGGCCTTTTCCTCTCATTATGGCTGTTACTGTTTTGTACTACTCCGCCCGAGTCCCTGAACTGATCTACTGACCGACAGACAGACGTGTAAACACCTGTCAAAACTGTACTCTCTAAACTGTTAACGTGGTAGCAATAGCTGTGTCTTTTGGACCACCTAACGATGGCACATGATGACACACACACACACACACACACACAGACTCACAAGGTGAAAACATAGCTGCAGCCATGCTGTCACAGCTGGTTATGACTACTGAATGCTCACGGGTTTGAACATCAACATGTTGACAGGTGTCGGGGCTTGTGTGCACCCGTCAGAAGATGTTCTCTAGTTACAATTATATTATAGCTCAGTGACAGCTGAACTCCAGTGTAATGTGGACATGTGCTGTTACTGTCCCTAGTGCTTTAAACACCTAATACTCACCTTACTCTTACCTAACAATTGCATGTACGGTTGAATGTGGTAATTCAATATTAGAAGAGGTCTATTTAGTTAATTATTGATGATACAAACTAATGCATTAAGTGGGGTGAGGAGTGCTTAAGAGTCAACTTGGTGATATTAGCCGTGTCTCCATAATGCACTTTTATGCACATTTTGAAGAATATTGCATTAGGAATATTATGGAAATGGGAAAATTAGCATTCTGGCATGTGTAATAATTTCTTCTGATGAAGATGTACTTATAGTCTGGCATTAAACTGACAGATAACAAATAAAGAGCAGAGCTTGAGAATTGGACCCTGCTGTTTGGAGACTTTTTCATGACACAGCCTAACAGTCTGTTTTTCTCTTTCTCAGCCTGTGGAAGCCCACTCCCTGAGCAATGGCCTCACCAGTCTCGGTCTTCAACTCCAACGCCTTGGACACACACATCTCCAGTGTAAGTGGATTTATTTGTGTCTGTTGATGTTGAAATATTTTAAGCTTATATGAGATGCAGGTTGCACTGGAATGTCGCACATGGTGGAAGCAAGTGAGAAATCAAATCATTGTCTCAGCACTTGCCGCCACTAGTGGCTGAAAATAGTGCCATCTATGTGCTTCTTAAATCATTTCTGATTTAAGAATATACATTTTTTAAATACCTGCTAATAATGGCCAGTTAACTCTGTTCACGTCACTGTTGAGTCATCTTACTTCTTTCTGATCTCGCGTTTGTGTTCAGTATCAGTGAGACAGTTGACTAGGCTCGGACTACACAGAAGCCACAGGCAGCAGGTACTTTTTTATATCTTTAAGTTCAGTCTCTATTTAAAACTCATCACTGACTGATAGTGTTCAAGCCCTGCTTGACAGAGACCAGTGAAAAGATATAGATAAGCCAACAGCCTTAACTTCAACACAAATCGTAGCGTCGCACCTGCAGAGTAATGTAAAATTTGCATGTTCACCCGGATATTGCACTAGCATCACAGCTGAACCGAGCCAAAGTTGTTGAGTTTCACAGTTTTATTGTTTTAAATCAGTAGCATATGAAGTAGTCGAAGGGTTTCCCCAATTTTAATTGAGCAGCTGGATGGGAATAGTTGTGAGGTGTTTGTAACAAGGTGGTTTTCTCAAGTCATTTTATACTGAGCAAGACTGCAAACTCTCGTTCCAGACATACAAGATAAACTGTCTGCTTTTTGGTATTTAAATTGAATTTATAAATATTATTTTGAAAGCCCAGTGTGTCACTCGCTTGAATAGTACAGAGCAGACTTATCCAAATTCCAGTAGCAATGGTCTTTACTGAAGGAAAATTAACATTCCAAATAAGGATGAAGAGCAGCAGTTAAGCTGCTAAAGTCCTTGAATCCTCCTGGTCACAGTTTAGCCTCTTCAAAAGGAAAAGTATCTTGTCTATGGTGTCGTCTCACTGTGTCCACCACAGTTTAACGGGTTAAATGCCAAACCTACTTGTTCTTCCCCCTTTTCCCTTTGTTGTCTTCCCTTTTGGAAACAAGCAACTTCTACTACTGAAAATAAAAAGCACTAAATGATGCATGAAATTGTCCCTATTTTACACAGCCTCATCAATCCTTTAAATTAACATCTCTGTTGTTATTTTGTCTTTAAGCCATGGTGTGTTTTGTATGTTTATCTTTAGACCTCAAGAGAGTCTCTGAAGATGGAGTTGTTAGCTGATGTGACTCTGCTGCCAGGAGAAGAAAGAATTATCGGTGAGTTTATGGAGCCCAATCCATCACAATTTAATAGTTTTCTTCACTGTTGGAACAGGCGTGCTTGCTCCTCCAATGGTAGACCTATGATCATTGGCTTTATCAAGACACATCTCTGTCAAGTTCCTGTGAAGCTTTGAGAAAGGTTTTTCCTGTATATCAGGATCTGGATCTGAGAGCAAAGACTTGTGGCTCGGCGTTGAGGGTCATGTGGGCCTTTTCATACAAATATGCTGGCTTGACTTGACTCGGTTTGACTGGCACATCAGCCCAGCGCTGCAGGGATTACAACGGGGCTATTTGTACTTGAAAAAGCCAGCTAAAAAACCCAGCCAACAGGGAATTAGGTAATGTAACTATGTCTTGACAAGCACAAGCGAATCCATCTGCTCAGCACCTCTTTCCCTCATCTCTGCAGCGACCTCCCAATATTATGTTGCCAGCATCTTATCTATCTTGTTTGCCAATAATAATTGGAAATAATTCCAGCACCTAATTCCCTGTAATACCACAATTATGATTTTTACATTTCTACTCATGCACAGATTGCAGAAACAAGTATAACCACATGCTAATCTATGATCTTAAAGGTGTCAGGCGAACCGTTTCTTCCTGCTTCTAGTTTTGTTGTACCAGAATTATTATGTGCGACATCATTACACACTGCTACATATAAGACATTTGGCAGCAAAATGTGTACCGTTTGAGCCAGCTCTGTTGACAGATATGTTGTCATTGGTTTATTTATGAAGTGATAAAGTCAGTCAGTATTCTCTGATTCTGAGAGATGATTTCGATATCAGTTACTGTTGAGTGTGTCTGTCTTTATTTGTCTCTTATTAAACACTCAGAGTAGGTGGTATTTTTAGCCTACCTTTGTTGCACGGCTCTCTTCTCCTTTTCTGCTTCCTATTCTCTGCATTTCTGGTAATTTCTTCCCTTACAGTACTCCCTGCTTATCAGTAAAAAAAATGATGTCTGCACCAGAGCACTTATATGAAAAAGGGGAACCTATTCTGAGCCTATAAGGTCTGCGGAGGAACAGACACGAGACAAGTTAGCGACTCAAATCAATAAACATCAATAAAAATGTTTTTTTTTTATTCATCTGTTTCCAGATAAAGACATCATCTACATTTGCCCATTCAGTGGAGCAGTGAAAGGCAAAGTGTTGATAACCAACTACAGACTCTACTTTAAGAGCTCAGACGCTGTAAGTCATTACACTCATGTGGGGCCAGCCGGTAGCTTAAGTGTGTGTGTGTCTGTGTCTGTGTGAAGGAAGCCATCAACAACTCAAGTCTACCAGGAAAGTAGTTAAACTATCAGTATAGCTACATCTTTTATTGAACTTTTTGTGCTGTGAAAACATGGCACACTGTATTGGTATGTTATTACAGATTCATGCAGCAGTCAGACATTTACAGAAACATCTTGTGCAAATGTGCAGTATTAATCAGATTTTAGATTTTCCTTTCTTGTGTTAGTTTAGATCCTTGAAGATAATCTCTTCAGTCATTGATAGTTGTTCTGATCGCCCTTCAGCATAAGCCTACTGCATAGCAATGAAATAAGAATTGTAACATCCAAATATTTCTTAATAAATCTTAAGTAAGGAAAGCAATGCATGAATTGATGAGTACTCAGAGAGTAAAGAATGCTTTATTGAATGATATAGTTGTTGTGTGTGTTTCCTTCTCTGTAAGTAAATGTAACAACATGCTGGCTCTGCTCCCTGTAGGATGTGGCAGTAATGCTGGACGTTCCTCTGGGTGCAATTGCTCGGGTGGAGAAGATGGGCGGGGCGTCAAGCAGAGGGGAAAACTCCTATGGCCTGGATATCACCTGCAAGGTGTGTGTGTGTGTGTGTGTGGCTGTGTGTGACTGTGGAATACTCTAAGCTTAGTGAGTTTTCATTGCATTATAAATTATAAATAGAATAGCATTGCATTGCATACCTATGACCTCCTTCTAAACTGTTTGTGGTCGAGTTGCATTGTGGGTAGCATTTTAGGCACCAGGGGACTGGCAAGGAGAAGATTGTGTGGGATATAATGAGGATGATACATCTTCTTCTGCTGCATTCATTTTGATCCTTTTTTAAACTGTCCAACGTCAGGCTGACAGCCTTGTATGAGTGCAAAGCGTCCAGTGGAGTCGAATATGTTGGTGTTTTAAAGCCGACATATTACAGGTAGGGCTGTAACGATACACCAATCTCACAGTTTGTCCGTTCTCCCACCTGTCCTACCGACTGCTCCTCACTGGCTAAGAACTTTAACTTACCGAGTTCAGTGAACTTTTCCCGGAAAACAGCCTCCGTCCTCGCAAGTGACATAGTCAGGCAGCGACCAGTTTACTTATGGCGATTATGTAATTTAGAGCGAAAAACTTAACTTTGTCCTAAACTTTTCCAGGATGTTTGGTGGGTCAGGATCTCAATCACGACACATTAAAACATCATCCATATGATTATGAACTATCCTCGGGTTTAGATTGGCAGCGGGACACTGGAAAAACCCCTTGAAAACACACACACTTCATCATCATGACGTGTCCCGTCACGTCTCTTACACAGCGGTTCGTCTTTACTCCGGCAGTGTTTTGGTCTGTGTGAACGACCACGGTGGAGATTTGGCGAACCACCACTGTGGTGTTAATGTGGCGTCTCTGTGTGAAAAATGGCTAATTATTATTACTCATAGGGCTGGATTTGGATGGGAAGTTGTCGCAATTCTGCCATCTCACACCACGAGTCACCATTTCGGTTTTGATACGTGTTTCATTACAGCCTTAATTACAGGTGAACGCCACAGTTTTTTCCTCCACATCTAGTGTTTTCACAGGTAGAGTTCTCCTGCATATGTGAAAAAATGTATAAAGCCATAGTGTCTCCAGAGGGAGGTGTGTGGTGTCTGATTAATGCCATCAAGTGAATTCACTTAACTGAGCATCAGTTGTTGCTGATCTTCTCTGTCCTTCAGGACATGAGGAACTTGAGGTTTGCCTTGAAGCAGGAGGGTCACAGCAGAAGAGATATCTTTGATCTCCTCTTCAGACATGCCTTCCCCGTCTCACATGGTCAGGTAAGACAGCCTCTTAACTTCTCCTGCCATTTCCTGACTGACAGATGTTTTCTTTTTTTTTAAAGGACCCCTAAAGCATTGCTTAACCAGTGAGTGAATTCATTAAAAATACGATGCAGACGTAGCCCTGTTTTCTCAGACAGTGGACTATATGTACATACTGAGATCGATTTATTTATGACATCACAAAATGCTACAATGCCTTTTATTATGAATATTAATCAATAATTGAACCCTGAGTGTATTTGTAGCAGCAAACAATTTAAATCCACCAGCAATGGCAAAGGAAAGGACATCTTTCTGCTTACAGTCATCCTCGATTTTGTTTCAATGCCCAGTATTCATGCAAATGCTGAAATGCAGAGATGTAGCCCCCTCATATGCTGTGACACACAGCTACCCACCCACACTACAGCTGCATCTGCTTGGCTAATACTTGTGAAAGCTAAATTCTGTGTCAGAGCAAGCCTTACCAGGGCTTCTTTCATTTGTCTGCTAATGGCCAGTGAAAACAATGTCTCATGTGTTGCACATAGAATTCTATTGTGGTAAAGTTATTTCAGGTGTTCCCTCTCCTAAAGGGGTTTGTTGAACGACCCTGGCTAAATAATCATTATAACAGGTGAATAGGTGTTTAAGTAAATATCTGGTTATTTGATTTAAATTCAAAATTTGCACACCTGTAGTAAAAAGAGACCAACTTAGACTCCCAAAGGAGCATTTCAGAAAACAATCACAAAGCTTAAAATGTTGTTGCAACAGTAACCAGAAGCTACATATTCTGTATGTGTAAAAAATCTGATAAAAGTTTTCAGTAGATTCATCTGAGGCTGAACCTGACTCTTGGTCAAACACAAGACATTTGACCTCTTCTAATGTCTTGTGTTTTCAGACATAATAAAAACCCAGCCAGATTTCTTGGAAATAGGTTCAGTAGTTTCTGTGCAATCCTGCCAACAAACCAAACCAACCAACAAACGAATGAACACGGGTGAAAGATAATCTCCTTAGCAGAAGTAAAACTTGCTGTCGCAGGCTAAGTATTCTGCACAATCCGCCACACCAAAAATGAGAAATAAATCAATCTGATGGATTGCATTGTTTCCTTATTTAGGTGATTCTTGTGTTTCTATTTTAAGGATTGTTGAGGGATTATAACATGAATACTCTGCATTGGGAAATTATAATGAAGTGCATACTTCATTATAACCAGCAGCTTCTTCCCACATCGGTCCAAAATGGTTATACTGATGAAGGTT
The DNA here is from genome assembly GCF_904848185.1 of Acanthopagrus latus. Lineage (NCBI taxonomy): Eukaryota > Metazoa > Chordata > Actinopteri > Spariformes > Sparidae > Acanthopagrus > Acanthopagrus latus. The sequence continues at coordinate 10,105,060 of NC_051048.1, forward strand.
CCCAGTCATCAGGTCATGGTAATGCCAAGTGCTGTATCGTAGGCAACTTGGACGTGTTTCATTTTCTTGAAGACGTGTCACCTCTCATCCAAGAGGCTTCTTCATTTCCAAATAACTAGAGGGGAGTTGCAGGCTTTTAAACTCTGTGTGGGAGTGTCCTTACAGAGCCATTAAGGACACATGTGAGCTCTGAGTTTCAGAGTCGCTGACCCAACTGACCTTCATGTGGGTTGCTAGTGCTAGGTGAGCCCTGGTGTGAATGGTTGTTGAGCTGTCTGGGGAGGGAACTTGGTACAGCATTGTAGGTGGGTGACTTGGGTGGTTATTTACATCTCTATTCTCTCCCAGCAGCAGCCCTGGAACAGTTATACTGACACGCACACTCGTTGTACCTGAGCAGTACTTTCAGGAGAAAGAACCTCTGCATGAGAAATGTAGTCTGTAAATGAAAATACTTCTCTCCTCTCCACCCAGCCACTGTTTGCATATGTGACCCAGGAGAAGTACGAGGAGAATGGTTGGAGCGTCTACAAACCCATCGAGGAGTTTAGACGGCAGGTAAGGATGAATGGTAGAGTGCAACGCTAGGACTTTACAATGACATTGCTACTATTTCTTTTACAGTACTAATCAATATTCTCCCTGTTACTACTGTAAATAATACAGCAATGCATATTATTTGCTGAGTTCCTGTTTGTACTGTTTTTATGTATTGTTGAGTTATATGTACATTATTTTAAAGACCCATCCTGGGAAGGTCTAGTACAACTGACAACAAGTTCAAAGTAGTATTTTGAAAAATGCAAATAGAGCATTTCCATGTCTCTGTAAGTAACTGATGACGATCGTTGTCTTTTTTGTAGGGCCTACCTAATAACAAGTGGCGTATTACATTCATCAATAAGAACTATGACCTGTGTGACACCTACCCCACTGTGCTGGCTGTACCCTTTAAAAGTAAAGAGGAGGACCTCAGAAGAGTGGCTGCTTTCAGGTCCAGAGGACGCATACCGGTATGTGCAAAACTGATCTGTACAAAACTGAGCCCATGACTCTCGAGTAAAGCATTTTTTTAGTCTGACAAAAAAAAGAGTCTTGAGGTTTGTTGGATCGATTCAAAGTCTAGTTTTATGCATAGGCAGACATCCCAGAAGTATCGAAATATTAAAATGAATGTATATGAAAATAGCCAATGCAAAGTAGTGAAGTAAAACTGAGATGGAGTTTGGTTTGCCTGCCTTGGAAACAGTTTTAATTGTACCTTGTTTAAAATCATGCTGTGTGACAGTTTTTGGCATTACTGAACCGTGTAGAACTGTAGTTACTATCTTTATGTAATCATTACATACGTGTGTATGTGTAGTGAGTTAGACTGGTAAGCTGCCTTCTTTTTGTTTCGTGTTTTTGTTCAACTTTTTACGACTGTCACCCTGGAAGTTTTTGTTGCATTAACAAGCTACCTGACAGCGATTCCATTTCCTAAGGTACAGACTGGTATCTGTAAAGGTTTTCAACTGTCTCCGTCTCTTAGGTTCTGTCATGGATCCACCGGGAGAACCAGGCAGTGATTGTCCGCTGCAGTCAGCCTCTGGTTGGTATGTCTGGTAAGAGAAACAAGGACGACGAGCGCTACCTGGACCTGATCAGGGAGGCAAATGACACCATCAAGCTCACCATCTATGATGCCCGGCCCAGCGTCAATGCTGTCGCCAACAAGGTCAGAGGGGAAAGGAAGTACTCTCGGGGGAATTAAAGGGTTTGTGCATACATCAGGCAAATAAAGACAAAAAGTAGCATTAAAAGAAGAAGCAACATTTTGGAGAGCTATGTGCCACTGCATCTGCATATGCCGCTGTTACCATGGTAACAGTGAACTGAAGTTAGCTGGCGGTCCTTTGTGAGGAAGACAAGGGACCGTTACTTTAGTTCACCCTGCTGGAAATGAAGGCATGACTGACTTTCTCTAAATCCTGTCTGGATTTGAGATATATTATTTTTGCCACTTGTTTGAGATGATAAAAGTCTGATCTAGTTACTGCTTTGATGCTGAGAACCCCGTCGTAAAATACCAAAATTCTAACTTGGGTTTTATTGCATTTTATTTTATTTCATTCCTTCCTCCTTGCTGCCAAATATAAGGATTTCTGTCTTGCATTTTTGTTTTAATGAAAGGAAGTTTAATTGTATTCAGTCCGTACCCGCCAGAAGCATTGATAGTTTAAGGGGCCATTGTCGCTCAGTGAAAGAGCAACTTAAAAGTGACTGTCATCTGCATAGCTGATTAGCGGCATTATCCCCCTGCATGATTTGATCGAGAGAAAGTATGTTAGGTGAAATATTAGCGACCCAAGAATCGAGCCCCCTCTGGAGAAGTATTACATGGTCCACTGTAACAAAGATGTCACTTGGATCGAGCAGCAGATGAATATCATTTGACCTTTGTCAGTGAAGTTTCAGTTCTGTGATGTGGACTGAATCCAAATCGAAATCTGTCCAAAAAAGCCATTTACATTTAAAATGCCAAATTGAATCAATACAGCTTTCACATGTTTTTTATTAATACAGGGAGGGGGATTAGAGATGGGTCTGTAATTGTTTAATACTGCAGAATCCAGGTTGTGTTTCTCGAGAAGGGTTTAACAACTGCAGTTTTCAGTGATGTTTGGAGAAATGCCTGGTACAAGTGAGTCATTGGCGGTTTTCAGCACATCCATTTCCAAGCAACTCAAAACATTTTTTTGGCAGCTGGTTGGCAGGGGAACAAAACAGCAGGTGGACAAATTAAGATGCTTCACTACATCCTGCAGAGGGTTAGTATTCAGTCAGTCAATCAGTGAATCAGTCTTCAGTTAATCTTTATTGGCATAGCACCAGTTCACGACAAAAGTTAACTCGTGGCGCTTTCTTATCGGAGCAGGTCTAGCCCATACTCTATAATTAGTGTATTTATACAATAGTATATATAGCCACTCTATTTTTGGGAAATTGTAAAGAGGAAGTGTCTCTTCAAAGACGTTGTAGAGTATTTATTAACTTTTGTTGACAGAAACTGATCTGGTTTGGTATCTGGGTAACCGACATGACAAAGAAAATATGGAGATGAATAGCTCTTACTGTAGATTAGCCATAAGCTAGCGTTAGTGAGCAACAGCACACACCAGGGGTTTGTGTGTCTGTGTGTTTGAATTCTCACCAATTCTTAGTAAATTCAGCACTCACTGGAGACTCCTGACTCATTACTTTTCCCCTCTCTGCTCTGTAATGTGTTCACCCCATTAACCGGGAAACATCCTGAATTCTTGATTCATTGATGTGGAATGACCTTTACCTCATTTTATCTTAATGTCTTTGCTATCCCCAGGCCACAGGAGGAGGCTATGAGGGTGACGAGTATCAGAGCGCAGAGCTCGTCTTCCTGGACATTCAGAATATCCATGTCATGAGGGAATCTCTGAAGAAGCTCAAAGATATCGTCTACCCTAATGTGGAGGAATCGCATTGGTTGTCCAGTCTAGAGTCTACACACTGGCTCGAACATGTTAAGGTGAGAAAAGATATTTCATTGTCCATGCCGATGTGAATATCATTATTGCATCTGGGCAGAGGCTTTCATTTTTATTTGGATGTATTGAGCTTTTTAAGGGTTGTCAGTCCAAAACCTAGTCTAAATTGTGTCTTGGTGTGTGTAGCTGGTGTTATCCGGAGCCATCCAAGTGGCAGACAAGGTTTCCAGTGGGAATTCTGTGTTGGTTCACTGCAGTGACGGCTGGGACAGAACTGCTCAGCTCACCTCTCTGGCCATGCTGATGCTGGACAGTCACTACCGCACTCTCAGAGGGTTCCAGGTCAGTAAATACACTAATGAGATATAACAGGAAGCTGCTCATCTACACCAAAGAAAACAGTTAGGAGTAGCACGAAAAGCCTTCATTTCACTTATGCAGTGTATGTACCGTACCGTACTTGGGGTTTGTTTCTGTCTGTGTAAGAATTCTGACGGTTGGTTCCAGTTTCTAATGTTGGCTGTTGATATCTCATGATATCTGTGTTCATCAGCAGTCAAGAGTCTTGGTACTTGCCAGTTTGTAAAAAATAATGTAAAAATGGGTGAGTGTACGGTAAGCTTCTCTTCAGTATGGATCCCAAGTGCTCTGCAACAAAAGTAGGAGCAAGACCAGGGTGCACATTGGTTGAGCTGATGCTCTTTGCTGATCAGAAACTGCAGAATACGGGAATTGTGAGATGTGTAAGAGAGCAGAACTTGAGTAAATGTACTTGAATTCCATCACTGCCATTATCCTGATGGAATGAATCCTTTTTGTGTTCTTTTAGGTGCTAATTGAGAAGGAATGGATCAGCTTTGGCCACAAGTTTGCCTCGGTAAGTAACATTCTTACAACTCCTTACATGAGTTGTATGTTTTAATATGATTCAGGATTTAATGCTGTCAGATATTTTTATGGAAACAGATATTTATAAAAGAAATTGCTCAATTGATCAACAAAAATGATTTGCCTTCCTGATAATAATGTGATTTGTGTTTGTGTGTGTAGAGGATAGGTCAAGGTGACAAGAACCATGCAGATCAGGACAGATCACCAATCTTTGTTCAGTTCATTGACTGTGTATGGCAGATGACTAAACAGGTAAGTGTAACACATCTTAATCATCAGGCTCAATCATACAAAAAGGTAACCTCAAAGGCATTTACATGAGCTGTAAGAATTGATTAGGCCAAGGTTAGACAGGGATTTTGTTCACAATGTATTGTTGGACCTAGCCAGCGGTTTGGGTTTAATTTAGTCAAAGGCTGTCACATATAAGCACCCTGAAAAGATGCTGTGGCCCTATTTTAATTGTGTAAGCATTGAAATGATGCAGAGCAGTAGGTCTTTGGTACGCGGACTGTGCAGGCGTCTTCAGGTGCTATTTTGGTTTATGTATGTGTTGTAGCTTGAAGTGCAAAAGGGCTGGGTGAAGGAGATATACTGTCAATATGTTTAATAGATACAACCAATGCTATTTATATGATCGCATCAGTTTGTCACTATGTCTGTAATAATTCTACTATATCTCATGGGGTAAATATTCTAATGCTTGACAATAGATATTGATAAAATACATCGTGCCATGAGTCTTTATACAGTCTTAGATTTTAGATATCATTATATCCACATTACTAATCAACTGATTTATCAAAAATCTCATTGTGCTCATATATTGTTAAAGTAACAATGGTCATCCATACAATATTGTCACAATATCAATATTTAAGTATTTGGTTGAAAATATTGTGATATTTGATTTTGTCACACAGCTCTAGCATTAATGAAGTGTTTTAAAGGAGATTTTTTAAAATATTGAGGTATTCATTGTGTGTCAAAATATCGCCTAAAAGTATCACAATATTGTTTTCAGCCCAGCTCTGAGAAAGTCTAATCATCCTGACTGATGTTGGGTATCAACATTTGTACTGAAATGCCTTTCAAAAACAAACCATGAGGCAGTGACACGCAGGATTAATGAGCTGCTGTAATCCGACATCTCGTGCAGCTGAATAAGGATTTATAATGGACCCATCTGATGTGTGTAGAGATATTTATGGTTGCTATGTTGCAGTCATTTTTATGAAGGTTGATACACTGGATAGACTAGTGGAATGGAACTGCATTCTGACACAGCAGACAGTAGGCAACGTATACTGGAAAAATCCCTCGTATTAATTTTTATGGATTTTTTTATGCATATTTGAAGATATCTACTGGCTTTGAGGTAGAAATCAGCATGATCGCAGCAATGAGGGTATGCAAGTTTTATCATCAGATAAAAGAATTGTACGCTTCAGCTTTAGACATGGTTTTTCTGATATGCCCTCTCACTGAAGACGTTTTAGAAACGCAACTGTGGATGAATGTAATTGTGGTTTTAGGGGCAGGACTACAGTGCACAGTACGCACAGCAGGAGTATTTTAAAGACCAGTCCACCAAAGAGTGTTCCCTAAACTGAGGTGAACTCAGGTGTCTGGGGCGTTCCTTGATTTGTAACAGATCTTTCCTCTCCTCTCCTCTCCTCTCCTCTCCTCTCCTCTCCTCTCCTCTCCTCTCCTCTCCTCTTCTCAGTTTCCAACAGCTTTTGAGTTCAATGAGCGCCTCCTGCTGACAATCATGGATCACCTCTACAGCTGTCGCTTCGGGACTTTCCTCTACAACTGTGAGAGTGCGCGAGACCAGCACGTAAGACCGGACTTAAAACACTGCGAGCATGCTTTGACTTTGCGGGTCATTCGAGCTTTAAAATGCCTCACGATGACACTCTTTCTGTTGTGCAGGAGGTGAGATCGAAAACAGTGTCCCTGTGGTCTCTGGTCAATAGTAAGATGGAGATTTATTTAAATCCCTTCTACACTCCGGAGTCTGGCAGGGTCCTCTACCCTGTCGCCAGCATGCGCCACCTAGAGCTGTGGGTAACGTACTACATCCGCTGGAACCCACGCATTCGACAACAGGTAAGATTTCAACAGGTTTGATTTCCATACACATGTGCCGTCTTGGTTTGACTCGTAGTAGTTGTATTTCGATTACAACAGGCCTACCTGCTAGAAGGCGTGTCTTTAACTGATGGTGTGATAGCCTTGGGGTTGGGGTTAAAGGGTCAAAGTAGCTGATGTAAATACTGTCTGTATCTGAGAGTACAAACAGGGAATCAAGAGAGAAACTTTCTAAACCAGTTCTAAACCACTGAGATTCAGTCTGAAGCTACAAAATTACTGAGAGCTTAAACACGGAGACTAGTTTGGTTTAGTTACTGGATGTACCTGTGTAGTAGTTTGTTAGTAATATCTGTGTATGTGTGTGTTTTTGTTGTGTATTGCAGCAGCAGAGTCCGGTAGAGCAGCGCTACAAGGAGCTGTTGGCCCTGAGAGACGAGTACTTGAAGAAGCTGGAGGAGCTCCAGCGGTCTGACTCCTCCCCTTCCTCCCACATGGCTAACAGCCCCTCCCCCAACACCTCCTCCTCCACCTCCTCCACGCCCTCGCAGCAATACACACACCTACAAACTCCCCTCTGAGGGCTGGTGACACATTCGCACACTCAGATAATATACCTGTTGACTTGCACTTATGTCGTCTTCACTCTGTTTTCTGTCAGTCTCTCACACGCAGGGAATTAATTAGTGTTGTCCAGTCCTAACTGTGGATAACAGAGAATGCTAATACGATTTAATTTTGATGGTTAATTCTAACAACGTAGTGGTGATGATGGTGATTTATGCAATATGCCACAGTACAGCCTTGTCACAAGACTTTTTTTACACAGACACTCATCATTCAGTGAAGCCTTAGACATTCAGTGGCTTTCAGTCCAAGGGCTTGAACACACAGGACAAGCAGTGGATGTGTATATGTGTACAGGCAGCAGAGCACAGACAGAATTATTTGTCTCCTCTGTTTGTTTTACTCTGATTTATCAGAAAACCCACAAGGATAGCCTGCTGTTTGTGGTTATTAATTAATCAGATAACTACAGAACCACACACATCGCAGAACAGAATCAATGATAAACTCATCACCAATGACTAAACTGTTGTTTGAGTGCAAATACGACAAAATAATCTCAACTCTATGTCTGTTTACCCCCAATATGCTCCACATGAAGCTGTTGCATCAGCCTGAAGTTGGTTATTTTGTCAAATGTAGTGTTGTTGTCCAGTTAAGGGACACCAGTTGATCTCGTGCTTCCAGTACAAAGACACGTCAGGGACATAGCTGAGCCTATACTAGCTGTAGTCTCAGTTAAACTAAGATGCACAGGGTACTGTTAGCCTAGCCCAACTCAACTGCACTCATCACACATGCTTGCCAAGCAGCACATATAGATGACATCAGTTCTAGTGTCTCTATACAATATCATTTTTTTTCAATAACGCGTAATCAAAACACAGGTAGAAGAATACTTGTTGGACTCATTGAAACAAACACTCTACTAACACACAGCACTGAAATGGAATGTCATGTTACTTGTCCCTTCTGGCAATTCATCACGTCAAATTTGAAACACCTTGAGCAGATTTACCCACGTTTCAGAACCTGCACACACACGCTGATTTGGGTGTGAAATTAAATTAGATCCGTCTTTGACAGCCCAGGCTCAGCCTGTGTCCTTCTACACGACTGTGCTGTCCTGTGTGTACTCAAGGTGTTCTACAATTCTCATTTTTCACACTTCTTCCTACTTGCTGCAGTGCTACTGAGTGTTGCTCTGTCCTGTTTGTTTTTTTTGAAGAAATTGATTTAGAACTGCTGCAGAGCTAACGCAGCAGGGTTAGAGGCTGGGAGCTTCTACAGTGGATTTCACTGTACATCCCTAGCCAAGTGTATATATCAGGTGTGTCAAATTTGGATGGATTGATGTGGGATTTGTTGCTCGTTTAGCTGAGGATGAAAGCTAGAGCTGTCCCTGTCACGTATTTCTTTTGGCCACTGCTATCGGCTGTGCTCACCTAAGCAGTATTTTCCAGCACTGAGAGCAAATGCAGTTCTAGCCAAGAAGCAGAGTCTGGTCAGAATGAATCAGTAATTTAGTTTCATGAACGCAGCTTTGTTCCAGTTTGTAATATTTCAGGTGCTCAAGATAGTGTAGGGAAATGAAGTGGTGCTGGCCTCTGATCCTGAATCACGTCTTTGACTTTTATGCTCTTCACTAATGACAAGACCCCAGATGGAGATATCACCCCAGGTCCATGATAGCCATACCATGCCAAGATGTTTGTTACCAGCACACGGATTTAAGGACAGCGAGCAGAAATAAAACCACTTCATTCTCAGTCCCACTTCGACACACTGTCACAGTTCGATGTCAGGACTCTGCTAGGCGACACTTAGATCTGTCTTAAATCTGTTTCTAGATAGTCCATCCACCATCACTGGAAAGTGCCATGTGCCTTTTGTACAGGTGTTGGCTTTATGTGTGCAACTGTTTTTTCCCCGTGCTTACATTTGCCAGTTATCTAATTGGATTAGATAATCAGGTGGACTTGTTTACTGCAGCTTGTTTGGTTTTTCCTATGGCTCATATTTCCCCACTGTTGGACACGAGATTAAAGATTTGTGTCCCCCAGATGTAAACACTGAAATTGGTGCAAAGATAAGGAAGAGGATTAGGGTCACTGTAAAAAGAAAAATCTTTAAAAAAAAAAACAAAAAAACATTTGTTTCCAATGGCCCTAATCCTCTTTTTTTTCTACCAACATGCTGTCACCGAGCACAGATGATATAGATGATATTAACAAAAAAGGCAAAGTTGTATAACTAAGGGAAATCATCAAAATTTTGGCTTTAAAAACTATACATTTACACTTTAAAGACTTATTTAAATTTTGAAATAACATAAGTGGCCAAGATTGATAAAATGGCTACCTACGTCATAATTCTGACTTACCGTGAGTGTTTAACTATTCAAATATATCATTATCCTTTTTGTTTGATAGACTTGCCCAAAGAAAACATGAAAGCCAACCCGTCCAAAAGGCACATGCTTCATTTATTAGTTGTCTCTTCGGTTTTCTGGTGCCGTCATGGAGCTGATGTCTACAGAGCAGGTTCGCAAAAAGTCAAACTCAGGACATCGCATGGACAACTGCGTGTGTGCTTGTGTGTGTGTGTGTTTGTGTGTGTGTGGAAAGAAGCGCTTTGAGGACGTTTTTTTGAGGAATAGCCTGATATGAGGATTTCGCTGCTAACTCAAATGGCTCCCTTTTTTGGTTAGTTTGAAAACAGTCGACACAAACTCAAACAGACAAATAACTGGCCAGCATGCTGCTAAAATATCTCTCACAGATGTATGTACTGTATCGTTCAGTCGATCAAGATCTTGACAGGACCGTTTTGTTACAATCGCACTAAAGTTGAGGTTCTTTGCCGCCGCATTTGCTCAGTCAGTATAACTCTTAAATTCCACTGTACGGTACAGCTCAGCTCAACTCAATAGAGACTGTTTCTTTTGGCATCACCTCGGTAAAGATTCCAAGCAAACTGTTTTTATATTCCTCACTGTTTTGTCTTGCTGCCTTCAGCTTCTTCTGAAACAAATATGGTCTCCTTGCTGTATCTGCAAATATGGTTTTTTTTTTAAGGTGATATTTATAACCGTTCATTACCTGTTTCTCCTGGCCAATACTAATGAGATAGCCTATAATATGAATAGATACATAACTTTTGTATTATTAAAAGCCATTTTCTAGCCTGTATATAGCCTCTAGCCTAAGATGTATTGATCAAAGATGGATGATTTAATAATTATTTTCAAAACATTGTAGTTATAACTTATAACCTTGTAGAACATGTACTGAAAATAGAAATAGTTTTTTTCTCCTTAATTTCCTTCCTGTTTTTCTTTTCTTCTTCTTCTGTGTTTGATGGCAGATCACAAACCAACTTTAAAGGTGCATACCACCACCTATTAGAGTGCGTATGTGCTATTATTGGCTCTATTATCACCTATAATTTCACAGATACTGATAAATAGCAGGTAATATAATTTTCCTAATATCTGGCCTATCGTTTGTCAGGGTGATATACTGTATATTGTCCAGCCTATATTGAATGGGAAACAAAATCGAGGAAAAGTACCTGGTACCAAATGAAATTTGAGTGGAGCTGTACCATGCAGTGGAAACTGGGCTTAATGAGTAATGTCTGGTAGTTCTCAATCTCTGGCGCTTTTTTTCACCTCCCATGGCCATTTAATGAATAAGTGGCTCTTGATAGCTGGAGTAAATTCCGCTTTGAGTGTGATATTAGCACCACATCAGGCAGCACATCATAATGTGTCAGAGATAAACTGTCAAATGCTGTGCAAGGCAGTGCCAGCTGTGTGGTCCATCAGTGAAAAACAGCATAAAACTTAAGGATAATTATTTTTTTTAAAAAAAGCTCCGGGCCTGCTTTCACACTGCAACAGTGCTGTGCTCTGGCTCCAAGGGAAACTGCTCAGATTCTTTTGCTCAAATTAATTCCGGATAGAAACACTTGGATCACCACTATGGATCATGCCCTCCTGGCTCTATATTTGTAACATTTTATAAAAAAAACCTTCACGAATGAATATTTTGTTATTTTGCCTTTCTGACTGAGACGAGTATTTCCATTGCCAGTGGATTGAGAGAAACCAAAAGTGTTCCTAGCATTGGATTTGTTCCACAATTTACAGAAGCATTTTTCAATATAGGAAATGTGCGACTCTAGGCGAATTATGTAAAGTTGCACCCTGTGAGGAACTGCTAGTTCCTATAGATTTCGCCCCCAATGTATAGCTGTACCTACCTGACCTACCTTCCTTCACAAAAGAATATTGTGCTACAATAATCATGCATTCTTTCCCATTGGAGATGACGTTCAGAGAGCAGTTCCCTTACCTTAGTGAAGTCACAGATACAGGAAAATTGTTCTCAAGTTTATTGTGCTGACCTAATATCACTGTTCTGCAACATATACCCCCATATACCTACATGGTGATGCATCAGCAGTCTGTTTGATCGGGTTAAGGTATGTCCGCCAGCCCTTCTGCTGACCTGGGTTGAACTCAGATTGGGCAGTGTCCTGATTTTGTGAACTTTAAACTGCACATCTTGGAAAGGCAAAATCCCTCATTTTAAACCTCCAGTATCAGTGCAGGCAACAGAGAATAAGCTTATGATTGGGTGTTTCGAGGCAAAACTCTTTATAGGATGTCCCAAGGGACACAGAATAGGACTTTACATCTGGAACCATTGCTTTCCAAAGTATCTCCTCTAATTGTTGCTTCTGTACAGCATCCACAAATTCCTAATTAAGCTGCCTTCCTGGTAGGAGAGAAATTTGAGTCTGGAAGGCTCAGAAAAGCCATCCCCATCTCCAACAGAGTTTCCCCTCACGGTGTGGTCAACCCATTGGGTTCTCTCCAAGTTGATAGCAAAGTTTCATTGAGGTCATGCATTGTATGTAAAGTGTGACAGCTTCAATTTGTGAACTGTGAGGTGCAATAAGTCATTTCGCAAAGTGTGTCAGGTCATTGTCCGAATTTGTGCCTTGATTCTTGTGAGAATCACCTTCACCTCTTTAGAGAGACTTACTCTAGCTGTCCAAGGTCATGTTTGAGATCGACTGCGCTGCGGTTCAAATTCCAAAGGGAGAAAGGCTCGTGCCCTCCGATTTGAGAGGATGTCAGGCTGCTGTTCATGGGTTTGTGCCAGTTTGAAGTGGGAGGAAATGGGCGGGCATTCCCGAAGCAGCTACAGAGCACAGAGGACAGGGCAGTTTACCAAGTTACCTTTCCCTGTATCAAAGGAAGTCTGTTTATCCCCTGCAAATTGAGGTCTGGGAGAAAAAAAATCAGAACTAAAATCAAAACGTCCAATGTGGTTGTAAACTTCCACCGTAAAGAGGTGAGAAAGAAACTAGGGTTATAACGGATCCCTGTAGCTCTCTCGTTTCACAACTGGCACTTTTCCTGTGATCACCCGAGTGCAACTCCATCAATATCTTCCTGTTGTCTCCATACATGTGATACGTGTTAACAGGGTGTATTGTTTCTATGCTTCCCATGCATTGTAAGCAGCCATGAAATGCATTTTGGTAGCACTGCATTGCGTTTTAAGAGACGGTGTGGCGCTCCCTCACATAAAGTTGAGGTCTAGGCGTATTTATGGCATCCAGAACTATAAAAACCTAACCATTGTACTAACCAGTGAGTCAAAATGAGGACAGATTCAGGAACTGCATAGCCAACACATTTCAGTGAACCATTTTTGTAATATAGGTTTCCAAATGAAAACCCAGAGAAGATATCCCACGAGTTTTTGTGTGGTTGTCAGAGAGTGAAGTTAATGTTGGTCAAACATGCAAAGCTGGCAAGTTGCTTCAAAACAACACCCCTGTGGACACATAGCATTAAAACAGAAATCTCCTGGTTCTTTGTGACAGCCGGCTTGTCACTCTGTCTTCCAGGGTCGACTTACAGAGCTGCTATATACTTGGATTTCTGTCAAGGTTGATCATTGCAGCATTATGGAGTTTATGAGCATAAACCAACCCTTGATTCTTCTAAACCTTCCATAAATAATTTAATTCCAAGGATTGGCCAGATGTTGCTGAACCTTTGTTTCAACAACAACATCTGCTAGTCAGTGTAATCACAGCAACCTGTCAAAACAAAGTCTTGGAGTTTTCAAGAGAGAATAGGACTTGGCCCAGCTGCAAGTATGTCAAATCTCAAACATGACTTATTTCTTATTCTTATTTCTGGGTGGGTCTGAGTGGGCAAACTAGAGAACGTAACCTGATTCTTATGTTAACAGAGGTGATTTACCAGAGGCTCTACCAAGTGGATACTCTTGACAAGTGTTTGATGAACTTGTTGATCTCATTGCGGAGGTTGGTGGGTAAAACACCAGAGACAGAAGTGACAGCAAGAAAAAACAAAAAACAAAAACAAAGTGTGCATCAGTTGGGTGGTTATGTTTTTAGGGAAAAACAGATAAAAATCTATTTTTTTTTTATTTTTTACTTTGTACAAGCACCATGATGTAATTACCTCAATCAAAACCTATTTTACTGCCTAAAGTTCTATCGTTGTAAAATACAATTATTTTATGTAGTGTAAAATCTTACAGTTTTATAAAAAGGAGAGTAATGTTGGTTCAGAAATTGTTGGTATAAATTGTGGATTTCTGCTCCATTGGTTAAATTTGTGTTGTTTTATTTTTGAGGGCATTTTTGGGGGTTTGTATGCGCTAACCCGGGACGAAAAAAGACATAAGTCCTCTGGATTCTGTTCACATCTTCCTCTCAGTTCTCTGATGGATCTTTAGCTTTTCGATGTTGGCTCTGTGGTGATGAATCTGAGAATTACTCTGTCGATGTTCATTTCAGTTTGACTTTTTTCATTTATGTAGGGGGATTTGTAGTTTGAGGGGTTTTGTGTCATATAGCCTGCTTTTTGATAAAGACACATAAAATGTGTTTAAGGATTTTTCTTTTTTTTTGGGCATCAACAAGGGAAGGTGAAAACAGAATACATTTCAAATATATTTCTTTTAATCATGTTATATCCTCTCCACAGTTTGTTGGATGGCTCCTGTTATGTAAATATTACTGATTAAATTAATTTAAGGATTTCTGACTGACTTTCATGTGTTATTTTTGTGTTTATCTTATTCTTCTTATTGCATCAACCAAAATTTTGGATTCATGCAAGCATTTTTGGTGAGACGTGTCAATGAGATGAGCATGAACAAAACTTTCCTTGTTCACAATGAAGTTTTGTCAGTGATCTCATGTTCCTGTCAGCCCTCGGGCCTCGTTTATAAAAAAGCTCTTAGATTTATACTTGAACTTGGTGTTAAGATAATTTATTTAAATCAGAAAATGTGTTTAGAATTTAAACCGATTCTGAGAGTACCATTCGTTACTATGAATCTATTTTTTCTATCAATCTCATCAACTTAGATTTTCAGTACTTTCCCCATACATAATTACAGCACAAATTAAGCTTTAGTCAGAAATAGCCATGGACTGAAAGAACAGCAGGCTGTCTGGAGGACAATCAAAGTGATATTAGAGGAGATTGTACTCCTTGTCTAGACAAGATTTTGCATAAGAACATTTCCACACCAAAATTAGGCTGAAATTAGGCATGAAATGTAGTTAAACTATATGTTACAATAAGTTTGGCCAAAACTTGTTTTCTGGCTTAAATATCACTTTGTATTCTTGTCCAGCTAATTTGGTTCCTTGAGAGCAACTTGAGGACCGACTGGTTTATGCTGTTGTGGGGTCCAAAAAAAAAGTTTCTGAGTTTCCTGACAGATAGAAAAAAACTTCATCACAGATGCAGATTTTGATAAATAGACATACACAAGACCAGCAAAAGATCAGCAAAAGTCCTGTCAAATGAAAGGCGTCTTGTAGTGATCTCATAAGACGAGAAGAAGTTTCCAAACCTCTTCTCAGGAGGGGAAACAGGGCAACAAAAAAAAAAAAAAAATGCTTCAGGTGGACCAAGAACTACCAGAATTTCAGAGTGGATGAGGGAAAAAGACATTTACTGATGAGTCCAAGTTCGAGATTGGCCAGAATCTGGAAGATTTTCCAGATATTGGTGAATCTTTGTTTCACCCAAATTTTCTTAACTCTTATTTCTGGGTGGGTCTGAGCGGGCAAACTAGAGAATGCAGCCTGATTCCTACATTAACAGAGGTGATTTACCAGAGGCTCTACCAAGTGCATGCTGTCATTAATGCATAAGACTGAAATATTCTCAAAGATTCGACTTTTCGCTGAAAATGTTTAACTGATATTAGCAATTGTAATGAAAAAATAGTAGCGTGTTACATTTGATATACATTTAGAGTAGATTTATCTTGAATAGTAGTCTGCACATACATGGCAGCGGCAGCCTGGCAGCACTGTGGCAGCCTCCCCGCTCTCATCCTCGCATCTCCGCCGTGTTGTTAGTGGGCGGAGCCACGAGATGCAAGTGACAGACCGAGGCTGTCAGGAGGAAGCGCCAACAACAGATGAGAGGAAACCACAGAGTCCGCTTCACAGCACATACACATATTTTTATTTTCTTTTTTTACAGGCAGCACCGGAGAGCCCAAAAATAACGATTAGGCGCGCTCGCAGAGGAGCTGACCGAAAGGTTCAATTCGTCCACGTTCTTGTATCCCGGGAAGCCCTCCTCCCGCCCCCGCCGACCCACAAAGTAAACAATTCTCTGGCAGATGGAGAAACAGGCCGGAGCTGCCGGGGCTGCGGATGGAGCAGGCCCGAACAGAAAGCCCTGGGGTTCGCCGACCAGCGGACCAGCCGCCGGGGAACCCCTGGACAGGTGAGTGGGGGGGCTCCGTCGTTTACAAGAACACGCCAAACCACGATGTGAAATGTCGCCCTTTTACGGGTCGTCCTAATATTCCACAATATGGCATTTCGTATTAAAATACCACACGAAATATTTCCTGTATCGAGAGCACCATCCTCAATTCGGCCGAGATCCGAGACACTCAGCGGGGCGTGTTCCCACGTAAATGTCAACTTTTTAAAAAATTGTTCAGGAGTATTTCCGATGAGCTGACGCTAACTGCTATTTTGACAGCTTTTTGACTGGAGTTTGGTCTGACGGTACGGTAGAGTAGCTGCGATACAAGAGCTAACAGCGAACAGGCTCCGAGCTTGTTTAAACCACCGTGCTGTATAAAAACACGGAGAAAAGACAGCCTGTCTTGTTTCGCGAACCAGTTCCAGTACCACGGGTGTATCAATGTCCAGCGGTGAGGTGAAGCTAACAGCTAGCGTTAGCGTAGCTTAGTAAAAACCGACCTAGCTTAGTGTGCCATCAAACTGGGGCTGAGAGATCTCATTGAACCGAGTGTCAGTGTGGGATGGAGACTCAACATTAATGAGAAGTGTCTCAGATAGAGCCATTAAAACCTGAACACAGGAGCTCACATCACACCAACATCTGGACAGGACAGCCATCTCACAACTGTCATCAGGGCCTCGCCTAAACCATGTAGGGTCCAGGGGTTAGTCAAGGCCCCCTGTATTACATTTACATTTTTAGAGCTTTAAGCAGAGGCCTTTGTCTAGAGCAACTTACAGTAATTCATATATACATTCATACACTGAGTGTGGTGGTGGCTGCCATGCGAGGTGCCGACCAGCACATCAGGAGCAGTTTGGGGTTCAGTGTCTTGCCCAAGGACACTTTGACATGCAGACCAAGGGAGTTGAACCAGCTACCTTCCGATAACAAGTCAAGACAACAGCCACCCCCAACTAACTAACAAATATTAGTTTTGTTTTAAGATTAAATTACGATACATTCAAGAATATGAACAATGTATACCACCACAATAACAACTGTAATAGTACTGTAACTAAAGGCCCACACAAGGGTGTTACCACTTATTAGCCCACATACATCTTTTTTTTAGGACAAGGGGGGTGTTTACAAAATGTGCTTGATTGTAAAGGTGGGATAATTTAGACCTACCATTCTTAATGTTATGTTAGATTGATGGACCCATACCCTTATATCCAGTTTAGTTCCACCCAGTTAATACACAGATATTATAAAGTAAAAGATCCCCATATTGATGTAAATGACAGTGCGATGAAACAGTAAACTTACTTGGAATTTATTAAGTATAAGTCATCCCTAACATCTTTGTCTGCATTATAATCTTAAAATAAAAAGATTTTCCCCTCTGGTGTTCTCCGGCTGCTCTGCCTCACCTCTCTGTGATTTACAGAGGTTCCTAAACGCAACCTGTCACTGCTGTCTAACTGTAGTTTGAGGATACCTGCGTTGGCTGACTCTGCAAGTTGCATGAAATACTAATTACTTCATAACATTGTTTTAGTTTTATTCATGTTATATTTAGTCGACTTCCTTCCTCAGTCTGTGACTCTCCTGAAAGTTTTTTATTGACAGGTGACTAAATGCACTGCTGCCTTTAGTAAATTTGTAGGTTTTTCTTGGTTTAAACTTAGTTGGAAACATTTGGGATGATGCAAGTGCAAAACTCAACAAGATATGACAGCGTATACGATAAAAAGTCTAGTTGCTTTTAGACATTTGAATGCAGAAATGTCGCATATTATGTCTTTAAGGCCTTGAAATTACACTTTAAGGAGCTGTTAGGGCTTATTTTAGCAACAAAGCTTCCGGTCTCTGTCAACCAGGAAACTCCATAAATCACCTCTGTACTCGGTCCAGATGTGTTCATTGAGAAGCTGCTGGTCACCAGCAGCAAGTAAAGCTATCTGTCCAGAGAGGGCAGCAGAGAGAATATTCTCTACATAAAACACGACCCAGTTAACCCATATCCCTCCACTCTGGTGGCATTCCACTTTTTATACATAAAGAAACCATTAATTGGACCAAAAATATATACATTGATGATTTTCCAGGAAGTTATAAACTCTTAAATACCAAAAAACCCTGCAAAATGGCTCCCCCCCCCCACTATTGGGCTTGATATTGGCGTGTGCAGTGGGTGAGACATGGTGCAAGCCATCGGTGAAAAGTGGCAATACCTCAAATACAATAATTAAATTGATACTCCATTAAAAAGAAATAATAAAAATTGCTGCTTCTTCAGAGGATAAGAAAAAGGGAGGGATATGGCTTTTAATGTGAAACATCAATACAGGAAGAGTTCATTTTTACTTTTCTTAAGGGCAATGGAATGGATGGAATGGAATTTGGAAAAAGTAACTTGTTAATGCATATCAGTGTTTTAACGGTATCTTTCTGTTCAGTCCGACAGGTTCACATGTAGAGTGGTGTAAGCAACTGATAGCCGCCACCATCTCCAGTCAGATCTCAGGATCGGTTCCACCTGACATTGGTAACAGGGACATCAAGGTAGCTAACAGATCTCTCACACACACACACACAAACACACACACACACTCACGCTGACAGTAGTTCTCATCAGTTTGTGTTCTGTAACTGATAGGCCGGGAGAAGACCAGATTTCCTGGTAAGGCCGCCAGAAATGGCGACGTGTGTGTCCGTGTCCGTCAGCGTGCGGGTGAAGCTTTGTGTGTGTTTTGTGTGTGTCATTGTTTAGAGGAGCCGCTGGAGAGTCTCTCCTCCGCTTCTGTTCGTCAGCAGCTCGCTTCCTACAGCCAGGACTGTCCTCGGACGAAGCACATGTTTGGTTTCCTGAAAATCAAGTAGACTGCTTGGAGAGAAAAAAAACATATCTGCATCCAAAATTCAGT
Source organism: Acanthopagrus latus (assembly GCF_904848185.1). Lineage (NCBI taxonomy): Eukaryota > Metazoa > Chordata > Actinopteri > Spariformes > Sparidae > Acanthopagrus > Acanthopagrus latus. The sequence goes on from NC_051048.1 coordinate 10,123,830, forward strand.
TGAGACGTGGTAACGTTATGTGTGTTCATCCAGTACCAACATTTATTACAGTACACAGTTTTGCTGTATGAAGCATGTGTGCACAAAAACGTGCATGTGCACATTTTTGTACCACCTGCACAGCTTTGACAGCGTAACAGTTATTCTCTGTTAACCTGTCTTTGGAATGACACGTACAGTAGCTAATGAATGAATGAATGACATGGTGATGAGTACCAGTAGTGCTACATAGTGCGGCTGATTATCTGGGCGCAGAGTGTGGCGCACAGTGCAAAGAGGTGCCGTTTAGACTCTGAATTAGTCTTGGGTGTGTTTTGGGGCAGAACACAAATCAACTTTGTCCTTTTAAATATCAGGAAACAGACTTCTTCTTTGACTTTAGGCCAGCTTTTTGTTGGTTTATGGCGCCGTTACTCTCTGTGCACCTGACCACACCTCGATTTAAGACATGGCATTTTAAGACCAACATGCCCGGGACAGCCCACACTGGTTGGCGCAGGTACATTTGTTATTCACACAACGTGGGCGCTGGGTGTGGAAAAAGACAACTGTGTTGATCTGAAGCTGGCAATGACACTTGCTTTACGCCAAGCATAAGATAGAGCCCTGCGTCTGCTTAGCTGTTCAGGTTTCAGCTATGTTTGCTTGGATATTTGTGTCAGAATTATGCGCGAAGTTACACTGCAAATTTTTCTTTGTCGCAGTCGCTTTGGGCTGGTGTGTGTTTGCAACCATCTACTATATTTTACATTGTCAGTATACATACATTACAGATAGATTTCTCAAAAGAGTAAGAAAACTGTAAAAGTAACCTTCAGTTTGATGTCAGACAGTGAATATAGTTGTTTCCATTTCACATGTGTTTGTGTGTGAGTTTGTGTGTGTGGATGTCCCGTTCACTCTGTGTGTTTAACCTCCAGGTGTCCAAGAGGCTGATTCCCAGGGTAAGAGTTGTAGTCTCATCAGCTTGCCGTCTGATAACTGTTGGCCACTCAAGACACATGAAAATGAGGCACTTTTAAGATTGACCATATTTTTTGTTTTCAGCTCAAACTCGCTTTCAATAGGAGAGCATGGGGCACTTTTACGCTAGCATCAAAATTGCTATTTTTAATACACTGCGAAGGCTCGACACAACATGAAACTTTGCTCATAGTATGACCAGGGTCTCTACACATGAACTTGAGCGCTGAGAACATTGTTTGTGTACACAGAGTTTACTAAAAAGAAAGTTTTTGAACGACTCACGTTAGCAGTGGCTTTGTTCCTCTAGCCGCCGTCATGGCAGCCCAGACGTACTTGGGGATCGACACCTCTGGGTAGAGTGTATGTGGTTCAGTTGAACTCTGTGTAGAGACCCTGGTGATACTACGAGCAAAGTTTCATGTTGTGTCGAGCCTTCTTAGTGTTTCAAAAATAGAAATTTTGATGCTAGCGTAAAAGTGCCCCATGCACTCCCATTGAAAATGAGTTTGAGCCGGAAAAATACGGTCAATCTTAAAAGTGCCTCTTTCGTCATAATTGTGCTTTTACACGAAAGTTTCACTCATACACATTGACAAAAAAAGCCTGGGTTGCATTTGGCGAGAGTTTCACTTTGATAGCCGTGTTAAGCCGTAAAGCATGCAAAATATATGAAATGAACAGGTGAAAGTGAATGTTGTTACAGTGTCTTTGGTCTTGAGCATTGTTGGAACGAGCGCAGGCTGTTTCCTCTAAACCAGACGGGATGTGATAGTGCTGCGAAGGCGTATGAAAGTGACTTCAATTTGTCAGTGACGTCTGAGGGCACACAGAACAGAGTTAGTCTTCATGCATGCTTCCTTGTTTCTCTTTCTCTTTGCCTGTACCTTTCTGCGGGGCCTCTTTTCTCTGGTTCTTTGACTCAATAAGGCTTGTAAGACAGAGGAAAATAAACCAGAGCAGCAATCAGATTTCTCAGCCAGACCGTATATTGATTTATAAAAAAAAAACAAGAAGAAGGAAAAAAAGTTTTGGTGCAATAGTGGGCAAGTTAGAATTCTCCCATGAAGCCGCTGTCGCCCAGGGTCTCCATAACGACCGCTTTCTGGATGAAATTTGAGCAGCCATATGTGGCGGCTTACCTCAGAGGATTACTGGTACCTGCGAATGTGGCTCGCGATACGGAGTCATCGTATTTCCACAATTTAAGATGACATTTATGCCCAGTTTCCAGCTCACAGTGTTAAAAAAAGGTAAAAAATAAAATAAAAATCTGCACTGTGACTCAGACCCGCTCCAAAATCTATTTTTTACCTTTTCTCCTTTGTGTCAGTATCAGTGTCAGCCCAGTACCTCAAGTATTGGTCAGGTCCTCACTGTGTCATCAGTGCACACATCATCGTGTGAATGCAGGATGTTTGCAGTGTTGGGTGGAGGCACCTTGTCGCTCCCTGGAAGGACACACTGAGCGAGTGGGGAGTGACAGTATTAACTGTATCTTACATAGTGTAGAATAAAGTGTATTTACGTATCGCCCATTTTCTCTTTTTTCTCCCTGTTTTTCTTTCTCTCACTTGCTCCATGCTGGCTCTCCTCCCGCAGCAAGATTCACAGGATGAAATGCATTGTTACCATGGAGAGGGTGATTCTGAGCATCCTTCCAATGCTTCGGCAAGTCTCTTCTCTGTCCGTCCCTTCACCCGTTTACTCCCCGTTCACTCTGTCGTCGTCCGCATGCCTCATTCCCGTCATCCTCCCCCTTTCTGCCTCGGCTTCATTCAGCGCAGTTGTCCCTAGGAATGACAGCAAGTAACGCTTGAAATATACAAGTTTGGAGTTTGGAAACTCAGGAAACACGTGCTCACCAGGCAGGGGAGGGTCTAATGACAGATTTTGTTGATTTGCATTATGGGAAAATGGCTGATCCATGCTAGAGACTAAAAGTCAGGATATTTTGCAGTCTGTCTTTCATGACTCTCTCGATTTCTCCCTCATTTATTGTTCTGTGAACCAGCATGAATGATTTCTTATGTTGCTGATTTTCCATTTAGTTATTTTTCCCTCTGTAAAGGAAGATAACCTAACTAGTGACTTTACAAAGAGCTTAAAGCAACATCATGTAGAAATTGGCTTTTGTGCAATTTGGCACAGTTTAGTGTAACTCTCAGTATATTCCACAGACCTATAATTGAAGTAGTCAAGTGGTGTTCTGCTGTTTCCCAAGGTGAAATCTGAACAAGCTGATTGGTTGTCATCAAGCTTTGTTACATCTCCGGTGTCTTAGCCAAGACCCATGGATCTAATAAGGGAGATCTGGATAAAGTGTCTGAGGTGGAGCCTTGTTAATCCCTACTAAAAGCTGCTAAGCGGCATAAGTTCATCATAATAAGTTCATCATCATTGTGGGTGTAAAGTTAGCCAGACATTCTGCATTGCGGTGCCTCGAGAGAATTCTGCTGGTCGAGCTGGCTCGCTTTTCTTTGAAATCTCTGGCTAATTTGAAAGGGGAGCTAAGTTTATGGGAAAAGTCTTTTTTTGGGGCCCCAGTGAATCATGTGACGTTGTAATTAACACAGTTTGGTTTCAAAGCCTGGTGCCCATTCTAGGGGCTTGATCAGCCTTTTGACTAGTGCCTGCTACTCTAAAGCAACCCTAGTGCTTGTTCAGTTTGCAGCAGCTGCCATCTAAAGGCTAATCCAGAACGAAAAAAAAAACCCAAAACACTCAACAGCAAACGTGGAAGGTGGAAGCTTCAGGGAAATGTCCAGTCAATTTTGACAGCCATTTATTTCCCTTGCAGCGGTGGTTTGCCGTGTACGTCCTATCATCAGAGTGTTCAGTGAATGTTAGGTGTCAGCCGGGTGTTGTGGACCCCTCTGACTGCTCTGTGTTCCGTACAGAACCTTCCAGCTCTGCGATACGGGGCGCAGGTCAGAATGGCCCAGAACCAGGTTCCTCTGCTGCCGGGAGAGACCATCCAGACTACAGGCGAGTTCACTTTATCCATCCCTGTGTCCATGTGTATGACGCATTTGACCATATCAGTCATTTCTTAAACTTGATATTTTATTTGTATGTATGAACCGGTTGTTCTTATTCTTATTTGCATATTTATTCAAACCTCTTCCTTGCGTGTACGCCTGCAGTCGAGGACGTGATGTACATCTGTCCATTCAGCGGTCTGGTCAACGGAACCCTGACCATCACGGACTACAAGCTGTACTTCACCAGTGTGGAGAGGGTAATGCGGATCTCATGCATCCACCCATCAGAGCTCTGTCCCTTCCCCTCGGTGTGCGCGCTAACCTTAGCCTTTCTTGCACCCAGGAGTGTCCGTTCATCCTCGACGTGAACCTGGGAGTCATCAGCAGGCTGGAGACCATCAGCGTGTCCAACCAGGGAGAGAACACCAAAGGGCTGGAGCTGGTCTGCAAGGTAACACACACACAAAGATCGACAAAGATGTTGCGTTTACTATAACAAAATCAGCAAGCCTTGAGAATGAACTCAGCTGTAAGTCACGGAATCATTTCAGAAATGACCGCGATGAGTCTGCCATTTTTTGTAACACTGATCTTTCCTTTCTCACCCGCCTTGCCAGGACATGAGGAGTCCCAGGTTTGCCTATAAGACGGAGAAAAGCCATCTGGATGTGGTTGAAGTGCTGGCCAAACATGCGTTCCCCCTCTCCCACAGCCTGGTCAGCCATTCTTTAATGTGTTCATTAAAAATGAGTAGATATGACGCGTTTGTGAGCTTTCATGTTGTCCTGCAAGCTCTCCATACATTTTGTACACCGTGACCAAAGTGGCTAGAACAGCATGAAGTTAACCACAGCGACATGCAAAAAAAAACCAAAAAACTTGCAAAAAGAAAAATCCTTTTGAGTTTTGATCGTGACTGAATTGTTCTGTGACTTCCTCCGGCAGCCCCTGTTTGCCTTCCTGTACAAGGAGCAGTTTCCTGTGGATGGCTGGAAGGTGTACGACCCGGTGGCGGAGTACAGACGTCAGGTAACTGCACACCAACTTTAAGACTCTGTAGTGTGCGGGAGGATGTATTACAGACTTCACTGCGTATTTTGTATTTACACATTTCATTAACCCATCAGTAGACCAACAGTCAGTGACACTTAAGGGCCCACATAAGCAGAACATATTCTTCCTATGCTGGCAGTAGGCTTGGGAGTGTTACGTCCAAGTGCTTGTGCACTGAGAGAAAAAAATATTCCTCCCGATAAGTGATTGGTTGCCGTCGATGGTGGCTTTAAGGGAAACTTAGCCCATTTTTAGACTTTGTATCATTGTGATGTGGGTAGTTTAATGTCAAACTTCCCTCCATTTAGCCTGATCCTGAGCCCAGACGTTTGCCACCCCAGGGCTGTTATTCAAACTACAGATTATACTTCTGCTGTACAACTGCAGTGCTGATCAAATATTCTTACCTAGATCCTGTTGCTGCATTGCCTTTTTCTCACTTCCAGTGTACTCAGAAACCTATTTTTAGTTTACTGTTTAGCTGTAATACGGCAACAATTTGAGACCAGGTGGCCGGCATATTGTGCATTCCCTTTGTCTCTGTTTTCGCTGGTAAATGTAGCACCAATTTCAACAGTATCTGCGTCTTTCTACTGCATAGACAGCACAGTGTTAAGACATAAGAGAAGAGAAACTCAAAGCAGCAGAGTTGAAGTAGTATAAATTTATCAAGATGCTGTAAATCAAATAAAATCAACAGCTTTTTCTGCAGTGGAGGCAAAAAAGGCCCTTGCTCTTAGCTGAGAATTTCTGGTATATAATTTAAACAGGTGAAAAATTTACCAGGGTATGTTCACATTGATAGCGCAGGTTTCAGTGAAACTGTTATATATTACTGTATTTTTCCACAGTCTTCTAATGGCTCCTTGTGTGTGTTTTGTCAGGGCCTCCCTAATGAGAGCTGGACCATCAGTAAGATGAACAGCACCTACGAGCTGTGCGACACCTACCCCTCCATCCTGGTCATCCCCACCAACATAACGGACGAGGACATCAAACGAGTGGCCGTGTTCAGAGCCAAGCACCGCATCCCGGTCAGTCTGAGGAGAGGCGCGCGCCGCTGACGGGCGGTTCGGCGGCCGAGGTCGCGAATGTTTCTTTCTGGCAGTCCCCCTGGTCCTGAACTGGTCCTGCTCTTCCCGCAGGTCTTGTCCTGGATTCACCCGGAGTCCCAGGCCACCATCGTGCGCTGCAGCCAGCCGTTGGTCGGACCCTCGGACCGCCGCTGTAAAGAGGATGAGCGCTTCCTCCAGATCATCATGGACGCCAACGCGCAGTCCCACAAGCTCACCATCTTCGACGCCCGGCAGAGCAGTGTGGCGGTCACCAACAAGGTACGACACGGGCGCGCCTGAAAGAAAACGATGCGCCTGTTTAACTCACCTTTATAATACACTAATTCATTTCTCTTTTCAACCCCTCCGCTCTCGCCTCCGACCACTTCTGACGCCTCCGACGCGTGCAGGCAAAGGACGGAGGGTTTGAAAGTGAGAGCTTCTACCCGAACGTCGAGCTGAACTTCCTGGAGATCCCCAACATCCACGTGATGAGGGAGTCCCTGAGGAAGATGAAGGACGTGGTTTACCCCACCATAGATGAAGCCCACTGGCACTCGGCCATCGACCTGACACACTGGCTGGAGTACATACGGGTAGGTCACGCACACGAGAGCACGCGACGGAGAATAAATGCTGTTTTTAGAAAACTCCAGGGGTTGTTTGATCAGCTCGGAATTTGAATAATCTCTTTACCCGGGAGCTGCCAAATGTGTATCAGGAATATGTTGTCCCGGCAATACGGTTACATGTGTGCAATGCTGTGTGTAGCTGTTGTTGGCAGGAGCGGCAAAGATAGCCGACAAGCTGGAGTCCGGGAAGACGTCGGTGGTGGTGCACTGCAGCGACGGCTGGGACCGAACGGCTCAGCTCACCTCTCTGGCCATGCTGATGCTGGACAGCCACTACCGCACGCTCAGAGGCTTCCAGGTCACACACTGCGTCGCGGCATCAACCGCATACTGTAGCGTTCATCAGCACAACGGAATAATGAACTGTGTGTGTCTGTTTTTTTTTTTTTTTTATCGCAGGTCCTGGTGGAGAAGGAGTGGATTAGTTTCGGTCACAAGTTTGCGGCGGTAAGGATCGCGGGAGTTTCTCTGATGATACTGAGTTGTCTACACACAGTTGAAAAAAACCAGATGTTTGCAGTGCGTTACGGCACGTCTGCTGAAACGTCTTGCTTTGCGTGTTGCAGCGCGTGGGTCACGGTGACGAGAACCACGCCAACTCCGAGCGCTCGCCCCTCTTCGTCCAGTTCATCGACTGCGTCTGGCAGATGACTCGACAGGTCAGTCTCTATCGCCCAGTGAGGCCTGAGTGTGTGTCGCTGTGATTGGCGGATTGTCGGCTGTAACCATTTCGCCACTCTCATCTCGCTGTCGCTTCTGCCCCCTCTCCGCAGTTCCCGGCGGCCTTTGAGTTCAACGAGCTGTTCCTCATCACGGTGCTGGACCACCTCTACAGCTGTCTGTTTGGTACATTCCTCTATAACAGCGAGCAGGAGAGGACAGCCAAGGTTTGTACCATTCCTACTTTAATAAGGGTGGTGAGTCCATAAGAGAAAGGTCAGGTTAAAACTCTTGTGTTCTGTCCTGTCCTGTGCAGGAGGTGCAAACTAAGACCATGTCCCTGTGGTCCTACATTAACAGGTAAGACACTTTTAGAGGAGTCAGTAGAATAACCGACCGGAGTGATTCTCTTAACAGTTGAGTGTTTTCTCCTACCAGCCAGCCGGAGGACTTCACCAACCCCTTCTATGTGGACTACGAGCACCATGTTCTGTATCCACTGGTTTCCTCCAGACACCTGGAGCTGTGGAGCAGCTACTACGCCCGCTGGAACCCCCGGATGAGGCCACAGGTACCCCTCCCTCTGTGATAGGAGATGGCGTCTCTGCCTGCCCTATCTGATTACAAAGAGCTTGTCGTTTTTAATTATTAATAAATACGGTAAAGCGATTTTCCTCCACTGAAGGAGCGAGACGGTGGGGAGGGAGTCTCTTCATGTCTCTGACATATTCTACACATACAGACATTAAAACTGTAGTGAAAACGCTGCGGTGATGTCAACGCGACTGTCTTCAGGTCGCTTTCAGATCCATTTTTTTCTGAGAACCAGTGCGTGGCAAAATCTGGCGAGACTGTAGATGAAGAGCTGCTGCAGCCTCGCTGGACCCGCAGTTGAGACGCGCTCGTCACGCCGGCAGTGCTGGCGCTCGTTAACGCGGACGCTGAAATGAAAAGCAAGATGTTACGCGACGCCCACGCGCCGCTCGCGAAGTCGGTGTGTGTCCAGCCTGTTAGTCTTACCAGCAGACAAATGGAACACACCCCGTCAGGCCTTAATCTCCTCTCCAGAAATGTGTCAATTTTTGCATCCTTCAGTTAAGAGCAAACTTTTTTTTTTTTTTATGTTTATTTGTAAGTGCAGATGAACACCGCTTCTGTGATTACTGAAGCGTAATGAAATCGCTAAAAGTAAAAAAAAAAAAAAGCACCAACACTAAGCCTCCTGCTACATTATTATTTACACTTTTTTTCTTTTTAAATCAGTTGTGGATGTAGAACGCTGTAAAGTCCGAGAATAGTTTGCAACTGAAGTGAGCCTGTAAAGACGGAGTAGAAAGTAGATGAGCCTCTGTGTTCGGTGTGATGCGTTTAATGTCCCCGTCAACCTCTGTAGTCGCATTTATACACTTGTTAATAGCCGCCTTTTTGAAGACACGGCAGCCCTTCATGGTTCACATGCGGGGTGTTAACTGACTGAGTTTTACGGCGTAGAACAAAACACGAACATTCCCTCAGTCTCTGTTGACCACAGACCTTATTTCAGACATTTAACCAAAAACATTTTGTTTTGGGTTTTTTTTCTGGGATTTAAGGTCTCATTCCTGCGACATACTATTTGGACAATTACAGAGCGTGTAAAAAAGCGTGCCACAAACCACAGCATTTATAGCCTAACCTCGCTTACTTTCCCCCTCCCTTTGAAATGACTTTGTTTGAATAACATTGCACTTCATCTGAAATCTCAGAAAGTGGCCCTGATACAGCGATAGAAAGCCAGCACACAGTTTATGTCTATGTGTGGTTTATGCAGGGACAAATCAGACCAGGATGTCGGTTGGTCGTTAGAGTCTTCCTCCTCCTCCTCCTCCTCCTCCTCCTCCTTGTCCGAGAAGGAAATTACACCTCCCTGGATCTATTTTTAAGCGAGGCATGTGGAGGGAAGGCTTCAGTTACTGACGCCGCCGCCGTGTGATTGTGTTTCAGGTGCCGGTGCACCAGACCCTGAAGGAGCTGCTGATCCTCAGAGCCGAGCTTCAGAGGAGGGTGGAGGAGCTGCAGAGGGAGGCCTCCGCCCACTCCCTGTCGTCGTCCTCCGAACACTCCCCCTCCCCCTCGCACACCGCTGGAACGCCGCTGCACTCCGCCGTCTGAGGCCACGTTCAGACCGATTTCAGCACAGGGTCGCATTTTGGGGTTGCGGGAGGACACAACTGGGTTATAGAGAACCATCGTTTTGGTCTGCGAGCTCTGCAAAAAAATCTTTTTAAAAATAGCGCCCGGTATCCAACTCCCGGCTCTCCCCCGAGAGAGGCTTTGTGCGTTACGACGAGTTTTTATTTCTCCTCCTCTGCTGGCGCAGTCTTCTAGCAGCATGATGTCGACTGAGGCATCGGGCAGCGTAATAGAAACTCAGAGTAATTCGGCAGACCTCTGAATGTTTGTGTCCTGTGACAGCATCTGTTTCACGTCAGCCACCACGAAAAACTGTCATTATGCGTTTTATACCAGTCGGTTATATTTGTGCGCCCTTTTAATACCTCTGTCCGACTGCAGGCATGTGATTGGCCGCCACAGCGTGACGTTTTGTTTCCCAAAAGGTGTTTTTAACTGTTCACCGTCGGGGCTGCTGAATTGTTTTTTTTTTTTGTTTTTTTTTGTCCGCCTCCATTGAAGCCTGCAGCCCGAGCACATTACCCGCACACTTAAGAAAATGAAACCACCGGCGTTATCGCTGCAACGCCTGATGTTGTTTAAATGAGGCCAGACACACACACCTTCACGCACACACGCACAGTTTAATGCATGTTTTATCCAGCTACTGAGGATTAACACTGTTTTCATACGTGAGGGAAGCTTCAGAAGACATTCCGAAATTCAAATTCTCTCAAGGAGTCGGTAAGAGTGTAAGAAAGTGTCCATAGATGGTATGGAAAACCCGCCCAAAGCTATCCTCAGTGACCCGACTGAACCTTCCTGTTATTATTATGTGTATTGTTTACGCAGCCTGGAGTGTGTGTATCTTATGACTCAGTCTCTGAGGTCATGACCTCACTCTGACTGGACCATCGGCTCCACAGAGTTGCTCCCGGTTTTTGTCTGCCATGTTTTTTAATTGTCGTATGAAGAATTGCTCCTCTTTGTCTCAGGGCTGCGTCATTCACGTGACTCCAGTGACGTGTTTCAGAAGTTACCTGCGGCGTATGTACGCGACTGCGCGCTGCCTCAGAGTTTCTTTAAAGCCTCTGCAGCTGCGGCCGGAGGCTTTACGTTTCCAGGCTGTCCATCCAGAGGGCCCATTTCACGTCCCTGTTTCCTCAGTAAGGTACAAATGTTCACTCGGATCCGAGGATGAAGTGATTGGATTTTGGAGGTCAAAGGTTAACGTCGTTGCGACCTCATGGTGCCACCTTGACTTGGTGCGCGGAGGCATATAACCTCGACGGTCCTCTTCATCGAGATTAGAAACGATGCTACGAGCTGTGCCATAGTTCTCTCCAAATCAATTCACTTAACCTTAATATTATTACATTCAGAGTAATGAAGAGAATGTGCGCATGCCAATCCTTACCTGAACACTGCCTTACTCTGCGTATGTTCCTTTGTTTGTGTGTATATATATATATATATATATATAAAAAATGTCGCTTTCATTTTGTTGTCCGATCAGTGTTTCTCACAAACTAACCAAAGTCTGTGTCTGTAGCAGCGGTCCAAAACTGTTAACTAATGAGTGTCTGACTACTGATTCATTGACTGAAAGGTCACTTTGAAAAACAATGTTCAAACGTGCTCTTTTTTTTTTCTTTTTTTTATTCCATCATGGTGTGATGGAGGTAAATATAAAAATAGTGATAGGTCGTGACTGACCTCAGTTTTCTTTTAAATTTGCCATAAAAATCCACAGTATACAACGTCATCTCATCTTCCAGTGTAATGCGCTTTATTTTGGAAGGTTTCGCTGCACTAGTAAGAAGGGTTTAAGTATGTATTGCAGTGAGAACGATGCCTGCCAGAGAAGTGCCAGGCAAGCCAATTACGAATACAGTCACATGGTCAGCACTCAGCCATAATGTGAGACCACGCGATCACTGTTTTGACTCTCCTCGTGTTACCTTCGTTTAGTTATTCACCAGAGGATTAGGGCCACTGACATTATGACTTTAGTCTCAGAATTCTGAGTTTTGAAAAGGAAAAAAAAAAAAAATCGGAATTCTGAGCAGTAAGTCTATTTTTTAGGTCAGTATTAAAACTCCAAATTCCGTTTTGTTTTGTGTCAGAATTTGTTTATTTTCCCATATAATTCTGACTCTTTTTTATAATAATAATGCTCAAATTCTGAGCTTTCTATGAAAAAAAAGAGTTAATCTAAGAAACCATTAAATAAAACAGATAACTCAGATAACTGACGTTCTCCTTCTTTTTTTAACCATAGGCCTTAATCCTCTTCCATAAGCATAAACACATTCTGTGTTCAACCAAAATTAGCTGTATTATGAATTAGTTCAGCTTGTGAACATGACGTGAGCGACATCAGAGTGTTTTTACAGTGGAATAACATTTTTTTTTAAAATTCTTTCACCACTTAAATTACACCATCTACCTACCTGTGGCATGTGATCATGTAAATCCCGTGTTTTTTAATGTTAATTATGTGCATCTCATTATGTGAAAAACCCTTAATGAGCCATAACCACTTCTGACATTCCATTTCAAAAATAAAAACAAAAGAAAGAACTCAAACTTCCAGTCTTCTTTCTTGTCTTTTAAAACGGTTTTCTTTTATTGGTTCATATTAGTAACAATTCCCTATAACATATTGCTAGAGAGTTATCATGGTGGAATAAGAACAGGAATAGGAAGAGCTCACTATTACACTTTAAGCAATGAAAGACTGTCCAACATTCAGTTGTCAGAAAGACACAAGAGTTCAACACTCATTAAGCTACAAGTTATTCTGTATACAGTATGTAGAGAAAAAAGCATGCATCAAAGTGTGTGTACGTATGAGAGCAGTATACTGGACAGGTGTGTATGTGTTGTATGTGACAGGCGGCCTTGCAAAGCCAGCCCTCGGATATCAAAACGTGAATATCTTTTCGCGGGGATCTCGTTTGGTTTTCCTTGAACCGGAGGGGGCGGGGGGGGGAGTGAGCCGCGATCTGGTTCTGAGTCAAAAAAAAAAAAAAGAAGTGAGGTTGGAGGATTTTTCGGCTGGCTTTGCATGACACAGTGACAGGCACTAGAGTGCAGTGCAGAGAGAGGACCTAGAGGAAGTCAGGCGCGGTCGTCTTATAATAGAGCGCAGATGGAATATGGAGTTCGGAGGGCAGGGGAGACGCTTCGCCGGCTGGGTCTGTTAGGTAACACCGTATTGGTGTTAATCAGCGTTGCTCCTGGACCATCACTTCAAACTTTCATAAGAGCGACGGAAAACCACACCACCAGCAAGTCATCGTTTGGGACATATTATCATACAACAAAAGAGTTGGTTGGGTTTAGGGAACAAAAGTACTTGATCGGGTTTAGAAAAACTAGGTTTGGGTTTAAATAGATCCTCTCACAACAGTGAACGTTTGTCGTTTTTGCTGGTCTTTATCTCCATTTTGCTAAGCGATGACGTGACAACAACGCGATCGATCCGTTGCGGAGATGGTCCCGGAGCAACACTAACACGGTGACATCACCGCGTGCGACTATTATCATTTAGCCCGGCTTCAGACTGTACCGACATTAATCATATCACGTCTGGTAACCGACTCCAAACAGCAGTATATTATAAGACAACCGTCCACACTGAATCTTAAAGCAGTATCAACATCCACAGTGCCAATAACATCTGAGTCAAGTCAGACATTGTGTACCTAAAGTAAGCATCGTGCAGTTTTCAGGTGCATTAGTACTGTCTTTTCATAGACGTATAAAACGTTCTCACACACTCGACCCTTCAGTCCGCCGGGTCTTCATCTATCTATAAAAACCAATTTAAAACGTCACACTTGAGACGGCGAAGACATTCCGATTCAAGGCCTGATTCGATCCTTTTCCCCTCGCGGTTATTCCAAAACCTCTTTTTTTCTTACAAAAAACGGATAATTCAGTCCCAATACATAAAAGGCAAAGTCAATCTCAATCGATGCTACGTCTTTGGTGAATTTGCATTTTTTTGCTACATACCAAAGGTTTTTGCTCAATGTTCGATACATTCAATAAACAGAAAGGTTTGTTAAGTTCGTGTTTGATTTGTGTGAAGTTCAGCTGGCGGCGGCCTGAGCGCGATGAGACACCCGCACCTTTCTGCCGCCCTCGCGCTCTTCCGAGGTGGCCGGCCGCAAGAGTCTGAAAGCTGCGCGTGTCGCTCTTGCTCAGGTGCAGCGACGGGAGGGGGTTTGTCGGATGAATAGTGTGGCGCGTCCCTGCCGGGGGGACAGTGCAGGGTGTAAGGCAAAGAGAGAAGCACCATTTGAATTACAGCGGACAGGGCAAGAGAGGTTAACCATGCGTGACTCTTACAGTGTGAGCAGATCAGTTCAAAACGGGGGTTGTTACTCCGACCGCTCACCGGTCCCGGAACAACTCGAGTTCAAAAAGCAGCTTTAAACCACTTTAAAGTGCCCAAAAAAACTGAAAACTGGAGCTGGTTCATCAGTCTCTTTTCTCAGTTACATGCAGCGGATCTCTCGAGGTGTGGTTGCACAAAGATCTGTCAGACTGTACCGAGTAAGGCCTGTCTATGTGTTGCCTTTACAAAACTCCAAAAAGGCCAAATATCCAGTTCTGTAAACACTACATTTTTGATCCATCTCATCACTGTTCAGAGGTTGGACATGCACAGTGGCGTGCTAAATTTATGGGCTAAGTGACAATTAAGTGATAATCTGTGCAAGGTATCATGGGGGCTGGGAATAAAGTTTTCGTGATGGTAGATGCTGATGATCCAACGAGGAACACAGTAGTTTATTTGCCATCGTCAAGAGTCCGTCTTTGTGCAACCAGCCTCCGATCACGGTGGTGTCCTAAGAAGGCTGACTCACGGAGGGATTGTAGGTAGAAGCGGTTGCTTTACCAAGGCAACGTGGAGGAGACCAGGGTGGTGTATTCACGTAGGACTGTGCCGCCATCGCGTCCGATAAGTAACACACTGGTTTAATAGGCCACCGACACTATTAATAGCTCATACAACACATACTCCCTTTAGTATCTGAAAATGATATGACGCAACGAGAGAGTTCGAAACTCATTCGGGGAAAGAGCCGCCATCTGAAAACCCGTCACACATTCCCCTCTGTGTAGATACAGATTAGTCTTATCGGACGCTGCTCAGGTCAGTGACAGTGCATGATGGTATGTGGTGACCAGTGGGTGGTTATTCCATCATCACGTGTGTTATTTGCTTCTCGTCTCGTCTTGAACAATCGTTCGGGTTGGCAGTGTGCTTTTAAAAAGGTGCTTGAGCAGCAACTAATGGGCTGAGGGGAACCACAGTGCAACAAGCCAATCGTAAACAAGAAAACTACGCACATTTCAATAAGCGCGTCAGTCCAAACGCAAGACGTAAAGACCTGCACGAGAACCACGCAAAGAGAGGGGAACTTGCGGACGCTTTTTCCACAAGCTCGGAAATATTCAGCCTGAACGTGGAGGTGGCGGACCAAATAAATATACCTCACGTCATTCAAAGTGAACACAAGGTGCTATATGCACAGTATATTTGAAGCCTCACACAACCAACCGCAATCATACAATTAATCTTCTATTGTCTGATTACCATTTCTCATCACTACCTCCCACCAATTTGAGCAGTGCTATAAAACGGCGAATGAGTTCAGATTTAAGCCCAAGTCTCCCAAATAAAAAGCACTCTCATTCAGAAACACACGAGACTCCAGGAGTCGTTAGAAAAAACAGCTGTCTGTCGGCAACACTAAACAAGCTCACTCACCAGGAAGCAATTTACTATCTACAAAAAGTTCCGCTACGGTTTTTTTGTTTGGTTTTTTTTTTAGGAAAAAGTCAAGTCGGGTACAAAGTGTAAAAAGAGCAGGTGAAGAGTGTAAACGCCGCGCACACACACACACCCACCCACACACACACACACACACACACACACACACACACTAAAGAGTATAGCATATCGTATATATATGACGCATAATTATGCCCTTACACACTGCCGAGAGTACAAACACAGAACTGCTCACAGTTAATATGTACAACATCACAACGTTCCAAAAGCACTCGTCATGACACTATTCAAAAATCCTAAAGTCGACTACTGCTGCTAACGTCTTCTTCTACACGGCTAAAGCAGAGTGCTAGGTGGTTGTTGTTGGTTTTATTTTTTTTTTTTTTAAATGTCTTCGCGGTAGTGCCAACTGATTCAGACAATCCTTTTCCAACTTTCACAATGACCTAACCTTTCAACTCTTATCCTCTTCGATTGCTGGCCATTTTGAAAATTACCAAAGGTAAGCTACAGGGGGTGTAGAACACACATTTTGCCCACACTGTTCATCTAACAGGTATTTTACTAATGAATATTAAATTATTGAGGGCAAGTTTTTACATTAAGTAATATATTAACGCTTAACCATATTACATCAGTAATACACTATGTTATCTGGTACAGCAGACCTGTACATCTGGTGGCCAGAAGAGCCAAATGCGGCCCTTTAACAATCTCAATCAGGCCCTTTGATTCTTTTGCTAGGAGGCCAACTAGCCCATTCATTAGTTATGTCGCCAAGCACAAAAACGCTTATTTCATTAAAAGGGTTTTGACCCACTCTGTTTAAGCAGAGTCAAACTGGGAATCTACCAGGAAGATTAAAAAGGTGCATAGTTTTTTTTTTTTCTCCTGCACTTGTAAAAATGCAATTCTCGTCTTTACAGGACAGATATTGGGAATGTAAATGTCCAGCACCTTGGCACTTTTTTAAAAAAAAAAAAAATCTGGTGCTTCTAAAAAAGTTGAATGGGCTGGTGGTACAGTTTAACACCTGCTGTCTGGAGTTATCGCGTTAAAGGTTGCTTGGTGGAGATTACAGAGCAATGTTTTCAAGATTGCGTGCTGCACATCCCGACAGTTTCACGCTACTCCACTGACCGACAGTCGGTGGAAGTGATGCACCATTAAATTTAACACTTGCCAGCATAGCTAACAAACGTAACTGTAAACGGCTACTGTGGTTCAATGATCATGTGTGTCAGGCCTGAGAGCACGAGACGCGATACCTTTAAATTGTCGTCTTTCTTTTTCAATTTGTGCTTGGAGCTTCAACGAATGCTCGGGCCAGTAGCTGTCTGCTCTGCAGTATCTAAAATCTGTTTGGCCTAAAGTATAAAAATATCATTATGGCAAAACGCAAGCTGATTTTGATAAAGTCGTGGCGATTTTAAGGCAAAATCTCCTCAAAGGCCCTTCGTAACTGCTCGGACCGAATGATAAAATCAAATATTACAATTTTACCTCGATCTCAACATGACAACAATATTTTAAGGTGACTGTTTGTACTTTTTTTTCTAAATATGAACACAATTTTTTTTTGATACATAGTCATCTGTAACATGTGGGTAAAGGCAAGTATTGATATATGGATATATTGTATAGCCCTACAATAATGTAAATTCAAGATGGCCACCAAAGACTACAGATAAAACCACAGTTCTCCTACACACTGGCACCTCAATGCTAACACAGTAAAACATAGCACAAACAATATTAGCTCATCTGAAGCAATAGCATCCTCAACTAAAAGTCACAGTTCACACATTTTCGCCTCGTCACTGCTTGCTTTTTTTTTTTTTTTTTCCCCCCCCACAAGTGCTGAGGTGTCCACTGAAGAGGATCCCTTTCAAATTAAAAGCGAGAGAGCCACACTCTGACTGCTGTGGAACCGATTTAACTGGCATCGCTTTTATACTTCATCGAATGTGGTTGGCCAAGCTTTGCAGGGCCGACGTTTGATCCGAGTTGTCTTCTAACTTCATCTGACACCTCTTCTCATTAGTTAGTCATCACCACTGTGGAAAAACAGACTTCATCAAGCTTCCTTTCATTAGGCATTCTCATTAAAAGGCTAGTTTAAAAAAAAAAAAAAATCTTTTTTTTTTTTCTCCCTTCTCAATATTAGGCTATTTACACTATAAAAAGTCACAGGTTGTAAGTAGACAGAAATGTTTAGACGCCTTATTGTTCCCCACTGTAAAAAGATCCAAATCCAAATAAGGCAACTTTGTACATTAGGATAGACAACATGAGGAGGGCGGAGCAGCATGTAGCATTTAATGATGAACTGTAACTGTCCCATGATGAAATAGTAGTTACCTGCAGTAACTCTAGTTCTATGAATATGTCCCTTGCCTATTGAAGGGACAATACATGCTAAACGTGGGTCAAAGTCTAATCAAACCTGTCGGGACACTTCATGACCCCCCTGATTATGAATGTAACTAATACATCATTAAAAGACATTAAATGATTATATCAATCACTGGCTGTGACCTCATCATGATAAAATAGTAAACAGTAAATGTAATAAATTAAATTCAAATGTCACATTGTATAGGAATAAGAGAAATTCATATTGTTTGTCAACATCATTACGATAGCTTCAGTTCTACGAGCGCATGCTTTTCATATGTTAGCTTCCTTATGAAGTAGCAGTTACTGGCCACAGTGATTTCTGACCATTTATGCGTCTATCACTGCATTTCTCAAGTGAGTACATAATCAGTTGCTACAAGGCTTTAAACACACAATTGTCGAAAATTTTTGAACGTCGCTCTCTACTACACATCTGTGGAGAGCAATGACAGACCTCTAAGTCGTGGATTTTGTTCAGTGGCGCTACAGTTCACATTTGATTTCCATCATTTCGCATTAACGGTTATATAATTATCAGTTATGTGCCAAAAGGGGGAAACAGAGTTGCTAAACTCCAGTCTAAGTTGGGGACTTAGACGGAGTGAGACTTCGATTCATGTAAAAAAAGGGGGAAAAAAAACACAGGGAATGCCTCAGAGCACTCACTTTTTCACTTCAAGTTCCGCTCCAGAAAGAAATCCCAAATTCCCTGTATAGAGCAACGAGGATCTATGACATTTCGCTACAAGTCACTGCCTCATCAATCAATCAGTGAACTAATCCAACTGAAATCAAGCTGACTGACTTCCTGTGAACTCAAAGCAGTTTGACACGCACTCTTTTTTTTTTTTTGCAACATATATTACAGTTAACTTCTTTTTGTATGCGTTTCCAGTATTCCAACGTCACTGTGTGTCTGGAGGGGCTACAGCTAAGACCCCAGCTCACTACAGAGTATTAGCAGGCTACATGCTGAAGGCTGGATAACTGTGAACCAACGTTGATAGTGGTGTTCGAAGAGTAAACAATAAATTACAATATACACATACATTTGGCAAGGTTTCGATATGCTGTCGACCGTGTTTACAGCGGAGAATTAAAGAAATCTGTGTTCACATTCAGCGTAAAAAGAACTACAAATCCCAACCCCCTGCAGCACAGAGCTGCAGGATCAACAAGGACATGCTACACAATAGAACGATCTATCCTGTAGCATGGCTGTGTGGTGTGTGTCTGCGTGTGTGTGAGTCTGTATGTGTGTGTGCGAGTGCCCAATTGTGTGTGCATTTGTGTGTTTGTGAGTGTTACACAGCATTCTCTTCAGTGGGAGGTTCGGCGTTGGGTGGCTCCAGGAGAGTCTGTTGGACTGTAGAGGCAGAACAAAACAAAAAAACAGATCTTCTTCATCAGGTGACAGACAGTAGAAGAGACAGAACACAGCATCTGCATGTAGTGTTGGCTAAGTGGTTTTTTTTTTCATCAGTAGTCCTCTGACGAGATGTTCTGAAGCCAGTGGAGTAATAACTAGTTTCATGGCGCATCGGAGCCAACGTAGTGCATTTTAAAATGAATTAAATGTTCAATCTATTACCAATCAGACTTCTAAAAATGAGGAAAATTATGAATATTGGATCTAATAATACTATTGTTTATACTGTATACTGTGCATAAATATATGTTAAATGTACTTTTATTTGGACATTTGATCCTGATACTTAATTAAAGTACATTTAATATCAGATACCTTAAGACTTTTACTCAACTAATGAATGGATGGTTTTCCCTTTTACCAGTGTATCAACCCGATATCTTTACTTTTAATCAGCTGTGAGTTTTTGTGCACTTTTGACAACAACACTGCTACAACCATTCGCACAACCACTCGGACACCGATGGATCAGTCATCGGGAGCTCATGGTCACTGCGATCTGAGTTTTTCCCATTGGCCACTGCTCTTTCCAAACAGTCAATTATTTACTATAACTCTATAAGTATAGGCATTTATGCATTGTTTAGTCTACACCCTCTGACTACGTGGGACCCACCCCAGTCTCACCTTGTGTATAAATTGAACTGACGCCATGAAAAGATTGACCTTCAGCTAGTTAAAGGTTAACTTCGGTATTTTTCAACCTGGACCCTACTGTCCCATGTTTTTGCGTTGAGGTGACTAACAGGGATGGCAGTTTCTCCAGTGCCGAGTGCTGCAGCCAGCAGCTGTGAAGGGGGCCGCAACGTAATCCCTGCAGGACGTTTTGTGCACCACCAAAGTACTGTGCGTCCTATACGAGAGCATGTTTTTGCCTCTGACAGGATCAGATTTCATTATGGAACGGACCTTTTTGTTGAACCAGAAACAGACGCTCACCAAGGCCAACAGACTCCGCTTGCAGAAACAGTCATTTATCAGCATAAAAAAACACTTTTATTCGTCCAAACCAGAATTGGTGATTGTTGAAACCATGGAAAGATAAAGATGATTCTGGTGAGTTTTTTTGGTTGTTTTTCTGTCAAATTTCGACCCTAATACTCTTCTGCAGAATGAAGTGTGTTTTAAGATGATTAAAACTCATCAAGAGACACTTGGAATAACAATCTGAGCCTGTTGGTGGTAAAAACAAGTACTTTAAGCGGACATACTTTGACGGTTCACAGTTGCATTAAACACGGCAGCCTAATTCATGGCGGCCAGCTGTAGAACTCGGTACTGGGCCAATTTCAAAAATTGTTCATCGCATGAGTATCTTACTAGATTAGATTTTAGAAGTAACTTGCTCAACACTGATAGTAGATGTGAGATGTGCTTACCTTGTGGTTCTGTAGCCACCACAGCCTCGGGGTTCTCAGCCTTCACCATGTCAGTATTCAGGCTCTCTGTCACAATGCAACGACACGTTTAGATGGCATCAGCACATACAAATGCTGTTCTACTACTACTGTTTTCTTACTGCTACTACTTTCACTCATTCAAAATATTATATCCAACATATTGATAAAAAAAACAATGCTGAAGAAAACCAATGGCGATTTGTTACAACTGATGAAAAAGTGTCTAGGATTGGGGTTGCATCAGCTACATATACATTTATCACTAAACTTGAATATTAATCTTCAAACTAGCGATCTTCTGAATCAGGTTGCAACATTAAAGAATAAGAAACATCTTTGCAAGTACAGATTTAGGTAATTTCCAGATGTGTTGCTAGGAAGCATTTACAATGGCATTTAATCGAGAGGGAATCAACCATGTAAACAGGAAGTCACTGGTAGCAGCATAAGCTAGCATAACGTCCAAGAATTACAGTTTAAGAGGCTCAAAACATCGATCCTGTGTAAACGCAGATATTTGTTTGGGTTATTTTTGCACAATGTGAGTAAAATAAATGTTTCTCTTCACTCTGGAAAGGTCATAGATTAGCAAGCTGTTGCTGACTTCATCATTAGGTTCAGTTCTCTTCACAGCAGTTACACTTACAGTGAGTGGGTTCAAATATTTGGGAATAAAGTCTATATACCTTAAAAAATAATTGTTAAAGGAGGTGCAGGTTGTTTTAACCTGCTGTGCAACCTGTTCCCAGATCTACCATCATTGTCCAGCTACCAGAACAACGGCATAATGAGCCCCTTCGGTATGGAAGAATGCTAACCAGCTAGCCCTAGCCTGTCCTTTCCTGTAAAGACCACTTTGGCCAACCGAGCTACCCAGCTAACGGAATTGACCATTTGCAGCAGTTGGTTGTAACTCGGTTGATCTGTTGCACCTCCATTTTTTTGTAGCATGTATTAAAGAGGTGGCCAATTCTTCCAATAAAGTGTAAAGTGTGTAGTATTTTCTCTGCCATCAAAGGTGACCAGCTAAGCTAAGCTGATGGCGAATCCTTAAGTGATATTTACTGTATTTGCTGTACAAACTCTTATTGGGAATGTTAAGGGCTATTGTGTTTGCTGTATAATTCCATTGTCTAAGGGAGACGTAATGCACTAATAACTGACAGTGGCTTGTCATTCCGATGTTGGGAGTAAAATCAATGTCTGAGTGCTGGGTTGTGGTTTTAAATGGATGTGTTAACTGGCCCCCCGTTCTCTGCTGCCACATCACACTGAAGGTTGTGTAGTCGGACATTTCTCTTTCACTTTAAACTACAAGAACACTGGTAACAAGATACATATTTCTCCGTGTTTGCACGGCATAGTACATTTAGCAATGATTACAGTACAGGTAGTAAGGATAAGTTTAATATATCTTTGCCCATTAAATTTATTGGGAAGTTGTGTGCATTTGTTGGCTGGTTGGACTATCAGCAGAATTACACAAAAAGTACAGAACAGATTTCCACTAAACTTGGATGGAGGATTGGTCTCAGCCCAGAACGGATCCCATTAACATTTGTTACTAATGCAGATAAAGGGACGGATCCAGAATCTTTTCCTCCCTTTCTTTAACAGTGAGGGCATTTCTTGACAGTTTTGTTAATTTCTCAGGGATCTCGATGAAAGAAAATCAGGCAAACTTAGGCGGCTGGTATCTCTGAGTGAGTTTTTTTTTTTTTTAGTTTAGATTTGAGTTTGCGACTGGATTAGACTTGACTTCAAGGGGATTGTTGGGCTTTGGCAAAGGTATTACAGCAGACTTCCTGATTATGTGGTTGCTTTTTATTGGATGATGTTGCAGATGTTTCATAGCAACAGATTAAAGCATAACTTTAACATCCTTACCTACTAGAGCACTGTATTCAAATGTAGGGCTACAGACATATTATATCTTATCAAGTTTTTACATTGATTGTCAGTGAACAGTTAGATATCTAAACATACAGCAGACACAGAGCACCATTAACAGAGAGTTTGAGTTGTGTTTGTGTCTACTTGCTGAATCCGAGTCCAAAAAAAACTCATTTTCAGCTCTTGTACTTAGGGAGTAGTTTTAGTATTCTCTTTTTAAAAATGTCCCGCGGGACCGTCTAAAATGTAAAAAGCCTTACGTTGTATACTGAAGCACAGCTTCTTCTTCTGGTAGGAGATGTAGCTGCTGATTGCACCCACCAGCGCCATGGCAACCGCACTAGCGATCCCTGCAATGGTGCCCACCTCTGTTGTTGTCCCTGGAAACACACACACACACACACACACACACACACACACACACACACACACACACACAGTCAACTAATTGAGCCAACCAGACAGACATGCATTAATGAACACACTGGAGACAGGGAAAACTCACCACTGTTGTCATCATACTGGTTGATCTGATCTTTGTCACCACTTGGTCCACCTGTGGAAACACAGAACACCAGTCCATGTTCTCACATCTGTTTGAATTGTTACAATGCACTGTTGGCCTCTTTTATAACAACAAGAGTTTGTTTGTTTTTTTAATAAAAAAGGTCCAGATGTTACCTTTGCCTTTGTCGGGTTTGTAGGTATCATCTTTACTAACATCCAGCAGATCACTGTCAGAAAATCCACCTGAAAGAGAAGTTGGATAATCACCACACTGTTGATGAAGAATTAAGTGAGTAAATGATGAAGTGTAATAACTGCCTAAAGGTACAATAAACTCTAAATCAAAAATTAGTGCAGTGCTTTTTTTGTCATTTATGGGGTTGTTTGAGTAACTTGGCGTATGAATTGCAGATGCTGGTCTCATTCCTCGTGTCTACTGATGCTCAATCACTATTGCTTCCAGTCCAGTTTGCCCAAATCCATAGCGATGAATCCATGAGACTATACCTATAATATTAACATAGTTCTTTTATGTTTAGTGGGGAAAGAGTATTTAATTTTTGACCTTTTGTGATTTTATTTTCTGAGTACACAACCCGGACAACCCGCTGAAGCTCATTACATGACAAAGACGGCCCGGGGCTAGATAGTTAGAATGCTAACTGCGGTACCACATCTTTGACATAACTTCAACACTGTTGTTTCTTTACACTCGGTTAATGATGCTTATCATTATTATCATTATTTTTTTTTTCACATTTTAGACTAAATTTCTGCAGATATCTTACAAATCATTTCTTGAAACATTACTGTCTGCATTCAATCCAGAGTTAATATTCTGCCCTTTAAAAAAAATCTAATAATGAATACATTTTCTTGTTTTATGTTATTTAGCTATGATAATATTAGCTATGTAAAACATTTTACAGTGCAAGTAAAATTAACTTTGGGATTCATGTACTTTGTCGTTAGCAGACATATACAATAAAACCAATAGATCTATAATAAACTGATATTGGTGGATATTGTTATATGATTGTTCATCAGGGAACGTATAGGAATGGACTCTGATACTACACTTTGTTCTTTGTTCTTCATGTGAAGCAGAAGACAGTGTCTGTCTCATGAAGTGGGAGGGGATGATGAGCAACAGATGAAAACAATGAGCTCCTTCTCTTGAAGGAAGGAATCTTCAGTAGCACTTCACAAACGAGCACTTATTCAAACATAGTTTGAACATAGTTCAGATTTTCTTTTAATGAGCTGTGCGTGCTCATTAAAAACTTCCAAAGTTCTTTGGAAGTTTTACAGGAATATCAGAACAGATGGAGAGAATATTACATCTTCTGCAAAAGTCCTTCATTCAGAGTTGCTCGCTGCACAGTGTGACCTTATGCCTGATACGTTACATGCATGAAAACAAGTTAATGTTCCCTTTTTTTTTTTTTTTTTAAGAAAAAAGGAAATCAGCAAGATGTGTTAAGCAGAAAATCACCAAACACTGTTGTTAAGTTCAGTGTGTGCAAGCATTTTGGTTTCAGCACCACTGCTGGAAAACTTATGACCAATAAACTATTGATATAACATGAGTTTTAGATGGGTGCCTGTTTGTTTTTTCAGAATGATTTTATCCATTTATATCTATAAATGTGAATCGTTTGCAGGCAGCAGGGGCCTGGTGCTGGTCCCAACAGGTTGGCATATCTTTCGACTGTGGAAGGCACCCAGACAGAACCCACACAGACACAGGGAGAACATGCAGACTCCACACAGAAATACCCCAGCCGGCCGGCGGGTTCAAACCCAGAACCCCCTTGCTGCGAGGCAACAGCGCTAACATGATTTTCTATTGTTGCTAATACTAATCCTTCGGGAGATAATCCCACCCACCTCCCTGCCCTTTGTTCTTATCCTTGCCACCAATGTCATTGTTGGGGTCCAAGGCATCAGCCAGGTCAAAGACATCTCCAGCTGTAGAGGTCAGAAGGTCAGTGATCAATGTTAATGCAACATAAATGCAAACACAGCAGTTTAAAAAAAAAAAAAAAACACTAACGTAAAGTGAGAGGGTGTCAACTGAACAAACACAATCAAACTGATTTTTCTATCCAAACAATCTAAAGACTGATAGAGATTGTGAACTATTTAATGAACTGGACTGTATGGATATCTGTGCCCAAATACACTGTGTATATAATAATATACCATTATGTCTCTATAGAGATGAACATAAAGTGTGATTGAAAGTTTTGAGTTTTACGCTGTCACGTCTAAACTCTCTCTTAACAAAGTGAATTATCAATGAGAACACTTCAATGATCATTTCTTGATCACTTCTGCACATTGTTTACTTTTTCATATAATATCTATATATTATATTTTTGACATCAGGTTGCAGAACAGATGGAGGGGGAGGTGGGGCAGTTTGAGACCCCTGCCGTAAACCAAAGAACTGGACAAATTCATGACCCAGCGATGAGAAGTTGGAGGATCACCTAACTTATTTCAATTCATCCTGACTATCTGATCCAAATACAAAATGGTTTTAACAATCGGATCAATTCGCTGCGGACCAAAGTGGTGACAAGTTTTATCAGCACAAGGATTACCAGACTGCTATTGTTCTAATGGAAGTAGTGCAATGGAAATATACATCATACTGACAGTATTAAGACTAGCCATAAACACGTGTGCAGTGTTGAATGAGGAGTAGCAGCAGATCAAAACAGAGGGGGATCAGAAAACAGGCTTATAAAATATAATTAAAGGAAGACAAGGTGGATATATAAAGGGGGGAGTTTGTAGAAAAAGCTTGCTTCTGATAAAGACCCGGTGCTCTCTGCAGTGGAGTTTCACGCTTCAGGAGGAAATCTGCCTACAAAACACGGAGGTGCGCTCTCTCACCTGGCTTGGGTTTGGGCTTGACCGGGGCCTTCGTGGCTGCGGGGACTTTTGTGGGGCTTTTGGTGGTAGTGGTGGTGGTGCCATCGACTTTAACGAGATCCTCCAACGAAAAGTCTGCAGAGAACATGGACAGTGCTGTACATGAATACAATCCAGTGCGTTTACAGATGAATCTGGTCAACGATTGTGTGAGTTATCCCAAGTCGCTGATGAAGGTACCTTATATGGATAGTGTCCGTTATGTTATTCTCATTTTACATATTAGACGTTTGTTTTCGAGAGCGGTCCCTAATCAATCAAGAGTTTGTTCAGTCGTTACGGATACGCATCTCTGGTGATGAGCAACAAAATGCAAAACTACAGGTCACAGTTGCTATAAAAAACTAATTAATTCATGGATGAATTAATGATAGTATCAATTATAGTTTGTCTTATTCTAATATTTCACTTCTGGCAAAGATCTTGGTCTTCTGCATGCCCAGGTGAAAGTGTACGGTGCTGAGAACTGCGCAGGCTTTGTCATGATTTCCTAGACGCTGTTAGTGAAAGTAAGGAAAATCGTTCACTTCTCCGGACAGCTTGCGTTCAAACGCACTGATGTTGCGTGGAGACAGAAATGGCGTCTTGTCTGCTTTGCCCGGATTCATGTATAGACTTGAGTTGCGATACGCGTACAGATTACGGTTGTCGTAGTTTAGGTTGAAAATACAAAGGGAAAGATGCGGATGCATGAAGCGATCGGATGCTGCTTCTTATTTTGGTTGACCCTGAACGATGCAGAAGTAGAAGCAGAAGCCTTGTTTTGACAATTTTGCTTCATTGTTCCTGTAGTATACAGAATGATAGATTACTGTTCCAGTAGTTGTTGCAGTCTGGTTCTTACCTCCTCCTGCTCCTCCTGCTGGTGCTGCTGGTGCTGCTGGTGCTGCTGGTGCTGCTGGCTTTGGTGAAGGGGTCGCTATTGTGAAAAAGTAAAATTATTATACAACATATTTATTTAGATATTATACTTATATTGGATATTCTTCGGTATACCACCATTTCAAGTAATTATTTTCGTCTTGATGTTTTTATTTCAAACTATATGTATGTTCTATGTTTTTGTAGCATGAAGGAGTGACACACTTCAGTTATGTGACGCTAACAAATCAACTTGAAGCCTAAACTGTGAACACATCTCTAATCATCCAAACTAAATGAAGATCTCATGGACCTCAACACTTAAATGAGCGACTGGCGCCCTGTTTTACTTACAGGGTTTACTGGCGTCGTCACCATCTAAGGCATCGCTCAGGTCAAATTCACCCTGAGACAGGACTGCAGAGAGGAGAGTACAGAGGGGATGGACAGAGGAAGCAGACACGTTACATTGGCTGACACAGAAAACAAACCAGGACTCGGTGCATGCTGTATGAAACCCATCCCTTTGGTTTTAAGCGTCTTATATTTTAGTATTCGCCTTTCCAGGCCCTGCCGGTGTTGCTGTGTCACACGCATACAAAAAACCCCCCGGCCCCCCGATGCCAAACTGAGCCCACAGTGCCCTAATCCCCTCTGTTGTCCGGGCTGCAGAGCAGAGACCATCTACTAAAAAGGAAACAAAAGCAGAGACAAAAAAAAAAAAAAGCAGACTGTGTGTGTATGTGTGTGTGTATACGTGCGTTTCAACATGCAGCCTGTTGTCTATATAAATTATAACTCATAACGTACGACGGTATTATTTACGGAACTTTCTTGTCTTTGTAATCCTAGAATAAAATCAATTCTCCTACACCAGTGAATATAAAGAGAATTGATAATGCCGTGACATTTCATCTTGACTTAATAATGCATATTCTTCTAGTCTATTTGACAAATTTGGTACAGAAACTTAGAAACTTCTACGGCTCCCAAGAAAAATCACTGTTCATCATGATGAAAGAGACGTCTGCAGAGCTGTCGACTGAATGCCTCCCACTGCAAACAAGGTTCGTTATCGAACCAGGAAGATTCATTGATCATTTGCAAATATCTCCACAAGCCCCCAATTTTTTTTTAGTGACTTCGTGTAAGCATCGAGTCTAAAGTACAAGGGTGGAGAAAGTTTTAGGACCCAAAACCAGGCACACTGAACAAGAAGTGTCTTTTATTGGAACTAAAACAAGATTTTGCAAGAACCATTAAGTTTGACCACATGAAGCAGTATTTAGAGTGGACGCACTGCAACGCCATTTCCTCTGGGGATCAATAAACTCTTATCAACCTAACTTTGCTTTGGCTTCCTATCCATGCGAGGGGCCTTTTTAAGGATTATGGCACTTCTATAACAGACGGACGGGAAACTGTGGGACGGAGCGAGGGGGGGGGGTTCCAAGCTCGAATCGAACGTGCAATTACTGATCCTCCTCAACAAGGACGCCTAATGTAAAAAACCACGTGGATTAGCGCCAACAGACCTTATCGCTCCTCTAAAGCTCTTTAAAATGCAAGGAATATTTTATCACTTTAATTTTTTTTTTTTTTTTTTTACCAAATACCTCAATAGAAAGATTGTGACAATATTGCTGAGATGACTATTGTTATTTTGACACAGTATTAACACAATTCTTCATAAATAACCGTCAGTAATATGGATATAATGACTGAAGTGGGTAAAGGCAGGGTACTAAAAAAAAAAAAAAAGTAGGAAGAGTCCAGTAAGTTTAGTTAATAACATGATTGAACAGAACTTATGACATATCACTGTATGAGCTCTTCCTCCATCTGAGACCGAATGTAATCTCATGCCACCTCAACGACGTAATATCAACATACAGCCGAGCACCACAACAGATGCGCTTCACTTCCTGAGGATGTGGGGAAACCGTGAAGCACGCGAACAGCGGTGGCATGTGTTGCTGTGAACTGGGGGCTACACAAATATAATTGTTGCAGTTTAAAATGAAGTGGTGGGGGGGGGGACTGTGAAAGCACTGTAGTGTGATTGCGTATACTGCATCTTTAAAGCTGCCAAATAACTCAGCGCTGTGATCACTTTCATCATCTGGCATCAGAGCGTTGTTCTACCAAAGGAGGATTGAGGGCCATGTTAACAACCTACAGCCTATCTGTAACATTCAGCTGGGTGCCTCCCTGCAGCAGCAAGATTAAAAGTCCTGCCTACACCATGTCTGAACCTAACCCCCAACTGACTCTCACATCAGAAATTAAATATGTATGCAATCTACCTGACACGAGCACGTTAAAAAAAAATCACATGCCCAAACCCAACAGGGAGCCTAAAATTAATTCGCATAATTTGAATTTCATTTGTATGCGGCGTTGCATTTGCGGGACGACCGCTGGATGGATGCACCATCTTTTCAGTTCCTGCAGCTTTTCCCGTCTGGCCGTGCCTTCATTCGACCGGGTTATCTCGCTGACCTTTGGGAGGGAAGAAACACCCCTTGTGAAGCGCGTTAAAATGTCAGGAGGGTGTCTCTGCAGCTGGGTGTCTGGGTGGTGGTAATAAGAGGTATATGAAGACATGTGCCACAGTGATATAGATCATTATTCACCTTCAAGGGACTAAACTTTCTATATTCACCATCAGTGGCAGTGACATCATTTTCAGCATGGCACATGCGGCTGTAGAGCCAGACAGACTGAGGCTGCTGTGGGTGGTGCCACATCACTCTGATCTCCTATAGATGTCATTATTCAACAGAACCGGAGCAGCTTGAAACACACCCATCAAAAATCAGTCCTGTTGGAATGGATGACTGGAACCTGTGACAGCTGGCTGACATCAGCATCAGTTAATATGTGGACCAAGAGCAAAGGGAGGCATCATTACTGAATCAAGCTCAAAATAAATCAATAAATCAAAAATAAATCAAAAATCAAACATGTACATCTGAAGTGACTGGAAGGGAAAATTCGGAGTGGGTATGTGATAAATGCATCTGTGCGTCTGCCGCTGCCAGGCCGGTCTACACCCCCCCACCACCCCCGTTATACGGCCTCATAATCGAAGTGCGGCACAAAAGGCAAGAACATGTGGATCTGCGGTGGTGTGCGGGACAAAGCCTTACCTTCCAGCGGCAGCAGCAGCGCCAGCAGCAGGCAGAGCGACCACACAGAGCGGCTAGCCATGGCTCCAGTTCCCCGCACAGACGATGAGACCCGGCACACGCTGACAATGGGGCGCTTAAATAACGGAACCGTCGCAGTTTCGCCCGTTCAAAGCGCTGAAGCTGCGTCCCTCGCTGGAAAGCCGCAATCAAGGCGTTCACTATGGCAGCTCGGTGACACTCCCACACGGCGCCACTTCCTGGCGGCGCCCTTCAGAATAAAACACAAAAAAAGAGGAAGCGGTCCTGGTAACAATGGAGGGCACAAAAACACAGCAATACCCCTGCACTGGTTTTAATAGTGCTAGCGATCATGGGCTAATAAACAGGAAGTTTCAATCATTATTTTCCCTTAGAGTCAGTGTATGTTAGAGGCCTGCAGTGTATTTTACTTTATTTACCTCAATATTTCATTTTACTTCATAACTACTTAAGCATTTTATTGTATATAGTATCTTATTGTTTTCTTTTTTCTTTTTTTTTTTTTTTACATATTTTTATCTATCTATCTAACATGTTATTATCTATGACTAACATATTATTACTGGTGACCTTCATTTTAAAGTAATATATTACAACACAATTACTGTCTATGAGACTGAACAAAGAACTTAAACAAGACTACAAATTCTTTACTTTGGTCGGTAATGTGGATTGTAATGCGTTAAGTAATGCAACTGTAGTAATACATTGCTATAAGCAGACCCAATGCTATGAGCGTTAAAGGAATTATGTTTAAAGGGGAAAGTACAGCTGGCAATCTGCTCACCACACAGCAACACAGACACACCAGCGCACATGTATGAATACTCACTACATGTAGGCCACAGGTATATGTTACAGTGTCAGCTTTGCAACTAGCCAATAAATAAATATAAAGATCAACGTTAATTTGACCTCTTTTTCTTTTTTAATGTATGGACCTTTGTCTAATGTTGATTTGTTTTCTGTGATGTTTTTGCGTTTTGACTTTCAGGACCACTGAACATTACTCTTATTTCAAAAAAGCCCTGTTATGTGGTGCAAGCAGTCAATACTTTAGTACAGAGGCAACCTCAATATAGTTTTGAGCTACTTTACTTTACTACATTTTCATTTTCTGCAAGTTTAACACTTGACTACAATTCAGAGGGCTATAACATATACTTTTTACTCCACTGAGGGAAATCAGATAAAAAGAAATTTTAAAAAACACAATATAGAATATTGCAAACAAAAAGAACTGTGTGTTGTTATTTTTCTTCTTTTCTCATCCATTAAATGCACCACGAGGAGTTTTTAAACGGTTTTGCAACAATCTCAGTGTAATACTGATGCCCCTGTATGAGCTACATAAGCCAGAAAATTGGCTATTTCTGTGTAATTATCAAAGCTACTCTTAATGCCTGTCACAGAGACGAATTCCAAATTATCTGGGTCAGATCAAGTCATAAAACTATTCTGACTGAGGATGAACTGAAGAGTATAACAGCCTGAGGAAAGGAAGCTGCCCTGTAGTCTGGCGGTAAGGCACGGCCCTAAAAGAATGTTTGACTCTGTTTCACCATGACGATATCAGCTTATGGTTACCAATCTTATGTTGCCATAAATGGAAAGAAAAGAAAACTTGTATTCAAATTCTCACATGCCACTTTTCTTTTCTCCTTTCAAAACAAATACACGCGCTAAC
Organism: Acanthopagrus latus; assembly: GCF_904848185.1. Classification (NCBI taxonomy): domain Eukaryota; kingdom Metazoa; phylum Chordata; class Actinopteri; order Spariformes; family Sparidae; genus Acanthopagrus; species Acanthopagrus latus. The sequence continues at coordinate 10,155,433 of NC_051048.1, forward strand.
CAGATCAAGATGTTAATACTGAGGGGGAGGAAACGCTTCACGGCGGAAGCCGAGTCCACGGGGGCCGCAAGAGTGATCAGAAAATTAAAGTTTGCAGCTGCTTTTGGAATAGAATAGATTTTTTTTTTATTGCCATTGTTTCAGATAGCAGTTCTGTTATTACATTGCAACTCCTGATATGGCGGCCCTCCGGATGGGGCCCTGTGGACGACCACAACAGGTGAATGCACACTGATGCCTAACAGTCTCATAGACAGGGGACCCCACATTGGACAACCACTACTTTTTTTCTGCTGCTGACATGAAGGCTCTGTACTTTTTATGGAACAGTTTTGCATTGTGTCATCTGTGCCTTTACTTCAGTACGGGTTCTTAGTCCTTCTCTCAACACTGGGTGCCAGTACAAGTAGCAGCTGTAACAGCAGAGGGGAACATCGTGATTTCTGGGTGTGATCCAGCTGTTTGGGTGACAGTGGTGTCCAGCAGGCGGAGGCGTGGTTTGTTTTTTTTTTGTTTTTTTGGTGCCCAAACTGCGGAAAAGGGTTGAATGATCCCAAAAGCACCAGGATCGCCAGTGGGGACGCAGCGTGAAACTGTGGACCAAGCGAGGACGGCAGGCCAGTTTTTACGTTAGAAAAACGCTGTTTACACGGGTGCTGAGGACATGGGGGACAAAACGGGGACCAGGTAAGAGGACCAGCCTGTTGTTTTTTTTTTTACTATGTGCTGTCAGAAAGGGGAAATAGAAGACGGAGCCTTGGTGAGGAGAAAAAGATAACAGTCCAAGACTAATTCAACCCATTTTATTTAAAAGTCTGATCACCTATATGCAGGGAAACTAGTGAAACAAACCTTCTTAAACACCGTTTATCCCGATTCCACTGCGAGACTGCCGCCTCTCTTCAGCGGATTTAGAGGACTGGAAGTGTAAGTTTTGCTCAGCTGACTCAAACCGGTATCGAACTAAAGAGGGAAATGACAAAAAATTAATTAATAAATAAATAAAAGACACATTTAATGAGTGTTGTGTCGCGATGTAGGGTGCGATGAGCAGGGCAGCGTCGCACTGCCCGCTGCGAGAAGTTCAACTTCTGGGAAAACAATCGGAACTTCCTCATGTGAGACGGAGCCCGTTTCACAAGAGCAGCTCGGATGTTTTCCACCTCGTGTCTTGTCTTCGACGTGGAAGACAGTCCGAGTTGCACGCTGGAGTCAAAACGGAGAAGTTCAGACACTGTCAGACTCTGCAAAGTGATGGTGGTTGAGTATTTAGGGTTTTTTTTTTTTTTTTTTTAAAGGCGTCTTCCCGTGAAGTGCCGCTGGGAGGCGCCAAATAGGGAAATAATCACCGAAACAACGGTCAGCAGGCGACAAAAATGGAAAGATACCTGACAATTAGCTTCATAGCTTAGCAACGTTTTAGCTAAAACCCCCGAGTTAAATTAAGACGCTTTTGATTTAAAGTGACTTTAACCAAAACTTTAACCAAAAAGCAGTCTAGGCTTTATTTGTGACTGTATATGAGTCAAACCTTCCTGTAAAAGCGTAATTACAACAAGATTTACCGCAGTTTCGCTTTCGCGCAAGCTAATTTTCAGCGGAGTGCAGGGGCACTCATACGCTAGCATCAAAATCGCTATTTTTAAAACACTAAGAAGGCTCGATACAACGTGAAACTTTGCTCGTCGTATCACCAGGGTCTCTACACATGAACGCGAGCACACAGTTTGCTAAAAAAAAAAGAAAAAGGTTTTTGATCAGCTCACCTTAGCAGCTGCATCTTTGGCGCGCCGCCATCACGGCAGACAAAAAGTGTCGATCCCCGAGTGCGACCTAACAGGAAGGCTTCAGAAGCGGTCCACCATTACTCTCCTTCCTGTTAGAAAAGTGCCTCTTTTGTCATAATTGTGCTTTTACACGAGGGTTTGCCTCATATACATTCACAAATAAAGCCTAGGTTACTTTTTGGCGCAAGTTTCACTTTAAACTTGTACATGTTTTCATGTCCAGATAAAAGATACAGCAGCGACAAAAGCTTATTTCATTGTCAGTTAAACCTGTCAGTCGTTTTCTTCAGGTAGCACTGGTTGACTTCTTGCCTCTTTGCAGAATTTGTCGGTATTATGACAACTTGGTGAGCATACGGGAATGGTTTGGATGCGGAAGCCAACGAGAGAAGTGACTGTTTGTTCCTAAAGAAGTGAGCATGGATACTATAGCATCAATTAGATCAGATCTGGAGAATATTTCTTTATTGAAAAAAAAGAGCAAGGAATGGAACTGAAGGCTTTTCTCACTGGAAAACATGCGTTCGCTTTTCTCTCGACTGGCTTTCAACAAGAGTTTGATTCACCACCGAGCTCCACTGGTAGCTGTCTTGTAATGTTGATCTGTTTGGTTAAAGTTAGCGTGATAGGCAGTGACAGATAGATGGTTCAATTACCTTCGAATTGTTATTTTCAAAATTGTCCTCCATCACTTCGATTGAAAGTGCGAGGGATCACCGGTATGACTAGGTGAAATAACTACAGCAGACACAACCTGATTCAATGGTCAATGGCACCTGACTATCGTTTAAGTTGTTGTTTTTAAAACTTTCACATAAATCACCCAGTAACCTTAAATGTTCTCTTTAAATGACATGGAACTCTGCTCTGAGCACACTGATAATAGTTGATTTGTATTGAGGATTGCACTGGATGAATACTCATTGCTCGGTCCAGGGATTGTGTTTTATCCGAAAATCGAAGTTCTGAAGTGGACTTGTTAAAGTTGGCAGAAAGAAAGTTCTGTTAACGCAACATTGGTTTCAACTCCGCGAACACGGTCGAAGTTGTCATCTTCACAGTGAGGGGGCTTCCTACTGCTGTACAGATGAACTCCTAGGACTCACAGGAGGACAGTGATACTTGGAAAGACATTGCACGGAAAATGAACCGCCCAATCAGAAACTGTGTAAGTTAATGACCGTCTGAACATTAAACTCATTTGCAAACTCTTGAATTCCAACTGTGACTGGAGCAACACTTTTGGAGAAACTATACAGTGTTAAATTGTTTCACAGAGGTTTAATTAAGATTAGATTTTTTTTTTTTTCCCCCCCGTAATGGATATGCGATTGACAGGAAAGGGGTTCACGTGTCCCGTGTTAAGGAAGTAAAAAGGACATTTCTGTTGATAATCAGGATGTGAGTTCTGTTCTTTGGCCCTGTTTTCTTTCCTCAGAATGTAAAAGACAGCACATTCCAACCCGGGGACATGCTAACGCTCCTAAAACTGCTGCGGTGTGCATAAACTGGGTAGAGCCGGGCCTGAATGGTTTTTGACAGCATATCTGCTTGTGGACCAGTCACATTTCCAGCAGTCTTTTTCTACAATTGAGTTTCACGCTGTTGTGGTCACACACACACACACACACAAGCTCCGTAGTTTAGCAGATTAATCACAATGTCAACAAATTAACGCTGGCCACATTTCCTGGAATACACAGCCGCTTCCTGTTTATCTTCAGTGACTCTGCTCTCTTTTTTTTTCTCGCCGCTTTGCTTTCGACCAGCTTTTAGTCTGAGTTGTATCCCGATCGTGAGCAGTTCTCCATGATAACCAAATCATAGAGACTGTAGTTGATTGTAGTTAATTAAGCTATACGTGCCTACTCGGTGTGAAACAAGAGCAAATGATATTTGTAAAGTCCACACCACCACCTGTCTCCTGCGGTGTGTTAGCTGAACGGAAAGCAACTTGACAAGATCTAATTGGATGCTGTACAGTTACCATGGGATACAAGCAGCCCATAAACATGAAACATGACACTCCAGATGATAGCACTCTTGAATATCTGATTCATTTCATTATTTTGAATACATAAAAAAAAAAAAATCATTCAGAGAAGTTCTCTAAATCAAAACCTTTATATCCGGCCTTTTTCTAAAATAACCATTTCTCTACTTAAACCACTCAGTTTATCAATCAACAAAAGGTAATACACTTTTGAAACATTATGGAATTGTTTTTCTGAAACCTCTGACTGAATATGTTTCTATATGTGTACTCGTGTTTTTTGCGTGTTTTTTCCAAAGTGCTTCAGAGACGCTTTTTAACACACGTTTTGATGCTGCTGGATATCAATTTGATACAGCGTAGCTCCGCTTTTGCCATCGGCTTGTGTGCCTTCCTACGACTGTACCTCTTCAGCCTTCACTTAGAGTTAAGTGTTGTTAAGGAGGCACTTCAAGCTATTGTTTGCAGAAACCAACCGACGAAAATGAACTAGACCCGTATATCTTTTAAAGCACTGTGCCCTGTGTATTGCTGAACAAATTGCATATTGCAAAGTAATTTTTTTTTGTTGTTGTTGTGAACTGCCAGATTTCAGTAGCCTGCTTCAGCTGGGATCAATAATACGATGGCAATGATAAGTGAATCCCAATTTCACATATACTGTGTGTTAACAAAAGATGCTCTCTCCCTCTTTCACAGAGTCTTCAAGAAGTCCAGCCCCAACAGCAAGGTAGGATGTGTGTGTGTGTGTGTGTGTGTGTGTGTGTGTGTGTGAGAGGAGGGGTTCTTATCATTATTCCTTCCTCCGACCTCCAAAGGTCTCCTGTCGTGGATTATTAGCGTAGTCACTCCATTCTCCGTCCATTCTTTCTGCCTGTCTCCTTTCAACAGCTCACAGTTTATCTGGGGAAGCGAGACTTTGTTGATCACTTAAACTACGTGGATCCAGTCGGTAACTATACAAACAAACCAACATGATGTGCATTAACTTATGCGGAGTATCTGTCGAGTGCTATGACATGCCACCTCGGCACGTTGACGTGTTTGGTTCAGAAATGCAGCTTCTAAACTGTGAAAGTACCAGACACATCGCAGGAAATGCATGTATGTGTGTGTGTGTTTGTGTGTGTGCTCTCCAGATGGAGTGCTCCTTGTAGACCCGGAGTATCTGAAAGATCGAAAAGGTAAAAATAAAACTTGTGGTTATGCAGTCAGTAGATGAAGTACGGTAACAGTCCGTCATATTTGATGGCTGAATTATCCATTGACAATCTATTTAATCGATGTTTTCCTCCATCCGCAGTGTTTGTGTCTCTTACTTGCGCATTTTATTACGGTCGGGAGGACCTGGATGTGTTGGGCCTTTCCTTCCGGAAGGATCTGTACGTCAGCACCGTCCAGGTCTTCCCTCCTCTGCAGGCGGAAAAGAAGCCTCTTACCCGGCTGCAGGAGAGGCTGCTGAAGAAGCTGGGTCAGCATGCCTACCCCATCAACTTCACTGTAAGACCTTAACCTCAGACCAGCAAACCTTTCTCTTTATGCCACAGCGCTGTGAAACAGAGGAGGTTTGACTGCCAATCTGACCTCTCTGGGGGTCTATTTGTGTCAAGCTGTCCAATCAGTTTCACGGGTGAGATTGTGTTAAAGCCTGAGCTGGATTCCACAAACAACCTTCGGATGTAGCTGTTGTCGTTATCAAGGCGTGTGAAGACTGACTGGTGGGCAGTGGATATGGCATCCTCCGTGTATCTGTTGGTGCTGAATGGACAGAGCTTGAAGACCCCACAATTTAGTTGCCAACCACTGCGTCGCCTGTGACTGTCGCGTATATGACAACTGGGAACTGAGATTCTGCTTTGTTTTTACGTTTGGGCGCATTAGATTCCCCAGAATCTGCCGTGTTCAGTGACCCTTCAGCCGGGCCCGGAGGACACCGGGAAGGCGTGTGGCGTGGACTACGAGCTTCAAGCATTCTGCGCCAAGACTGTGGAGGAGAAGATCCACCAAAGGTTCAGCACAAGCACACACCTTCAGACGTCAGCCCAACTCCTAGACATATTGTTTTAAACCAACTAGTATTTTGTACGCCAGTTTGGAATGCCCAATTCTCTCTGTACTGCAGTCGTTGTCGCTGCTAACTGTTTTGTTGTGGACGTTGTAGACATATTACGTCCATAAATGCTCATTAATAAGAACCTAACCTGCTTTGTATGTAGGAACTCTGTGCATCTGGCGATCAGGAAGGTTCAGTATGCCCCAGAGAAGCAAGGTCCGCAGCCAATGGTGGAGATCAGCCGCAGTTTCCTGATGTCTGACAGATCTCTACACCTAGAGGCCTCACTGGATAAGGAGGTAGCACTCACACACTTTGATATGCCATCGATACATGTGTGATGTCTGGGATACACAATGCTAAGTCACTGTCTCTCTCTAGCTATACTACCACGGTGAGCCCATAAGCGTCAATGTCCAGGTCACCAACAACTCCACCAAGACTGTCAAGAGGGTGAAGATATCCGGTAACTGCACCTGTCCTGTCATTCCACTGGGCCTTTCTGTATAAAATGCATGAACATGTAATGGGGGGGAATGGATTGGAATGGTGTTCTGCCATTAAACTGGCAGTGGAGGTGGTAACAGAGCCACAGCTGTGTTAAACAAGCTGTAGTCGTCAAACCTGTCGGCTATCTAAACTCATGCACCTGGGCAGCATTATACTGGTAGGTGGTTAAGTTTTAAAAAGCAGAGCTGGTGTAATGATGGGGTGAAGTGCTACAATTCAAGTCAAGCTTTCCATCTCGCATCTGCCGTTATTGCAAGAAACAGTTGCATTAAAACATTTGTATTTGAAAAAAAGTTATATTTGCCCTGAAAAATAACCGAAAAAAAAAAAGTTCCTATGTAAAAATAAAACACTCTGACATGTGCACACACCTAGAATACAGCTTCATTGATTTCGCCTCCAGCTCTTGTTTCTCCCTGTAGAACCGGGCCGGGTCAAAGTTAACTTTGCGCTAAGGTTCTGCAGGTGTAGGTCTACGGGAACATGAGCTAACGTTACCTAACATCAGCTATCATAGCTTACATTAGGTCCTGTGTAAAAAAAAAAAAAAATTGGTGCTAGAGAGAAACAGAAGCATTTTTTTGGTGAACTCATACGAGCCAATCAAGAGTGAGTTGAATTAGAATGCAGTAATGACTTTCACAAAGGTAAATTGTGTCATATTTTGATGCATGTCTATTCATGCAGTTATGGTATCGGTGATTGGAGCAGCCAGAAAAGGACAAAGACTTATATTTCAGCAATTATTTCCTACATTTTCTACACCATGTAAAAGTGATATTATATTACACATCAAATGATATAATTAAATATATATTGTTGTATATATAATGTCATTCAAAAGGTCCTATGATAAAACTACCCATGCTAGGTGATTTTGTCAATGTCAGTATGACCTTTTTAGATCTAAATGTTTCAAATTCAATGTTTCCTTTTTCAGTTCAGGTTTGGTTTTCGATGCCAAATTCTGTTTACTGCCGCAGTTCCGACCCCGAATAATGAGACTCGGAAATCGACCTGAAGGACTAACTCGTGTGATTCTCTACTCTTCCTCTCAGTTCGTCAGTATGCTGATATCTGCCTGTTCTCCACGGCTCAGTATAAGTGTCCGGTTGCCGTGGTTGAAGCGGAGTGAGTTCCTCTTCTGTAATTGTGCCCTCCTTTTCACTTAAGCTTCACTCAAGGCATCAAGTTGTCCCTCTCTCATGCTGCACACACACACACAGAACACCTCATTCTAGAGTACGACAATATTTAAGATAAATTATATACAGTACGTATATCCATAAACACATTAAGACCTAAGAAATAATTCTGTAGTGCATTTTTTTTTAATATGTGTTTGGGGGGGGAGTGTGAAAGAACAGATCACTCTTTAACTTCCTCATTTTCTCTTCCTGTTTTGATCCTCTTCTTCCTGACCTTTTTACCCCCAACCCCCAATCCCAGTGACCACGTTTCTCCCAGCTCCACCTCCTGCCACGTCTACACTCTCACCCCAGTTCTGGGCACCAACCGGGAAAAGAGGGGTCTGGCCCTGGATGGAAAGCTAAAGCACGAAGACACCAATCTGGCCTCCAGCACCATGTACGCACATCGCACCCGTGCATCTGGCCGAAAAAGGGATTTACTTTTTAACGCGGATGAACTTCTCTCATACCTGTTTGCGTATGACCTGTGTGTACTTGCAGAGTAAAAGAAGGAACCAACAAGGAGATGATGGGCATCATGGTTTCCTACAGAGTCAAAGTCAAACTGGTGGTGTCTCTCGCAGGGTACGGGAACACACTCAAGCTTTTTATAGCAGCATTTGATTTTTTACTCTCTGTTTCTTTGTAAAGATATTAAATCCCAAAGAAGTCACTTACTGCAAAATAAGGGGAGGGGTCTGAGGTATAAAGACGGTGATCAGTGGAGTTCTCTTTGTACTTTTTATTGTTTTTCTCTTAATATATCTTGTATTAAAGACTACAAAGAGTTGGACGCCATCGAAATTAGAGCTTTAATATAGTGGGTGGTTATAAGGACATTCAGATAACCTTGTTAATTGCATATCTTGTGTGTGTGTGTGTGTGTGTGTGTAGCGATGTAGCTGTGGAACTCCCTTTTGTCCTGATGCACCCCAAACCAACAGACCAGCCCAGCTCCCAACCACAGTCAGGTAGGACACACACACACACCTTGAAAAAGTTAACAGTGGACCTGTGTGAGCTGCGAATGTAATTTAATTACATGTGAACTGTTTTGCAGTCGCTCCAGAGACCGACGCTCCTGCTGCGACAAACCTCATAGAGTTTGACACGAGGTAAGTGTGTGTGTGTGTGTGTATCAGAATCGAAATCAGAATTGCCTTTATTGGCCAGGTGTGTGCACACACACACAGGGAATTTGACCTGATGGAATCTTATTTTGGTTTTTGTGATCTTTGGGACCTTGAACGTAAACCGATCCTGCGTCGTACATCTTTACTGAAACCCATTCACCTTACGTTGTTTTTAAACCAGGTGGCTGATTCAGTTATTTCCCTCTCCCTCAGTACTCCCTCCCAGTTTGAGGACTTTGTGTTCGAAGACTTCGCTCGCCTGCGGTTGAAGAGCACAAAGGACGACAAGGACGGCGATCCCTTCTGTTAGCTCCTCCTCCTTCGCCAGCAGGGTTCACTTGTCTGGGGCGGAGGTTACAGGCAACTCAACCCCAGAGCCCAAGAAGAAGAAGAAGAAGAAGAGAAAGCCAGACTTGCGAAGACGGCCTCCCGAGTCTCGCCACATGCTTTTTAACTGTACCATGTATTCCGTATGGGCTTTAAGTGATTGTGTCTCTTGTTAAAGAAGCAGTCCACACTAGGAAACCCGCCGTTTGCTGTCTTGCTCAGGGTCAAACTGGTGGCATGTTAGGGTGAAAACAGCAGACGGTAAGTGGATCGGACCACTTTAGCGTAAATGTAGCTCGAGTTTAGCTAAGTGTGGTTACTGTAAGTTGTTTTTTTGGTGGACTGAATTTTTTTATTCTGCTGTCGTCAGTATTATACATGCTGCTGTGATTCAGGATTTATACTTCTAGCAAGGAATAAAAGTGATATTTTTATATTGACAATATATCCGTTGTTATCTTCAGGTATCAGTGCAACAGTTTTGAGCAATAAAACACCAACATTGATTTTCACATATGGGTCATTCCATTCCATGACTCTTCTTTGTAAGTTCCTATTTTTTTGAAGGGTGGTCCTCTGCATTTTAGTGATTCTTTGTACATGGAATATAAAACCTCAGCGATAACTTATTCACTGGTTCGGTTTGAAGTTTCTCCTGAACATCCAGGAGACCCAAACAAAGCTTGGCAACATGTATTTATTTAGTTGTTGCCGCTGAATGGTTATTGCAATCAAATTAATAACCAAGCCATTATAAACTGTAACATACAAATTTCCAGAAAACCAATGAAAAACTGGCTCAATACAGATTGAAAACCTCGAAGTCAACTCAGTACAAATGCCTGCTGATGACGTAAAACCGCTGAATGTGATGTTACAGCCAGCGAAAATGACAAAAATAACATCAGATCTGCAGTGAGCGCGGAGAACATGTGCTCTTTCAAGCAGGGGAATGGACTGAAAGTGTGGAACTCTGCACAAACACAAACAGAGCAGAGGAGCAAAAATGGTGATCGAGCAGGGGTGAATCGGTATTGTACACTGCTGATAAAGAAAAAATTAAATAATACAACCTTGCTTTATTAAATGCTCTAGATGCTGATTGGCCCACTGCTTTGTTCAACACTGGATTTTTCAAGGCAATAACTGTATTTAAGAGTAAAAATATTCAGATATCCACATAGGATATTTATTTTTTAACAATCTATTTTCAAAAGGATTCCTTAAATGTGATTAATTTAAGGACCTCTTACCAAATTGTCAAATCCCAGCCATATATTAACTGGGTTTCTTAAGTGCCGTTCTTTCGTCTTTGTTACCACCCTTCTTATTTGACACGTTGCACACCTGCAAACTGGTCACCTTTTGTCAACCAGGGTAGTAGAATTGAATGAAGAGGATTTTAGTTTTGTATGTTGTCACCTTTTTCACTTCTCCAGAGTTTGTGTGTCTGCAATTGGGTTTGTTAGTGTCTCCAAACAGACTCTTTAGTTTTTGCATGTAGAAACATGATTTTAGAATAATAAAAGTCAGATTTTTCAGAGACGTCTCCAGCAATATCACTATAATCAAACCTCCCTTTTATGCTACATTGTAATGTGAGTGCTATCTATACTGTAAGAAAACTACAATCAAATTCCTACTACAAGATACTCAAATAATCATCAATTGTTTTAAATAAAAACATTTTTATTTTGGTCAAAAAAAAGAGAAAAGTCTTCAGAATCAAGGGTGATGTCAACTTGAACTGATCTCATGAACAACACACCCTTTGAAATGATCATGTTTAGAAAATGATGGTGAGCTGAATTAAACACACTACTGAGCAAGCAAAAGTCCAGATTTGTTTTCCGAGCTTGGTGTAATGTAACTGAGATGTTGAGGACACAAGAGCCTTCTCTCAAAGATTTTGGGTCGCAAACTTTGCAACACTTCATCTGAAAGTGAGACTTTCCGTTAGACCCCATCCTCTGAGTAACATCGGGCTTTCTCTCACTTACGGCGCTCCTATCCTGTCATATGAACATACTAATGGAGCACATCATGGAACATGGACTCTTCAGTCACTCCGCAGCTGATACAATTCTTTACAGGAAAATACTGAAAATAGAAACTTCATCTGTTGAACTCTAAACAAACTATGGTGCAGGGGTTCTTCACAAATCCACAGAGTCCACACCTCTATATTGCTGCTCTGCTTCATTTTTTCCAATAGTTCAAGCAGTGTAATTAATGAATATATAAATGATAGTGATACTTATGTTACTTCTGACAATCCTGCACCACCTATAATTATTTGTGCTGGCTTTCATTAAGGAGACCTTTCTTGGTCAAAGTAAATCTTTACTCACTCGACTGCATGATATACCATCTAATGACTTAGTATTTTCAGCATATTTCCTGTTACATGTTCTATGCAAAGCTGCTGAAACCCCTTACCAAAATATACATTATGGTCACCAGTCTGGAGGTAATTTCACACCATGCTCCATCAGCATTGCCAGGGGTCCAAAACACTCTAACGATGCAAAAGGCATGATGCTAACAGGTCTTGGAGACGCCTTTGAAATAAAAAAAAAAAAATGGTCTCAAGTGCTCAGAATATGACAAAAACTAAAGCTGAAGGGAATACTGAGAGTACACACCAAATATACACTATTTTTGCCGAGCTTGCCCCTGCCACTCTCAATTTTGGACTTTCATCACTCATAACATTTGTGACTGACAACATTCCACACAGCTTTTTCCTCTGTTGGATTTTCTACCTTTCTGGGTTCCAGAAAGACCCCTGACTACTGTATTTGCAGCTGCATTTTTAAGTATCTTACCAAGGTCTGCATTTGACCTGCTACGCACATGAATGGGAAAAATGAACAGGAGTGCCAAACAATAAAAATGTACCCAGCAAATGCAAGTTTGCGTTTCTTGTGACACCTCGGTATTCGTAATAACAGTACAGATGATCTATGAAAAAGGCTTTAAGGCTGTTGGTTTAAGTGGAGAATGAGGACAGATACAGTCACACGGGGTATCACAGTGAAATGCTGCTCAGCGAACACTATCTCAGCATCCAGCCAGTTTCCCCCTCTGCTCTCATGACTGCTGCTGCTGCTGCTGCTGCTGCTGCTGCTGCTGCTGCTGCTCCAGCATCACTTCACACGTCCGTCCCAATTCTCCCAGTTTGACCTTGGCATACTCCGCTCTGTTCAGCGCCATCTGACAGTCCTTCCTCGCTGAGTAAGTGGAACCTTCATGAGGCTGACCAGTAGCTACCTGGGGGAAAAAAAAGACAGGAGCACCACGGCTTTATTCTGCTGCTCTTTGGGGCAGTTTGATTGATTACATATTTATTTTAGTACTGGACAATATGGCACTTGAGAATCACCACTGTGAGATAAGATGTCTTTTACAGCTGACTGATTTATTTCAATAAAAAAAAATTAAAATGACAAAAGATGGAAAGTATAATTCAATTGTAAAAGCAGTACGTACAGTCTAATTTTTATAGTTTTCAGTCAGTTTTTACACAAAGCTACAGTATTAAGTTGTTCCATATCAGCTTAGTACAGAGAAAGATTATAGCCACTATGAACAATTTTAGTTCTGCATTTTTCTCAGTTCTGACAATAAACTCCGAATTCTGATGTTTTTTGTTTTTTTTTGACAGTGGGGGATTTTAACTTTAAATAAAAAAATAAAAAATATGTATCCTAAGAAAATCAGAATTCCTCTGTAGCTGTAGCATGATAAAAAAAAATTGCAACATTTTACAAACTTACAATACCTGTACTATTAGACAATAAAGCTCTGTTGTTGTAGCAGTGGTTTTTGAGTTATAATACACACATATAAGAACTCATACTATTACTCCTGTGTTGTTTGACCTGTGTGAGGTAGCGGATCTGTCCACTCAGTTCGCTCTCCACGCGATTGACAGAGCCCTGGAACTGGACCAGCTGTCTGTCCAGGAGGCTGGCATTGTGTTTGTCCTTGGAGAGTTCCAGAACTATATTACCTGCCATGGGAAACACACAGCAACATATGAGTATTATGAACAGATGTGTAAGCAGTGCCAAAAACATGATTTTAAATTTGCAGTGAGTCCGTGATTGCATACCAATACACAATTACTTAAAAAGGGTAAATTTATTGTACTTTTGGGCAACAAAGGGACACCAGAACAAGCTCAACACAAAATCTGACAGATGATTAACCCTATAAAGTTAAAATATGAACAGGTGGGCAAATTGTTCCCAATTTAGACATCCAGCAGACGCAAAGAAATATTGCACTCTTGGTGATAACGGGAATTATGTGATCACAATTAGCAATTGACAGTTGTATCAGAAATCGCAGGTTCAAGTTAATATTATTTTGTCATGTATGTTTTTTTTTTACCAAATATCTCAGTGTTGTGATCACTTTCATTTCTGGCATTATAGCATTATTGAGTCGTGTGGGAGATGTGACCTAAATGATATGAGAGATGGATCTAAAATGTAGCATTTCATTAACTCACTGTCGTTCATTACTTGGTGAATATTCAACATCATAATTTAAAAAAAAATGATCCCTAGAATTTCGTTACTAGGAGCAACTGTGAGTGCTGGCAAGTTTAACAAACACAATCCTCAGGCTCTTTAGCTGTTTGATGCTCCACTATGGCCTCCAGTTTCCTAAGATCATGAGCAACACTATTCACATTACACAGATTCAGACTCAGTCTAATAGTTTTAAGAAAAATTATGATTTGATGTAATTTCAATTGATCCATTTATGATGATCCATCAAGTCCATAGCCAGACTGATAGGTGATGTCCCCTCCAACACACACACACACACACACACACACACAAACACACACAAACCAACCAAGCATCAGATTCTCTAAAAAACTGCGAAATTTCAAACAGATCTATAATAAATCAAATTTCCCAAAAAAGAAAACCCCAACTGACATGCAGTGACCCTTGGACTTTTGGGGTCCAGGGCCCCTGGCAAATTGCCCGCTTAGCCAAGTTGTTTGTCCTGCCCTGCTCAGGTTTTAAATATAAAACTCACGATTGCATGAGAGGAATCAAACTCTGCTACTTAATGAAGGATTCCGGCTGTTGGGCCTCTAAATTATTGGTTCCTGTCATGTCTGATTACCAATCTATACTGTTACAGAATTACCACAGGTGTATGAAAAAGTCTCATATTGGCAATGCTGTTAGATGGAATGTGTCCTCACCGGCGCACTGCAGGATCGTCGCTATCTCCTTCTCGACATCCTCAAGAGCTCTTAGCCGTTCGTTAGCCATGAGTGAGGCAGTAAAACGGCTCCAGTCAACGGCTACCCTACCAGAGAACAAGTTCCAATGCACCGTCACATTAAACACACTGTGTGGTCCGGGAGCAAACCTAAATCCCCACGACTCGTTCACTTCCTCGAGACCGGAGCGTGAAAGCCGAGCGGCCGAAGCTGCTCAAACAACAAAAGCGCTCGCGAAATTGACGTCATCGGTCGCACACCGGTGACGTGCGCTGAGCGGAGAGGCAAGATGGCTACATCGGCTTGGCTGCGTGGCCCATCTGCTATGCGCCTGACGGAGGGTTTGGTGTCGGTTCTTAAAGAACAGCGTCCGGAGTATATACCGGCTCTGTTAACCAGCTACAGGGAGCATGGCGTGTTCCCGACGCAGGTAGGGCCCGGCCCAGAGAGGCGTGTTAGCTTGGAAGCTAGTTAAGTTACCTGTTTGCCTGCTTGTCGCTTACGCTTGCAGCTGCTCCAGGCTTTGTCGTTCACTGGGCTGGTGTGTGGAGATGCGGTGGGGCAGAGGCAGTGGGACTGAGGCTGGGCTGCGGTTGTGGTCGTGTAACAGATTCCCCCCCTCTGCATTGTTTAACACATTTATTTTGTCCCCGCAGAGCGCGAGCGCCGTCGGTGGGCTCGTGGGCTTCAGCAATGCCAAACTCGGCTCGAGCAAAACGAGGTGAGAGAATGAATGGCACCAGACCTGTGATGCCAGTGGTAACGTCGTTGTGTTGTTATTGTAAAGCGTTTCTGTATTCACTGAAAATATGGAATGATGTGTGGCAGAGAATCTGAGGACAGTTTGTATTGATGCCTTAGACTACCGGTTGGTTACTGTGTGTGTGTGTGTTGGAGTCACCTGTCAGTCTGACTATAGACTTGATCATAAGGCAAATAACTTATTTGTTGTACTCTGACCTCTCTATTTTGTCTTTTCTGTGTGTTTGCGTGCACAGGTTTGAGGGGCTCTGCCTGCTCTCCATGCTGGTTAAGGACAGCTCCAGCGATCTGTTCCAGCAACACTGTCTCTCCTGGCTGCGCTCTCTGCAGCAGGTCATACAGGTATGGTACACAAATACACACTCAACTACACTCAAACGCTGTATTGTGGATAAAACCCACATTATGAAAAATGAGAATCTACAAAGCGCTGCACCATCCTCTCTGATTTCTCCTTCTCATCCTTTCTCTTGTGTGTCTGTGGGCTTCACTCTGCAGTCTCAGGCTCCAGTTCAGACCATCCAGCTCGCAGCGAGCGTCCTGAAGGACGTGCTGCAGTATTCGTCCCAGCTACCAGAGCTGGCCAGGGAGGTCGGCCTCAACTCCATCCTCGGCATCCTAACATCTCTGCTGGGCCTTAAGACAGAGGTGAGTGGTGGGCACAGGACCTTCAGCAATGACGGGGAAGATTCAAGATTTTACAAAACGGCACATCAGTAGCTTAATTGGAAAGAGATGTCTCAAGCCATGTGAGGGTTTTTGTTTTTTTTTTAATTTTGAGCAAAGCACCAGTAAGAAGTTCTGTTTTTATCTAGATGAATACAAAGACTATATGTCCGCATCCCCACATGGTAATCTGACAACCCACTTTTTATAAACAAAGACATTTACTACTGTGTGTAAACTTTTTACATGATAACCGCATCTTTCAAATTATTTTGATTGCATGAAATGTGGACTCTAAGCCTGGCTGTTACATGACTGGACAATGAATACATTAACTAAAAAAAAAAAGTACCCTAGAGATTGATTGATAGGTGAAGGAGCTCAGATCTCACCCTAAAACTAACCATTTGAACCCGTGTTAGCAGCGAGGGCTGCATCATATTGGGAGAAATAAACATTGCAATATTCTGTTTTTCTGTGATATATCATTTCATATAAATAAAAACAGTTTTTTTTACCAGATGACTTGAATATTTGGAATATTTGGAAATGATTGATCATTCCAGAATTATTGTGATCCAAGAACCCTTATATCGTACTTGATGTCATATCAGACTGCCTTACAGCACAATGCACATCCTCCAGTGAGACTATTTTCCGTGCACACATTGCGAATATGATGCTGAAATGATATATTGTTCAGCCCTGCTAACAGCTACATTTTTCTTTCTTACTTATGTGATCTTAGTGTGAGCTGGCAGCTATGGAGGGCATGATGGCCTGCATGACCTACTACCCCAGAGCCTGTGGATCCCTCAAGGTAAGACCCACTGAAGAACAGACGAGACTGCAGTAAAACAGTGGCTTGTCATTGAGAAACCATTGGTTCAGATTATAAACAAATACCTTTATGGATCATCTGTGTTTAACTTCAGTCATTTGAGGAAAAAAAGCTGGAGTCTTTTTTTTTTTTCTCTTTCAGGACAAACTGGGGGCGTATTTTCTCTCCAAAATGGACAGTACAAACAAGAAAACACAAGAGGTTTGTGATTCTCACTGTTGTGGAGAGGTTACATAAGGCTTTCACAATCTTTTGTAACCTTGTCTCTTTTTTCCATCATCTCACTCTGTCTTTCTTCAGATGGCCTGTCAATGTTATGGTCACCTGCCCTGCCTGGGGGGCCTGTTGGATAGAGGGGTGGGTGCTGGCAGAGCTGAGGGTTGGACCAATCAGATTCACTGCCTACTGGCCTCAGCCAATGGCCAACTGGCTCAGATATACCAGGGTTCCGAAACAGGTACACTTTTCTATCAGTGGTGGTTGAATTTCCCTGTTCAGCCAGGTTCCAATGTGACATTTTTGGTGGCGTTCGGGGATGATCTACTGCTATGAGTCATTTATACACCTGTCATATAAAAAATGAGTTCAGAGTGATCACTTTGCATATTTATTGAACTGATGCTCTTTTGGCCGTGACAGATGGAACGGTGCAGTACGAAGGTCCAGGAGTGGAGCTGGCATTTCCCTATCTTGACCAATCCGATCCCCTGCTGTTGCTGCAGCTCCAGCACAGATACACAGCTGTCTGCCTAGCACTCAAACACACACTCAGGTAAAACATTTTTACAGAACGTAAATGGAAAACTCCACGTTTAATGGGGGAGTTTACCCAAATAACAAAACAACTCTCATTTTATATTTATTGGTTTACTGCTTTTAGGATACCTTTTGGTTTTGAAATGTTTTTAGATATCTAAAGAAAACTGCCCCTCCTGCTTTCAGTGGAATGTCATTTGTGATGCGTACAGCACTGAAAACCACATTGCCAGAAACAATGTCCAGATTACTTGGGCCCCACTGCCAACAGCCCACTCTCCAATGAAGAAATTGTGCTGACCTTGGTATCACAAGCCTATACACCGATCCAATTCTACGTAATTTATTTAATGAAGAAGGGAGACTGCTTCTTCAGCAGTTTCCCTTACATTTTATTTTCCTACACATTTTGTCTGAATGCTGAAATATGAACACGTTTCCACCTAATCACAGAGAACATCAAGTCTCTCCTGTTGATGTATGACACAAAATGTATGTACACAAAATTGACACATTCACAAGGTGTAAGGGAACTGCTTAGTCAAAAGTTCATGTCACATATGCATAATTAAAGCTACATCTTATCATGTCACATCGGAGGAAATGTTTATTTTGGGCCAGAAACTGCCTTTGCGCTTAACTGCTACGTAGACTTATTTTGACAACCACTCACATTTCTGCCCCATTACATTTAATTGCCCTTTTCCCTCCTGGCGCATATAAGGATGTAAATCAAAACTCAGATACAACAGCGATAGCATGTTTTGCTCAGATGACCATTTCAGTAACTCTTTTTTTTTTTATCTCTGTCCATCAGGGTGGATCCAGCCTCAGCTGTCCGTCTGCCTGTCAGACCAATACTCAACCTAGTGTGCCGAGCCCTCGCTGTCAGCTCCAAAAGCATAGTGAGCACATGCATACACACATACATAGTGCATATATCACAATAGAGAGCTCAGATGTGTTAATACACACTGCAGCAGTAAATGCATTAGTTAATCAAGAGACTTGGAGCTCCCTACAGACTGAACTTGAACCACTGCCAGACTGTAATTGGTGATTGTTCAGCTTGCCCTTTTTTTAAATCACATCAAGGGCATCTGGATGTATGGAAGATGGTAGTGGTGCATTGTATATAAGCAGCAGAATAGAGCGTCTACATTGAATAAACATGCTAACATACAATATTGCTCATTGTGTGTGTGTGTCTCAGAATTTAACAGGAGATGGAAGTGTGAGGCTGCTGGTCTTGCCTATCATACACACCAACACACTGGAGGTCTTATCATCCCTCATCACAGCGTGAGTACCGGCATGTGCACACACAAACTGTTATAGTACAGTAAATACTAGTTAATACTTTAATAATCATATAGATACCAACACTAGATAATGTAGCACTTTTGAATCAGGGGTGTCCAAACTTTTCCCTTCAAGGGCCAAAAATCCAACTAAATGGTGGGCCATGGTCAAAAAGCATGCTCAGATGATAAACAAAATAATTAATTATTGGGGATATTGCATATTTAAAGAGTATTTTTACTGAATTATGAAGTTTAATTTGAATTATTTTTATAACTAAGGTTAGGGTCATATGTTTGTTTGTTCTCCATAGAAAGATTTGATGGGCCAAATGGAACCTTATAGCGGGCCACATTTGGCCTGCTGGCCCCACTTTGGGCCACCCAACTTTAAATACTGTGTTGATGGTTGTGTGGTACTGACACTTTGTTTTCTACTGTGCATATTACAGTGTGCGTAGCGGCATGGTTCAGTATGCCGCTGTGCTACAGAGGCTGTTTTCTCAAACCCTGTCTGCCTGGACGCCTTTACCCGAAGCCAGTATGGGACAGCAGAGAGCCTACAGGTAACTACAGTACTGTCACAGACTGATCCCACCACATTATTAAAGAGGAGAAGTGAAGCACTAACATTACTCCTGTCAGCTGTTTTATAATTAGATAATAAATAAAGACTAGACTATTTTTTGGAACAGTTTTTTTTTTGTTTCCTCTAGGTGACATTAAGGATACAAACTGGTTTGTGAAGGAGCTGAGTGCTGAAAGAACTCTAAAAGTTACCTAGCTTGTAATTTTAAATCAGCGGGGTAGGGGAAAGAAGCGGTTTATTTAGAAGCAGCAGTGTGGATGATTTGCTGCTGTCAGATCATAACTTTACAGCTGAAGCACTCGTCTTCTGTGTCTCTTCTTCATCCCCGCAGCTCTGTGCGCGTGGCAGTGTACAGAACCTTAGAGCTGTGGCTCCAGGTGGCCGGAACCTCTGCTAGCATCCTTCAGGGAAGCCCTGGCCACTCAGAGCTCTTGTTTAACCACCTGTTAGGTGACATCACACCAGGGGCGGAGTCTGTCAAGGTTAGTTCACTCACCAATCACAGATGGGACACACATCTTTAGTGTTGGAATTACAGGAAAGACTTCCCTTGTGGCAATGCAAAATAAATCTGGGAATCATTTGTAGGACCGACAGTGTTTTCATGTGACTCGTGCGAATATTAATCTTTATCCTGATAATGGAAAGTCTCCACAATCAACTTATCCTGAGTGTTTATATCCTGAGCCGTGATCAAGACTTTGTCAGCTGTTTGTCACATGTGAGTGCAGCAGCAAGTAAGTGTTGCTCAAGCCGGCCTCCTATCCCTCTTACTCCCTCTGTGTCGTTTCCCACAGCTCCGGGCGGGTCTGTCGGCAGATGTTGTTCCTGGAGGGAAGCCTGGCCCGCGGCGGACAAAAACATTAGTCATGGCAGATGCAGTCGGGCCGTCACTCCAGAGAAAAGGAGACCTTCTGGCGAATCAGGATACTTGCCTTTCAGCCCTCAGGGGTAATTACATCTTTATATAATAGTCCTGTGTCTGCTGTATTTTTGGTGTAATCTCACACATTTCTTTACTTCTAAACAGTGCTGAGACAAATCATACTGACCAGCGGCACACTGCTGAAGGATGATATACACAAGGTAAATGTCAGGGTTACATTGTATTGTTGCTGCATGTTTGGTTTTTTTTTTTAACCAGAACATTGAGATGTTGACTGTAACTGCTTCACAACTAATACTAAAGAGTCATTTTCCTGTTAAATTACAGTGTCAGTCAGTGGTTTTTCTGCTCTCGTTTTTCTCACAGCGCCTGCACGATGTGGTGTTGCCACTGTGTGTGCGCTTACAGCAGCAGTCCAGCAGCAACACTACATGTGAATCTGCAGGGGGCGTCAGTGGGCAGTACAGCAGTGCTCTCAGCCGACGGGAGCTGTACAGGTAACACAGTCACATCATAGATGTACATAGAAGTGATGTGGTTTGGGTTATTACTTTCAGCGCACGTGTTTTGAATATCTTTTGCCAGAACTTATTAATGACTATGATGTTAAAGTCTAACCATCAGCTGTAATCTCAAATGTTGATATCCACACTTAATAGCCCTTTGCATAAACTGTCTGCTGAAGTAAGCAGTGCCAGAGCAAGGCAATATTGAGTGGGGTGGCATAACAACACATAAGTCTAAATTATTTTGAATCCAGGTTGTGGTGAAATGGATTAGATTAATATGCAGTGTATCCAACATTTTTTTTGTCTATGTAGTCCATTGATTTATTTATTACTCTGACATAATGGATCTGTGCAAGAAACAGACTACATTAAAGATGTAACATGTAACATTGTTCCAAGACATTTTAGTGCTACAATCAGATCTGGATTGGATTATATATTTTACTGAGCTGTGTACTCAAATGTTTTCAAGAGAACGTTCAGAACTATAGAAATCCTAATTTTATATACAGTAATGTCAGGTTTCAATATGTCACCTGCTGCTGTAACTTCAGGAAGATAGTCATATTTTTATGAGCCGTGTCCTGAATGTTGTTGAGCCACACTGAAAAGTTTTTTGCCAAATAAAAAGTTTTGAAATTCATGCTGGTTCTTAAATGAAACAATGGAGCAGGACTAGGGTTGGAGCTGGGAGATATGCTTCATCATCCAAGCTTTGTTTAAATATGCTAACAGAGGAGTTTTGGCAACAGAGATGGGGAGAGCAATGCTAGAAGTGCTCAGGACTGATGGATGTTAGCAATGTGAGCAGGGAGAAAGTTTAACAGTGAAGCTGTCGAGTGGCAGTCAATGAGCCATACAGGGTTCGGTTTTACACTGAGTAAACATTCCACTGTTTGGTACTACACTGTTTGTGTTCATATCAGTGTTTTGCTGGTATCGATTTTCAGGTTTTTGCTGGCTCTCGTCCTGGTCCCATCACCCTGTTGGCCCCCACCTCTGACCTGCGCTGTGTCCATCCTCAGCAACGGACGCAATGACCGCAACCTCAAGGTGATTATTGTGTTATTGTTCTGAGTGAGAAAGTTAGACTTTAAGAGGTTGAGACTGCTGTGTGGTATATCTTCGTGGACTGGTTTGAGGAAACTGTGTTTTTCTATAGTGAAACTTTAAAAAGTGGGTGATTCTTGAATACAGTTTTCTATTTTCGTGACAACAGTCTCTGTGAACTATGCCCAGAGGTTTCTAACTAGGCAAAGAAAACACCCCAGAACCAGCATCGTGTACTTGGCTTACATTTTGCTGTCAGTCTTTTCACAGTTTTTAATAACTCTGTGCTTGTCCCTCCTCTCTCCTCCCAGGTGTCTACATTCTGCATTGAGGCTCTGACCATCTGTAACTCCCTGCTTCACCCTCGTACTCCCTCCATCGCCCTGCCCTTGCCACCACTTGCCCTGAAGCCCACCCCTACCGCTCCAGTGCTCCCCTCCACCCAGGGACCTACCTCTGGTCTCACTTTGCCAACCCTCCTTGGAGGCCCTGCCCCTGGCCCTCCCTTTCCAACCCGCCACACCCTAGGCCTTGGCCCCGCTTCCCTGCTTGGTTCTCTGGAGAACCACCTCTCCCTGGTTCCGGGACTGCCGGGCCAAACCCCGACCCCAGGAGACATGATTCTTTCCCCGCATGCGCACCACCAGCAGGACCCTGCCGGACTGGCCCCTCCGGAGGGGCAGAGACCCGTGTTTGTCCGATACGACAGAGAGGAAGCGGATGACGTCGAGATCTCTCTAGCCAGCGACTCCGACGACAGCGTGGTCATCGTTCCCCCGGGGATGCTCAACATGGAGAACCAGCAGGATGACACGGCAGGGGCCAACTCTCAGAACATGGCCTCTGCCGCACAAGGGGGCACCACAGCTGCACTACCAGGAGGCGAGTCGGTCACCATGGTCCCCACCACAGCGACAGGCGCGACAATAGACGGGGTCGCGCTCCCCAACGACCTCGCCACCTCCTCCCCCCTGCTCACCACCTCCACCACCCCTATCAACTCCTTCCCTTCTTCCGGGGCCTCGGTGGTCTCCCTGGTTCCACCTTTGAACTCCAGCGCACTCACAGCGCCACCCGGTGGTCTGGGGGACTCGTTGCCCAGCAGGCCGCAACTCCAACAGATGCTCTTGCAGCCCTCCGCCCCAGGTCAGCCTGGTCCCATCGGCCTGCCGCTCCAGATACACCAGCTGCAGAATCAGCTGAGCCAGCAGGGACGGCATCTCCACCCACACCCGCCACCGCCCCCCAGCAACGAAGACTCCGGCGTCATCAACATTAACAGCACCGACGATGAGGAGGAGGAAGAGGAAGACATGGAGGACGACGAGGAGCTGGAGGAGGAGGAAGAGGAAGGGCTGGAAGAGGAGGAGGAGGAGGAAGTGAGCGATTTTGCTGATGAAGAGTTTTACGACGGGGAAGAGTATGAGGATTACGATGAAGAAGAGGGGGAGGATCTGGATGAGGAGGAGGATGAGGAGGATGGGGACATACCTCCGCTGGAGGGAGCAGAGGACAAGGCTGGAGAGGAAGGGACGGAGGAGGGGAAGATGCTCCGAGCAGCAGCAGTGGAAGAAGGAGAGCTGCCCGGCTTCAGTGTGGAGGGAGAAGCAGAGGGAGGGATAGAGGAAATCCAGACCAACAGAGCGCTGTTTGCGGAGGACAGGATGAAGGTGCAGGAGGTGGAGAGCATCGGAGTCCTGGAGGAGGCGCGAGAGGGGGAGGGCGAGGAGGACGAAAGTGAAAGGATGGACGACCCCACCATGCCACAGATCCTGTGTGTCACCGGAGGAGCAATGGAGGAGAGAGACGAGGCCGAGGAGGCGGCTGTGGAGGCAGGAAGAGGGGAGGGAGGAGGAGCACTGCAGGAGGAAGCAAACCTGTGGGAGCAAGGAGCCAATGAGACTGAGCCGAAAGCTGCCTCAGAAGAATCCACGTCCAATAAGAGTCTACAGGTACCTTCACAGCTTAAAAGTTCCCATGAAACAGCTATCAGATGTTACCTGCTTTGGCTTACTTAAAGGTTTCCTGTAAGAACAGGTAGCTGAGGAGGACTTATCATTGTTATTGATCGGTGTTTGCAGTAGCAAATTAGACTGTGTGTTACACCACATTAGCACTCAGCATCAGCTTCCAGTGAACACAGCCAGACCGGGACAGAACAACACCTATGTCGACACAGAGGCTGGTTTAATAACACCAAAATCAATACCGAGGTGGTTATCTTGCCTGATTTCGCTCCAGACATCCTGAGTCTCGTTTACTCTGGCACAAAGCTAATGGTATCTGTCCATCAGGAAACTCCATAAATCACTGTAACCAGCTTCCATTCTTTGCAAAAGCTGCACCCTGCTCAGTCCAGTGTTCACTGAGAGGCTGTTTATCAGTAGTTAGCAGTTACTTTAGCAACAGGTATAGCTATCTGTCCAGAGTTGAGGCAGAGCAGCTGAAGAACACACTGCATCAGCATCCTTATTTTTACATACTTCCTCATATATGGTAACCTCATAAATAAGATAAAAAAAGCATTAATTGGAAGAAAAATTAGTATATATGAGTATACAAGCCCTAAAATGATGTGAGCTGAGAGTTGAAATGGCAGTTGATGGATGACTCTTTAAGTGAGCGTCTGCTGAAAGAAGTTGAAGTGTAAGCACTGACAAGAATTGAAGTGCAGAAGTGTAGTCAGTGGAACAAATGTGAAATGGACAGTGAAACCAGTTTGCAGCTGGTTAGCTTAGCATAAACAAGGGAACACCTGACCCATCCAGTGTACCTGTACGGTAACATAATCCACTCCTATAAAGCTGAATGATTAACCCAGTGTATCTGGTATAATCCGTACAAAAGGAGAAGTTTGAAACAACCATTCACTGTTTTACAGCTGGTTGCCGTGCAACCGGCAGAGACAGGACGTCTAGTCTTCTATGTAGCATCTCATCTGAGTTAAGATATCCACGAAATTTTGCTGTGAGGACATGAGGTGTCAATGGAAGTCTAAGCAATTAGTATTCTATAAGCTGTTATGAGAGAAAGAGGAGAAACAATGTATTGAGGATAATAATAATCAATGGGAACCATGATGGATTGGATTAGTGCCACTAGTGCTAGACAAATTAAACTGATATTCTTAGTGTTGTTACAAGGAAACCGAGCTCTCCGACCAAAAGCTGACTCTCTTCAATTCAACAGGAGTCGGGAGCTGAACCCGCACAGGAAGCCGTCATGAGCGATGACCAGCCATCGAGTCAGCAGGAGGAACAGCTTGCAGCTGTTCAAGAAGGGGACGTGGCAGCGGCTGATTCTGAAACCTCAAGAGATGCGAACATGAAAGAGCAAGAGGAGACAGACCCTGAGACAAGAGAACAAGTACAAGCAGAGCAGGATGCCGAAGGAGGAGGAGGAGGAGGCAGGGAGAGCGATGGAGAGGAGGGGAAAGGAGTGAAGAGGAAGAGAGAGGAGGCGCACAGGGAGGAAGAGGCGGGGCAGAGCACTGAGAAGAAAAAGGTAAAAAAAAAATGTGATTCTTGTTTGGGATTTTCTGGTTCAATTGTGTAGGAGTGATGCAGCATAATCACATCCATTTTAACACTGTGTGAACATTGTTTCTTTGTCTGTCCTGCAGATGGATGAAGACGCCATGGCCTCCATGTTGGCTGATTTCGTTGCCTGTCCACCTGATGATGAAGACGGTGCCACCGGATCGAACCGCTCATAAAAACAAAACAAAAAAAATTGCCAACCTGAACCGATGTGATTGAACTGACCATGGATACATTATATACTGCTACAATACTGCATCATTTTTTTTTTTCTCCAAGGCTTAGTTACCTCATACAACATCTCGTCATTTTTTAAAACATTTTTTTTTTTACCTTTTCTTTTCCAACTTCAAGCTACAACATGTGGGGCATGGGACTATGGGTCACATCACCCGCCTTGTAATTGGCACGAACTAGACTTAACTAAAACAAGCAGTACATTTTGTAAAGCCCCAAGAACAGCTGACCCCGACCAGAGCTGAGGCTCGATCAAACACATCACCTGGAACGTTGTGATGCCTTTGTTCTCGTTTGTAGTTCATAGTATCCTACAGTTCAGACTATGACGTGGTTTTCTTGGATTTATATGTACCTTTTATGCTCTGTATGTTTTGTCAGAACTGCCACATGTTTTGTTATAAAAAAAAGTAAAAAAAAAAAAAAATCATAATGACATTTTCTGAGATTTAATGGTTGTTTCAATTATCCTGTTTTTTTTTGTTGTTGTTGTTGTTTTTTCAAAGGATTGTTTCCCCCCCCGAATTATATTAGATTAACCCAGCGAGGTCTGCAGATTATTCATTGTGACCAGAGTGGAACTTTTGAAAACAGCTTTTTATATTCTGGATAATTGTTGTGGAAGCAGAAACCTCAGACAAATGGCTTAGAACGTGGGCAAAATAAACCTGTACAGATACCGTGAGAAGAAACGCGTCTGTATACTGTGGGCGTACTGACCCTTAACATTGAGAGAACAACACTACACGCTTACTGTATAGCACTTACATACACTAACTAGCATTGTCTTTGCATTTGAATGATTTTTTTTGTTTTGTTTTTTAAATCACATACTTCCCAGTTTTGTACTTGCAGCAAATATACAACAGATGTCAGCTAATCTAAGACTGAATCGCCGATGACATAAAAGACAATTGTTGCATCATGTTTCCCTTGAGCAGACCTACTCAACTGGCCCTATGATCATTGTGTTGGTAGCCCATTTATTAGTTCTATCTTTTGCTTAGCAAAGGAATCCTCTGATTTCACGAAACAATAACAACCTATTTTGAAATTAAGAGGGTGCATTGTTATTTTCCTGTACTTCTGTAAACAATGTTTCCTTTTTCAATTGTAAAAACTAATGATCAGAGTCAGAGCTTTACAGGTCAGACATGAGGAATGTTGATGTTCTTGCCCCTTTGCCCCCCCTTCTAAAAAGTAGTAGTGTGCTATGAGCGTCGCAGTCAAGGCGTCGGAACCAAACTGAACACAGATTGAGATTTTTTGAATTAAGTGACGGTGCTGTCCACCACCAACGCCAAAACGCTGGCTAGAATATGAGAAAGAATGATGTTCCGTGCTGAGTGAGTAAAAAAACAAGACTCAGGTTAAACATTAACTTCAAAATAGGTTGAAAAGCATCGGCAGGGCTTTTTGTATCGAGGTTGTGCGTCTCTCTCACAGACAGGTTCATCTGGAAATCAGTCTGTATGGTTACAACACAGACGCGGTTACATCATAATGAGGAAGTTGAGATTATAATCTCACGGCTTCCCATATTTCTATTTAAATGATGAATACATAACGAGTAAACAGGGCGTGAAGACCATTCATACTGTTCTGAGTGGAATGTTACTGAGATAACTCGAGAGATATTCATTACTCATATCAGAAGATGCTCCCACTCATTCGTATGCAAAATGAAATGAAGGTCATCTTATTGCTGAGCAAACACTGGAAGCTGTTGTTTTCCTCCAGCCACAGTCACTGAGAGGAATTCCCAATTTGGCAAAAATACACATACTTCACACATCTCAGATATCTAGTTAACATTTAGACTCATATTTTTTTTCAGACGGTTGTGTTTTTAGGCACAGTTAGTGTTGACTTGGAGGGGGGCAGCACTTGAGCGCAGCTTCTCACAAGTCTTGTCAGAATTTGCTGCAGAATTTTGCAGCTGCAGCTCCTATCGCAGCATCTTGACACTCGGTCAGGGCGTGACAAGTGAGTGTCAAGATGCTATCCAGCCTCTCTTTGATGCGCTTTTTATCCTCCAGCGAGGCTAAATACCAGCAGGTCTAGAGCACCGTGCCCACGCGCCAAACGGCGATTCCATCTCGCCGTTTAACACGATGGAGCCAGACGCGAGGCTGATCGGAGCGATTTAACAAAAGAGTGAGAGCTCACAGGCGAAGTTGTGTTTTTCCAGGTTTCCTCCGGGCTTCCTTCCTCTCCCAGAGGTTACAGTGTCAAGCGACCAAATGTGAACGCACTGTTACTTGGAAAACTCTCTTGGAAAACTTTTATGATAACATCAGTGCACAACTCAACAAAACATATAGCCAAGGTCAAGTCATTTGCATCCTACTGCTGCAACACACAGGAAGTTGAGGTATTTGTAGGTACTCTCAAGCTGATGAAGACTGATCTTGTTTTTAATATCAGGTATCAGGCGTGATGATTTTCAATTGTTTTGCAGCAGTTGCTGGCTTGCTGCTCAACCCAGATACTGACCCAATTTCCCATCTCCCCCCTCCCCTCCCCTTCTCTCTACAGGTTACACTGCACAAAGGAAGGATTGAGGATTGAGTGAGTGGGAGGGAGAAAGTCAGCAGAGCTCTGTTATAACGCTGAGGCAGGGGCCGTTAAAAGAAGCTTTGCCGGCAGAGAGAAAAGAGGAAGGTTTTTGCATTTTGAAATGCCACCCTGACCCACGGCTGCTGTCGACCTGTTACCTGTCAGGACTTTTCCAAAACACGGCGCAGAGAGGGGAGGAGAAGAGAGAAAAAAAAAAAAAAGGGGAAGCGACAGAAGGCAAACACAGCCGGTGGAAATATTCAGGAAAAGCAAGAGGAGGAAACTGACGCTGAACTGTGAGCGCACTTCTGGACTAAAGTAAGAGGCCTTCTGGTTGTTTCTAAGCTGACTTTGATTGCTTTGGAAAAGCCCTGACATGCTGCATCAACAGGTGAAATTAGTTCCAGTATTCAAATTTGAGCGTTTCCATACTTGCAAATATGCTGTAAAACTCATAATAGTTCATGTTTGTCTTTAAAAAAAAACCCATACTCTCATTGTTTTTGAAGTCACCTGCTTTCTTGTCAGCTGTGGGAAGCTATTCATCATATTGTTCAAGTGCAGATGAGGATGGTTTGCAATGCAGATGATCAGCTGTGTTACTAGACCCACACAGTTTTCCTGACTCCTGACACAGAGTGTGCAGAGACACCGGGCTCCGAAATTCCATAGTGCTGGAATCTGCTCGGGGGATCTGTTAGATCTCACCACAGTCTGTTGCAGTGCGCTGCGTCGAAACACACAGGTTTCACCGTTGGAAAGGTGGAAAAGGTGTTTGCACAGTTCTGGCATTCTCTCAATCAGATCCCTGAGGTTGTCACCTGGAAGAGATTGTTTATCTTATAACCTGAAAAGCCACTACGATGATGTAAATCCCTCCAGGATAGCGGGTAAAGAGATTACTGGGCTTTGATATAGATAATACTTTGTCATCTGCACACGATGCAATTTTGTGAGTATTTCTGTCCATGTATAATGTCATCATTAGCTCTTACAGCTTCTGCAAGCTTTCCTTCCCCCCTCTTTGCAGGATCTCTGTATGGAGGGGAGATTGTAGAATTCTAGAAGTCAGGAAATAATCATTTCTTTGCATTTGGCCAAATCCTATAGTTATGGAACATGGAACCACCCGAGGCGTCCCATTTCTTCGTCATCCCAAACCTGCGATGTGCACATCCAATTTTGATTACGCCTCGTTTAGTTAAGAGTCCCACGATTCAAAGAAGCACACTGGATCCTTACCTTCCGCCTTCTCACCTAATCCTTGAATTCTAATATTATTCCTGCATCCGGGTCCGCCCATGTCGATCAGTTTTGCGCTGAGCTGCTCAGTGTTGTTTTCCACCTCTGTTTTTTTTTTTTTTTTTTTTTCCTCATTGTTTTTTATTGCAGTTTTTTTTTCTTTTTTAACAAAGCAGTGTCTGCAACACCAGACACACAACAACAAAGCAATACAAACACAAAACGTACACAACAGCTCTTAAATATGGCCTAATACAAGAAGTGGTGGGTCATTCTTACAGTACCCGGGTGTGGATCACGTGCGCAACAGTCCTTTTAATAAAATGGTGGAAAGATCTGGTCCGATATAGTCCAAAAAAGGGTGCCACACTCTGTAGAACTGATCCACACTGTGGTGTATAACATTGGTAAGATATTCTAAAGGAATCAGTTCGAAAATTATTTTACGCCAACCACAGACAGTGGGAATCCTATCACTGACCCATTGCAAGAGGATATTTTTCCTGGCTGCAAATGTTAGAATGTTATACAATCTTTTGTTGACTGCTGCTTTTAGGTGGTCACTTGGATAACCTAGAATCAGAGATATGGGGTCCATCTCTATATCAACGTGGAAGATTCTCCCCATTTCACCTATAATTTCAACCCAATATCTTTGAAGTTTATGACAAAACCAAAAACAATGAGTTAAAGTCCCCACACCAGTTTTACACTTGAGACACATAGGGGAAAGAGAGCGGTTGAAGAGGTGCCTGCGGTGAGGGGATATATGTAATCTGTGTAAAATCTTAAATTGTATTGCTCTTGTCCGAGTACAAATTGAAATTCTTTTTGCAAGAGACCAGATGGTATCCCACTTTTCTTCGTCTATGGTTACCGACAGCTCCTTCTCCCACACACCTCTGACCCCTTGCGCATCAGTGGTAGACAAACCGTTAAGTACATGGTAAAATGAACTCAGAGACCCTTTCAACTGTTGTTTAAACAAAATTTTCTCAACATCAGATACTTCAGGGTGTTCAATAAGGGTTGTACTATGAGTGATATAATGTCTTATTTGCAGAAAGTGAAAGAAATCTTGTTTTGGCAATTTGTAACTGTTGGTAAGTTGTTCAAATGACATAAGTTTATCACCTGAGAAAAGATCGCCAAGATATTTAATATTCTTATCAGACCATCGTTGAAAGCCGGGGTCTGAGGAACCCGGGGGGAAAGCAGGATTATTTATTATTGGGGTAAAGGTTGATGTTATTTTTGATCTCCCCTCAAGACGGCGGACAAGTTGCCATGCTTTTAGGGTGTTGATTGTTATAGGGTTTGTACAGAGGGCTTTAATTTCTTTAAAATTATTACAGAATAATAAATCACTTAGTTTGCATTGTGACAGAGCTGTCTCAATATCCAACCAAATTGAAGTTTTACCCTTAACCCAGTCGTTCACAAATCTTAAATGGGCAGAAAGCTGATACATTTTAATATTAGGTAAATCCAAGCCACCCATGGAACTTGGCAGATGTAATACTGCCATCTTGAGCCTAGGTCTACGCTTATTCCAAATAAAAGAGGTGAGCCATCCATTTATGTCCTTCAATACCCTTTTAGAGAACAAGACGGGGATCATTTGGATAGGGTACAATAGCCTAGGCAGCACATTCATTTTGACCAGAGCAATGCGTCCCAACCAGGAGACGGGAAGTGACGCCCATCGCTCCAGGTCTTGTTTGATTTTCCCAAATAAGGGTGTAAAGTTAGCTTTGTACAGTTGATCGAAAGATGGGGTAATAAAGATTCCCAAATACACAAACCCATTGGGAGACCATTTAAAAGGAAAGGAAGGAACAGTAGCTGGTATTGTTAAAAGAGTACCAAGGGGCATGGCCTCTGATTTAGCCAGATTGATTTTATAGCCAGAGAAACAGCTAAATCTGTCAATCACCTCAATAAGACTAGGTATGGATGTTTCAGGGTTAGTCAAAAGAATTAAAACGTCATCCGCGTATAAGGTTATTTTATGACACAGCTGTCCAATCTCTAAACTACGTATTGTGGGCGTCACCCTTATGGCCTCAGCAAGTGGCTCTATAGCCAGAGCGAATAGAAGGGGCGATAAAGGACAGCCCTGCATCACTCCTCTGTGAGTGTTGAAATAATCAGACCTGAATCCATTAGTCAGGACTGCTGCCTGTGGACCATTGTAGATAATTTTGACCCATTTTATAAAATTCTCCCCTAATCCAAATTTGCCCAGTGTATATAATAAATAAGACCACTCAATTCGGTCAAATGCCTTCTCTGCATCAAGAGAAAGCACCAGGCCGTCAATAGATTTTTGCTTAAAAGCTAGAATAGCGTTTAACAACCGTCTAACATTGGTAGCTGAATTTCGACCCTTTATAAAGCCTGTCTGGTCCTCCCTTATCAGTACAGGTAAGAGGTTTTCCAAGCGGGAGGCCAAGATTTTAGAAAGTAGTTTCCTATCTACATTTAAGAGGGCTATAGGTCTGTAGGACCCGCAAAAATCAGGACACTTCCCTTTCTTTAGAATTAAGGAAATGTTGGCCTCCCTCAGTGTCTGCGGAAATTCACCTGTAGTGAAGGAGTGGTTGAACATATCAAGAAGAGGTTCTACAAGGATATTTTGAAACTGTTTATAAAATTCACAACAGAAGCCGTCAGGCCCTGGTGACTTTCCATTTTGTAATGATTTAATAGCCTTGATCACTTCAGACTTAGTTATGGGACTGTTAAGGGCAGTCCTCTCTTCTTCTGACAGATTTGGTAAGTCGAATTGTGTAAAAAAGTTGTGCATTAGTTGCTCCCCCTCTGGAGCTTGTTGGGAAGAGTACAGGTTTTTGTAAAAATTCTTAAAACCGTTATTTATCAGTTTGTTTTCATATACCTTGTGGCCTCCTTCATCAGATACCGCTGCGATGGTATTAGATTCTGCACGCTTCTTAACATAGTACGCCAGACATTTACCTGCTTTATCTCCATGCTCGTAAAACCTCTGTCTAGTGTATTTAATTTTCTTCTCTGCATCTCTGGTAAGAAGGCAGTTCAGCGCTGATCTGAGTGTAGTTATTTCTTGCCACAATGGTGGTGACGGGGAGGCAATGTATGCTTTTTCTTTATCCATCAACTCACTCTCTAAAGATTTTTGTTTCTCCATCCGTTGACGCTTCTTTGTTGCAGAGTACGAAATAATTAGCCCTCTCCCATAAGCTTTGCATGTTTCCCATAAAACAGAGGCATTACTGGCTGATGGAGTGTTAATATTCAAGAATGCTTTAAGTTCAGTGGAAAAGTTAGAAGTAAATTCTTCATCCTTAAGAATAGTGGTATTAAGCCTCCAGTGACGAGACTTATGAAGCGCAGTTTTAAGATTAAGATCCATAATTACTCTAGCGTGATCTGAAATAATTATACTGGTTATGTCGCATGATAAGACTGAACACAAGTCAGTTTTTGGCAGAAAAAAGTAATCAATTCTAGTTTGGCACTTATGCGGAGCTGAGAAAAATGTGTATTGTTTATCAGAGGGGTGAGTACTTCTCCAAGCATCAATGAGCCCAAACTCGTCGCATAGAGCATGTAGCGTATTGGCCTGAGGAGAGGGGGATGCAATGCTATGTGGAAATTTGTCCATAAGCGGATTTAATATTAAATTAAAATCACCACCAATAATAATGGTAGAGTTAGGAAGAAATGGGGCTAAATCCAGAAACATTTTGGTAAGAAAGGTAGTTGGATGGGCAGGTGGAAAATAAACATTCATTATTAAAATATTTTGACCTTGCAAAGTTCCCTTGACTATCACATAACGACCCTTCAGATCTTTAACACAATCAGATACTATAAAAGATACATTTTTCCTAATCAACACTGCCACTCCCCTACTT
Source organism: Acanthopagrus latus (assembly GCF_904848185.1). Classification (NCBI taxonomy): domain Eukaryota; kingdom Metazoa; phylum Chordata; class Actinopteri; order Spariformes; family Sparidae; genus Acanthopagrus; species Acanthopagrus latus. The sequence continues at coordinate 10,188,516 of NC_051048.1, forward strand.
CTTGTAGTGAAGGATGAAAAAAATACTTGTCCATATGACCCTTGTTGTAACTTTAAGTGCTCATTGTCATCAAGATGTGTCTCTTGTAGCATAGCAACATCTATACCGTCCTTTTTTAGACAAGTAAATATTTTTCTCCTCTTAATAGGGCTATGAACCCCACGTACATTCCAGGTGCATATTCGCAGCTTATTCATTATTAGTCCCATTCATGTATCATACAAAGCATATTGAGCCAAAAGATTCACCACACCCTGGTTAAAAATAAAGCAATAAAATGAAAAAAGAGCATGAAAGAGCTGTGTGATAAAACATTCAAAAAACAGTAATTCGGCAACAACCCTACTAAACGTGTAGGGAAAAACCAATCTCCTCCTGCCTGTCGGTGGAAGCCGACAGGTGCGGCACGCGCTTAACTCACGCCTACTCATAGACAAAAACACAGTCTGTCCAGCACCCGATGAAGTGGGACATTTCACCTGGTTGCTTATAAGCAGCGGGAGAAAAAAAAAGAAAAAAGGGATAAAGTCACACACGCCTGGATTCGGCAGGTACTCACACTGGTTCATAAGGCACAGCCCCGGCACAATGTGAATAAAAGGAACACTCCGGTAGATACGGAGATTCAGGGCAGCGACTCCGCGTAGATCGCAGCTGCCTCCGGTGTGTCAAATCTCTTCTCCTTGCCGTTGACAGACAGCTTCAGTGTAGCGGGATATAGAAGCGCATAATCCACCTTTTTCTTCCTCAGGCAGCTCTTCACCTCGTCAAAAGCCTTGCGTTTCTTGGCTACCGCCGCCGAATAATCATTAAAGAAGGAAACTCTGATCCGGTCTGCTGGCTGATTCGGCTGTGTAGCAAGGCGCCGGGCTGCGGCCATCACTCGTTGTTTATCAGCAAAGTTGTGAAGTTTCATGATGATGGGTCTGGCGCGTTGGTTGGTGCCCGGCTTCGGTGCTAGGGAGCGGTGAGCACGGTCCAGCTTGATCTTCCCATTTTTAGTTGTAAGGTTGAGATAGGAGGGGAGCCATGTCTCCATGAAAGTGACAGCATCAATTCCCTCCATGCCCTCGGGTAGCCCGACCAAGCGAAGGTTACATCTGCGGCTGCGGTTCTCTAAATCATCCATATGGTCTGCCATGTCAGTTACTTGTTTTTCGAGTTGTGCCACCTTTGCCTGCAACACATCTGCCGTATCTTCCACGCCTGAGATTCGTGTCTCGGCATCACCGACCCGCGTTGCCAAGGCCTGGATCCGAGATGTCTGTTCGCGGATTGCGGCCAGTACGGTATCAACTTTAGCATCCAACAAGGTTGTGATGCTGTCAGTTATCTTACTCAAAGCCGCGAGGATACTCGGGTTGATGTCACTCCCAGTTTCCTCGGCGTCAGCAGTGGCTTCTGTGTCGCTAGCGTTAGCTTCTTCAGGCTCAACCGCAGCAGGATCCACAATGTCGCTAGCTTGCACAGTCGAAGCTGTCTTTTTCTTAGACCTGGCGTTAGGCATTTTAGAAAAATAGTCGTCCAAACTCATTATAGAGTTACTCCCACACGCATTTGTAACGTTTCACCAGGTGAACTCGTATTTTGGACGGATAATCAGAAAACCTCACCGGAGCTCAACAAGACAGGTGTTCACGCTACGACGCCATCTTGCCTTCCCGTTTTCCACCTCTGTTAACTTTTCAAGCTGCTCCAAAGTTTCCATAGAGGACTTAAACTTCTCCTCAATCGTAGACGTAGATAGCTTTTTGAGTTATCGCATCCAAGATGCCACTGTTTTCGTGTTTTCTCCCTTGCCGTGGCAATTAATAGGTTTTTTTCTGATCAAGCGAGCGTGACACTTTCGGATTTTCGATAGATCCCACATCAATATGGTTTTATCATAAGCAGCCTGGACTCCGGGTGCCATTACACACTGTATACTGTACTTCATAGACTGAAAGAAAAATCTTTTCTGTCAGTGAACATGGACAAACGTGACAGATTTAGATGCATCAAACAGGAAACAGGGTCAGCAGTTGCCTACGCCACCGTCATCAAAAGGTGTTCTGGAGGCTTATCTACACAACTCGACAACTCAATAACAGTTTGTAGGCGCTGTAAACAGATAAAAATTAAACAAAAAAGAAAAAAAAAAGAGATGCAATCATTTGCAAAAACAAACTGTGCCAGGCAACCGTCTGACGAAGTGTTCCAGATGTGGTGTAGTTCCCTCCTTCACGCACAGAGCTGTGAACCTCAGCCCGTCCTTGCTTGTAAACGACTGACCCTTACAAGGATGCATCTGTCATACTCAGTCACGCCACTGTAAACATGTTTTATCTGTGGAATGTCCCAAGCATTTTTTTTTTTTTGGAGCATCCGGCAACTTTCCCAGGCTTCCCAGGCAACGTGTTTGCTTGCATCAAATTCAAAATGAGCATATCTTTACAAAAATACAGTGAAGCTGCTGATGATAAGGTTTCGCCAGTTATCAGGTTTCTAATCAAAAATAAACACACTGCTGGTTTTGCTCCAGTTTTTTTTTTTTTCAATGAGCTGACGTGGAAGGTCGAAGATGTTTTCTGCGCACAGACACACAGACACACACACACAAAAAAGTATTTCTATCAGATTTGCTGCACAAATTTGCTCAAATCTGTGTCAGCAGCAGACTGGCGTCACAATGAAAGGCTTATTCTAAATTACCAAATTAAGACGGTTTCTATTTCTATGTGTAGAATCGATATAGCTAATCTACTTGGCTCATTTTTATATAATCAGCAGCATACATGTTTTAGTATTCCTATTTTATGACACTGTTTAAAAATGTGTACTTCCACTTACTGGGTATAAGTGAAATAACATATATTAATAATCTTAAGTTCAGAGGCTCATATCAGATGTACTAAACCCATAAACCCATCTTGATTGAGGGGCTCCTTAAATTTTGTCACCCTCAGAGTTGGGCTTAGAGCGGTCATGGTGGATCAATCACCCAGCATCATTAGTCTGCATGTCAAAGGTCCTCGGGTAAATGGTGTGTTCCGATATTCCAATGGTGCGTGCGAGTGTTTTTTTTTTAAAATAGGTGAGCACAGAAATATTGTTGGGCACTGGAGAGAAGCGCTCTATTGCTCCTGATGAGCAGGTGTGAGCCATGCATGGCAACGCCTGCCATCAACGTATGAATGTATGCATGAATAGTAGAAGTTGACATGAGTTGTAAAGCACTCTGAGCACTATATGCAATCAATTTAACATTTAACAATTCTTATACAAACATCAAAGTGAACCATATCCTTTCTATGAACACAAAGATAACAAAGTGTAACACATTTATCCGTCTAAGCTTGAATTAAAAACGTATTTAACTTTGTGATTAATATTTGATAATACCACACCATATACCTACAACTTGTACCATATGCAATGACAAGTTGCTTTAAGTGCTACAGTGTTATGAACAAGTGGAAATGACATAAAGGCAAGTCATGTCTCATTCTGTGAAATGCAGACCTTAGTCACGTCCTGTCACAGGTATGTTTACGCTCATCTGTTGTTTCACAATCGCATTTGCATCAGTGTGGTTTCACCCATTTGGTTACTTTTGAGATAATATTCAAATCGCCTCCAGGAAATAACATCTACCTCAGCACATCAGTGCCCTCACGGAATGTGTGACAGCCGCGACTATTAATCTTTGGAAGACGAGTTTGACTCTTATGACATGCTCGGCAGTGTAATAGCTCATGCAATAGCTTGAACTGTAAAAACAGGAAGTTCATGCCAGGTGTTTCTTACTCAAGAGTCGTCTGAACTCAGCTTTCTTTGCGTGGTTTTGATGGCGTGGTTGTTTGTTTCAAATAACATCCAAGCCATGCGAACCAATGCATGACTGAATTGGCAAACCCTGTGTTAGATGAGGAGGGGGTTAAGCTGAGGTAAGACGACTTATAGAGGATGGTCAGTTCTGAGTGATAAGGCCTGTCTCCCTGTCTGCTCTCCAGCTGACTTCAAATCTGCGACCACAAGCTGGGCTAAAGGGTAGTATTTTTCCATCAAGGTTCTGTTTGTTACCTTTTAGTTTTAGTGAAGTTACTGATGCCGTTCTAACAACTGATATAAAAAAAAACAACAACTGGTGCTGACAAGTCTTTTAAACTCCCAGTGCCACTTATAGCAGAATGCATATCTCATATTTTGAACTTGGCTGTCTTCACTTGTAGGGGTGGCACTGCAAGGAAAACAGTGTATGATCTTCCCTTGCACGAAGATGGCAACAAAACTGTCGTGTTGATGGCTAAGATTTTAGATTTGATAGACTTTTTCGAAAAGCATTCAACACTGTCGACCATTTCTTACATGTCAGAAAACTCTCCTGTATTGGCTTTGATTCTGTCAGCTGTTAATGGTTTTAAAACTACCCCATTAATAAATAACAGTGTGTAAGAATGCATGATGTTTACTCTGATTTAACTATAAGTAAAGGTGTTCCTCAAGGTTCAGTGTTAGGTCCAGTTCTGTTTACAATTTGGGTAAATTATATCATTCCCTGCAAATTTCATCTTTACGCAGATGACACAGTTTTATATTGTAATACAACTTCTGTACAGTCAGCCATTAAATGTCTCCAGTTTTCATTAGATTTACACCAACGTGAACTGCACAACCAGACATTAGTATTAAATTCAGACAAAACCAAACGGATGCTTTTCACCAAATCTACTTGTTCTGCAAATGGTACATGAATAGAGAGTGTTCCTCAGTATATACGTATATCTTGGTATCAGGCTAGCTGATAACCTCGGCTTCAAGCCTAGACACTAATTGCCAATTTGAGACCAATACCTGGTTTTCTGTACAGTAATAAGAATTGTTTCCCTATTCACCATAGAAAAATAATTGTTTTGTCAACATTCTGTATGTTCTTGAACGTGGGGATGCTGTATAGCACTCCGTCCTACAATGTATCACTTGTGATCCCACCCAACATAACCAAAAGGTAGGCTGGCCATCTTTCGCTGTCAGATGGGACAAGCACTGTTTTTTATTCATTTATACATTTCTAATAGAGAGGCTTCCACCTTATATTATTTCATAAGCCCTTCCTGTGGAAGTTGCCTCAAAACATTTATCTGAATTGAATAAATTAATCTCTAGATTTATTTGGCGAGGGAACAAATTCAGGATTGAATGCAACACCCTACAACGAAGGAGGAATGACCCAATATTCCAGGCTAGGTGGAAAGACGCTGAGCTTTCCATTATGAGTGATCCTCCAATTCATGCACTACTACCCCAACAAAAACTTAATGGGATTCATAACTGATGCAAAGAATCCACTCATCAAAGCTCAGCTAAAAATACGGAATACTATTAGGGATGAGAATAAACTAGAAGATATACTACACATAGAAATAAGCCAATGGTGCACTTATGACTCTATGTTCAAGGCAAACAAAACTGATTACAGATTTAAATCCTGGAGTGCAAGAGGAATAACAACGCTTTAAATATTTACTGATGCATACGAAAGGAAGTCTACTAAGGGTGTTATCTCTAAACTTTATAAAGGCCTAATGGAAAAGAAATCCAACACCACAGAATACATTAATACGTCAGCCTGCAAAAAAAGCTATAACCGGGCACTGGTTACTTCCTGATCCGCACACAATACAAGGATGGATTGATATAATGAAAAACATTTTTGTTGTGGAAAGGATTGCTTTCTCCCTAAGGGGGATTAAGTGGATTAATCATGTAAAAACCTTTACAGACAGATGTTGTGGAAGTATGAAAGACCTTATTTAGCTCCTCATAAATAACCTTTCCCACATGCACAGTTTTCCTCTCCCAACCTGGAAACAGTTTTCGTAAATATGAGAAAATATGAGGACTGCAGAAGAGTTTAAACCGACTCTGTATGCATATTTGACTTTTTATATGAACTGCTGTTCCAATAAAACAAAACTGAGGCTTTCAGTGCTAATCAACTTAAAGTGACATGGACCAAATTGTACCTATTGACAGCTGCAGTCCACGAGCACCTCTCGTTGCCTTAGAGTACCCATATGTTGTCCACTGCATGTGTTCTAATCCTTAGATGGAAGTCTACACTGTGACAGTAGCAACTGGGACGTCAGAGTATTCAGGCACCAACAACTACATTTTTGTGACCCTGGTGGGGGAGAAAGGAGAGAGCGAACGCACCATTCTGGACAACCCCGGACTGGACTTCTGTCGAGGAGCAGTAAGTGTGTTTGCAACGGGGATTTAAACTGGGGTTCGAATTTCACAATCCCTAATGTTTACCTGTGAAGCATCTGCTATTTGTTCGACTGTATAGCCGATCTGAAGATGTATTTTATCATTAAATGTAAAAGTATTTTCTTGTGCTGGATCTGATTTGGTCATTCTAGCATTATTTGACACCCTAATGTCAGGACTTGTGTCAAGTCACTTAAATCTCTGACAGAAGTTGGCAAAATATACATTGATGTTAAGCATCCTTAACCCCGAACTCAAACTGGAGCAAGTCTCAGCTGACATTGGGCGAGTGGTGGGGTTACACCCAAGACAATTCACCAGTTGATCACAGGGCTGACATGTGGAGACAAACAACCATTCATACTCACATTTGCGAATATGTGAGTATGTAAATAAAGGGGGCACTAAAAATCCATATTGATATTGACAGGTGGATTGCCAGTGAGCTGTTAGGAGTGGCGGAGCCCTTTAACAGCTTGTTGAGAAACAATTTAGTGTTTATCTGATCCGGCGTTATAGAGACCTTTCAGACTTTTTATAACACAATATGTTGGCCAATAACCAATTGTGTCACCCTTACAGCCACCTTGCGATCACCTTGTACGTTGACAGGTTTGGACAGGTAGACATCTACATTAAATTGTAAGTCAGACAATTTCTAGACCAACGCTGATCACTTCAGGGTCACTCTGCCAACCCTCATCTTTGGGTTAAGATCAACAGAGTCGATGCGCAGGGTTTGAGAGGGAGGTTAGGAAGTTTAATGTAGCATAGATCCAGTAGGTGATTGAATTAGTGAGGCATAGGTGGTTGAATTTGTGTGAAAGACTAGCATAATCCTGTTGCTGAAACGTTGTTACGAAAGGTTGTGTTTGGTTGAGTGATTGTCGGTCGAGGAATGAGACGACAGGGGATCGGTTGTTAGAGATGTACAGGGACAGAATGGAGTCATCATGTCGTGGCTGAAACATCTTGGAACCCCAGGGTTGACAATCAGGGTTGGTGGCCAAGCTTACCTCAGCTTGACAAGCGTGGTTGACTAGTCTCTGGTTTATGTAGGACAGAATGAGTTCAAAAGGGCACAGGTACGAATTCTGGAAGAGGAAAATGGAGGGAGACAGGTTGAACTGCTCGGTTTGAGGTTAAATATGAGGGTCTCTTGGGTTTCAATTCTTTTTTTTTTTCTCCATCTCCACCAGGTAGATCAGTACAAGGTTACAAGCCCTTCGCCATTAGGCTCCCTGCTGCTGGTCAGGCTGGAGAAACAGAGGTACTGGGTGGAAGATAACTGGTTCTGTCGCTATGTGACGGTGGAACTTCCAGGCGAAGGCAAAGTGCTCACTTTCCCTTGTTACCGCTGGCTGATCGGAGACACCAAGGTGGAGATAAGAGAGGGAGCAGGTAGGAAAGATTCCATTCAGAATAAAACCCTAATGGTACACTGGAAAGGAGCGGCCATATCAGCAAGGCAGCCGACTCTGCAGCTGCGCACACGGGAAACAGTTTCCATTCAAAATTTCCTGTGATAGCCACGCTTCTAGCATTGGGTTCTTCTTTTGTGCTGGCACACGGCCAGTAGCATCCGAATCAATTCAGTTTTTCTAAATCAGCCCATGTAGGTCTAACCTAAACCTGTTACTAAAGGTCCACTGTCCTGTCTCTCTCCTCTACCTTCCATCTGTAGCGAAGACAGTGAGGGACGACTCCTCCCCTCAGCTGCTGGCCCACAGGAAGACAGAGCTGCAGGAGAGGCAGAAGACTTACAGGTCCAACACACATAACAGCACACAGATGCATGCAGCCCCACCAACCTGAGCGGCTGTGTTCAAGATTTCGACACACTAACATCCGTCTTTTGTCTTATATCTGAACGGGTGCTGCAGCAGCGGTGTAGTTGCCGTGCAGGTCTGCATATTAAAATCTGCATATACACAGGGAAGAGTGAGTAGTTTAAAAGCCTTCGCTCCAGGCGGAGAAATCCCCCTAGACTGTGACTTTGGGCAGTGGTGTAACAGCTGTTGGGGTTGTTACTCAAAAAGAGTAATGTGTAATCCATTACTCACTTTTTAGGCCACTTAAAAAATAAATGAATAAATAAAAAATATATTTTACTTTATTACTTCCAGTAGAAAGTAATTTGTCACACCTCTCATTCCATTACTTTTTAATTACTCCACAGCATCACCTGATATTCATAGTCATATAATTGCCAGTTAACAATACAATACATTGGCCCCTTTACATGTTTGAAATATACAGAGCCCTTCTGGTGACACTGGTGAAAAAAAATAAACGTTATTGCTTAATAATGTGTGGCCACCGCCAGGAAGCTGCAACATCCTCATCAAAAAGCAAAGAAGTCATTCACTGCTGCTGGAGGTGAGGGCTGTTGCTTTGGTAATCGGACACCCGGTATAGTCAGCAGTGTCGTCAGGGCTTTTCTCCTTCCCCTTAGTCAGCCAACACACCGGTTGTAACTGAGAAACTGTGATGTTTATCGCAATCACGGCATTATCTGCTGCCTACCCTTTGTTACACCTCTCTTATTGCTAATTGGAGCAGCTGACCCCCCCACACCTTTCTTTGTGCTGATCTGAACTGTGACTCATAAATGATTTGCGAGCCGTAGCTTTTGGGAACCCTTTACCCCTCACTTGTATCATACTCTGTGTTTGTATCTTTCAGATGGGTAACGTGGGCTCCAGGGATTCCCAAATGTATTGACGCCAAAACAGAAGCCGATTTACCCCAAGACGTCCGCTTTGACAATGAGAAGAGGAGCGACTTCGAACATTCCTTGCACTATGCGTAGGTGGTGCACACACACACACACACACACACACACACACACACACACACACTTTCTTGATAACCAAAACAGGTCTTAATACTAAAATGAAAGTTTAGTCCCTGAAATGTACTGTATTATACGTATATGCATCCGTCCTTCTCATTAGCTTGCTGGAATTGTCTCTGAAGAAACTGGCCATCAGGTTTGGGAAGTCCTGGGATGACTTGGACGATTTTAAGCGAATCTTCTGGAAGCTACGAAGTCCAATAGCTGGTGGGTAAAAATACATATCGTGTATGTGATATTGCTTAGTTGTGTGTGTTGTTCCTGGGACATCATAATTAATATGGCTCCAAGACCCCCAAAGAAACTGACTAATCACTGTTTTGTAATGTCATAGTTAACCTTAACCTACCAATCGGTGGATAAAGACCAGAAAAATACACACATGAGAGAAATGTTCCTTTTAAACACCTCTTGAGATTTTGAAAAGTTTTATTGTAATTTCTTCCTAAACCTAACCAGACAGGGACAGAAAAAAATGAAAGAAATGCAAAATAATACGTGGAGTAAACTCCCACGTGACTGCAGTAGCCACGGGTGTAAATCGCCTCCGTCTTTGTTTAAGCAGCTCCAACAGACATCATTCAGTCAGTGCTGAGTTTCAAAGACAGACTGAAGTAAACGGTGTTTAAAAAATAACCACTCTTGCTGGGTTGCTTGGCAGATCTGACCTGATCAGTACTGCACATGTGCAGCTCTCAACAGAAGCCCCTAGACTCAATTAGTCACCCGGTATGTGTGTGTTTGTATCAGAGTACTGTATGGAGCACTGGAAGGAAGACTGGTTCTTCGGCTACCAGTGCATGAATGGCTCTAACCCGAGGATGATCAAGAGGTGCAAGAAGCTGCCAGAGAACTTTCCCGTCACCCCAAACATGGTGCAGAGCTCCATGGCTCCGAGGACCGACCTGGACAAAGAACTCAAGGTGGATGGTTGCACTGCATCCGTCTGCATAGTTTAGCTTTAATATGACAACTTTACCGCACTAAATGTTTCTATTTTTTGCTTCTCTTCTGTCCAGGCCGGGAACATCTACTTGTTAGACTATGTCATTATGGATGGGATTCCCGCTAACACCATAAAGGGAAAACTTCAGCACATCGCTGCTCCACTCTGTCTCCTGTACCAACACCCAGATGAAGGACTCATACCGATTGCTATACAGGTAGATCACTTACACCCATCATGCCCATGGACCAGGATGAAACTACAGGGTTACAAGGTTACAAGGGAAATGTATCATCATTTTTTAGAGCACATGGGTCTCCAGGGTAGGACGACACACTTAAATACAAAAAATCCTGTGAACACAGAAAAAGGGTGGGAAAAGGACAAAGACAGGAAGTGGAACGTCACAGGACACATACGGGTGAATTCAGCAAAATTCTACAGATTAAAGAGGAAACATCTGAACTGAAATCATGAGTAATATTATAATATTATATAGATATAAAAATGTGAGAATACCGAAGGTAAACCTGGGAACATTTTATAAACATCTGAAAATACTGAGTTTGGTAATTATAGAAATGATAAAATATGAGAATATTGAGTATAATGTAGAAACATTTTATTTAAATCTGAGAGACCTTTATGCCATCATTATTAGTATTTCTAAAAATGTGAGAATACTGAAGGGAAATTCGTAATCTGGTGAGTTATAGCTGAACTTCCTTTGGTCTGGAAGGTTCTGAACTTCAAGTTTCCTTGTAGTGTAATAATTTCTCCTAATTGTCCTCAGCTCGGGCAGACTCCATCCCTGGACACACCCATATTCCTGCCCAAGGACCCACCCCTGGCCTGGCTATTGGCGAAGATGTGGGTGCGTCACTCTGAGTTCCAGGTGTTCCAGGTGCTGTCTCACCTGCTCCGGACTCACCTGGTCGTAGAAGTGTTTTGCGTAGCCACTCTGAGACAGCTGCCTGCTGTGCACCCTATATATAAGGTGAACGTCCACACGAGTCACATTATTATAGAATTATTGCTTTTTAGTCAGAGGATTTGATCTGTGTTCAGTTCTGTGGAGAGTGGAGTTAATGTAACTATAGTGAATGGTCAATATAACAGCATGCAACACACATTATGCTTCAAACGATGCTCTGTGTGTACATGTCAGCATCATTCTGTTATATTCAGATTCATTGTCTATGAAGGAAGCCGTGCAAGGAAGCCTCTTCATGAGGCAGCAGTGTGTTGCTTACTCCTCATTTGCGTCGAATTCTTACAAATCAGGGGCATCCCGCTGGACATGACACTTCTGACCAACACCAACACGTTAAAAATGTTGCACGCGTGGCTTGTTTCTTGCCCGAAAAAGTCCACAGAAACATTTCATTGAGCCAATTCTGTAATATAAAAGAAGGTTTCCCAAACGAGCTGCCACGTAGGTTGAGTGGGTAATCCAGGGGTAACACTGTTCACGAGTGGCATTCGTCCAATCAGGTGCAGCCACGCCTTCAACAACTATTGACAGATAAAGTCTGTTTTGGTCACAGGTGTACAGCACTGGAAAGCGTTGCACAGCCTTGTGGACGCTGTACCTTGACTCTGACTCAGTTTTGCATGTGAGGGGCTCTGCGGTCAAGTTGCCGATAAATAAACAACATTCAGTTAGACTTTCAAAATAAAGTTTGTTGAAAATAGATAGCATATTATGGCATATTATGATGTTACTGGTGTTGTTTTAGGTTTAGGCACAATAATTCTTGGCCAGGATAAGGAAAAGATTATGCTTCTGGTTAGAATAACTACAGTCCATCGCATGATGGTTAACTTACTTACTTCATCTGTCTTAACACTTGGTCACATATTGGACATGAACTACAGTCTTGAGGGGGAAAGTCGGGTGATCTAACCACCCTATCCATCCCCAACTTCTGTACTAGAGAGGCACTTTAAGAAAATTAGCATTTAAAGAAACTAGTTAAAGTAAGACACCTGAGATCTATGTTGGACAAAAATTGATGCTGTTGACTGATTTTTTCTGGTGTGTTACACTTTATTGGTTTTATTGTTGTAGATAACACCATTATGAACCTCTGTCTTCCCTCTGCAGCTCCTGGCTCCTCATCTGCGCTACACTCTGGAGATCAACTGTAGGGGCCGCACTCAGCTCATCTCTGCTAATGGCATCTTCAAACGGGTGTGTCGCTCAGAAACAGAAACATCTGATTGCGATTTTCAAACTCAATCGATGTAGGCTTGATGTATTTTGCCAGAGGCTATTATGGCTGGGTACTATATTGATATTATCTTGATATAAAATTATATGTTGGCTTAGATTTTAGATAGAACAGTAGTCATATCATGAAATGCAACAACTTCTCACTCCCAGTGTGTAAACCAGGGCGGCTTAGTCAGCAGCCTTAAGCCTCAAACTGTGGCGCTCCACCCTAACCTTCTAAAAGCTTGGTGTAAGTAAGAAATAACATGTAATATTGAATGTAATATGAAAAAGTACATTATATTGACATATTATGACATTTGGACTGGTATAACACTGGCCATGGATGTGTTTAGGCAACAAAACTACTTAGTTAGTTTTTAGGAAAAGATCGCACTTTGATCTTGTTAAAATAACTATGATCAGTCTTGTAACTCACGTCACATTACGTTTGTGACACTCAATCACACCTGATTCTTGCTCACAGACTGTATGACACAGCCAACCACCTGACCACTCCCCGACTCGGACTTGATCTGTCTGCTGCTGCACTGCAGGCCGGTTACGAGAAGGGATGTTATAGGTGTGACTATGTTGTCAAGATCACAAGTGTGGGGGTGTTGACCAGGCTGCTGTAATTTTAGTATTGGGAGTGAGACAGTGGCGTGTGCAGACTTTTTGAAGGGCAGGGGCGAAAAGAAGGGCACTTTAGCGTTCGTTTTGGCGCCCAAGAGGGCACTTTAGCACATGTTTTGGCTCCCAAGAGGACACTTTAGAGTGTGTTTTGGCTCGCAAGAGCGCAGTTTATCATGTTTTAACCAGCTTGTGATGTCCTGTATAAAAGAAATGAACACCAAACTCTGTTAAATCATTTGTCAGTGACTGATTGGATGATGCTCACGATGGTCATGTGTGTGCGCAGGTTGTGTCCACTGGCGGTGACGGCCTGCTGATTCTGGCTCAAAGGGAGTACAAGGTGCTGACTTACCGCTCCCTCCAGCCGCACAACGACTTCACCGACAGAGGAGTTTTCCAGCTCCCAAAGTATTTCTACAGAGATCACAGCCTGATGTTGTGGGAGGCCATTCACGGGTACGTCAAACACATCATGCACAGCTGACTTGACACCACGGCTGGGTCTGGTCTATTTATGAAATTTGATCCACTTCCTCATATAAGTATGTTCAGCATCTGGTATGTTCACCGTCTGCTTCATGCGGTGCAATACATCTCCTTCACGCAGAGTTGTTCAGGTTGTTGATAGTATCTGTGGAATGCTGGCTCGGTCCTCTTGGGGTGGGTGTGTGAAGTTGCTGGAAAAGGGCAGGAAGTGGAATGTACTGTCGCATGGGTCGATCCAGAGCATTCCCAACATGCTCGAGTATGCAGGCCATGCAAGGAGTACTTTCTAAAATCCTGGCTGTGTTAGCAAGAGCTAATGTGTGAGTTAACAGTTTGAGTAAAGTGTAGAGGAAGCAACCAACCAACCAATGAGAAGCAGAGAAGGGCTACGGTAGTGTCTTATTCTATTCGGTGTGATCATACATTTGAAGTCCTGCACGAGTCGACTTAATGTCGTCGGTTTAAGGGAATGAATTCAGTGATTAGAGGATATTGCTGAGGTTTAAATGCATGTGTGCCTCCTCTTCTACCTTGAGTCATATTTTTAACTCTACCTCTTCTTTCAGTTTTGTCTCAGGTATAGTGAACCTGTACTACCCGTCCGACCGTGATATGCAGCAAGACCTGGAGATTCAAGCCTGGTTCAGAGACATATCAGAGGAAGGCTTCACAGAGCTCCCCAGCTTTGGTCTGTACATAAAAAAAAGTTTCCTATATCTAAACATCTAGGTTAAAAGATTTCTTGTTAAACCAAGAATGTAAGCATTAAAATGACAGTCAGAAATTCAGACAATGTTCTGTAAGAAATTTCTTAAATATTTAATTGGGACTCTGTTACCAAATACTGAATAACTGTTTGAAATTGTGACATCTAAATATGTACCTAAAACGTGCAGTGTACAGTATGTCATCGTAATAGTGTTATTTGTTAAACATGCTTTTGTTACACTTGAAATCATTTATGATCCATTTTCAACAATGTTAAAGCCAAAAAGTGGCTACACTAAAATATGTTCCTGAACACACTTGAAGCGAGATATCAACAGGCCACGCAGTAACAGAATCTTGAAGTAAACCATGGAGTGAACTTACATTTTGCTCTGAGATGCTGGCGCCCTAATTATCGATCTGCTCTATAGCTATCTAATCTGCTCGCTGACAGCTCTCTGTTACTGCAGCTTTTCCCTTTGCATGGTGGTTGGCCGCCGGTGGCAAGGCTCACTACTGCCACCTGCTATAACAAGGCAAGAAATGAAAGAAAAAGAAAAGTTTAAAGAGGCGCTGATATCGATACTGATGATATTGTCATGTGGCAATTATCAACACAATATCAATTATTATTTCGTTTGTATTAATATCACAGTTATTGTCAATACCGGCAATCGGCAACACCCCTATGCTGAATATTGAGTCAGATCATCAGTGGACCCACAGTCTACAGTATCTATTGACATGGAAATATGTATATCATTTTCATAATTCAGCATATTTATTGCCAGAAAATTACGTAATAAAATTAGATAATTTGCAGTGTAAATAATGAGATCCCTTGTGCTGAGGGTGGTGCGGTGCCTACCTTATCTATACTGCATCTCTACTCTACTCTATTGTGTAATGACAATAAGCTCAATTTAAGCTGATCCATTCCAGTAGTTGATGGTGGCTGTGCTGTACGTTCAGGTCTGCCCAGTAAGCTCAACACCAGAGAGGAGCTCTCCACCCTGCTGTCAGTGGCCATCTTCTCCAGCACATCCCAGCATGCCGCGACTAACAATGGACAGGTGCTCGACACTCAGACACACACACACACAAACACAAACACCATGATGTTTATGGTTTTGCTGTTAGCTCTGAGATGCCCTGGTGAAGTGATGCCAGTCGCTGAAGTTTCAGACATCGTACTTAAACTCATTCTGTCTCCGTTGATCTTTTTCCAGTTCGACTGGTGTGCCTGGGTCCCCAACACCCCCTGCACCATGAGACGCCCCCCGCCCACGGACAAAGACGGCGTCACCATGGAGATGATCATGGCCACCCTTCCTGATATCAGCCAGTCCTGCGTGCAGATGGCTATCACGTGGCATCTGGGGCGAGCGCAGCCAGATGCAGTGAGTCCACCCCTGCCTGGTTCATATAGTGTGAAATTATGTATTAAACAAGGACAATTTTAAGAGGCTCGTGTCACGGCAGCACTCATAAAAGATACATAGAAAATCATTCTGAAGCAGATTGCCTCAACTCCATCCACCCAGGAAATGTTGATCTAATGAGGATGATAGACTTTGCGGAGCTGGGTTGACCTTAAGGCCTGGGGCCAGTAAAAATGTGCAAAAAACTTGTAACCTGGATGACATTTCCTTCATCATTCACACACACGCACGCAGAGGCACACGCCAGATAATGACATCTCCCTTTCCTGGTCAAGGATCGAGTAGGTTCTATTCGAAATCACTGGCAGGTTGAATCACAAACAAACAAACAGCATACTTTTGTCTAATATATATAATAATAGCTACATGTATAGGAACATATACTCTTATGATGTCATACGTTTGCATACATAAATGGAATCAATTGGAACAGTGTTGAGTTATTCCCATGTTCCATTTGGCATGGCCTTTGAGGGAACCCCCATTCAACAATCCATTGATGCTGCTGTATATCAAGCCCAGACAACACAATGGATACACATGTTAAGCTCAGATTTCAGTCTTTGATGACCAAATGTGTGACGTATCCTCGAAAAGTTCCAGGGAGGAGTTCATACAAGTAGAATGCCTGCAAATGATGAAAAAATACTGGACCACGATTGGCTTACAAGCTTGTAGTCCAAGTGTGTGATAAATAATAGAATGTATCTCCTCGATCACATCACATCATCCACATTAGTTCCTCTGTCTTCAGCAGCTTTCTGTTGTCTTTTGCCTAGATACCTTTGGGCAAATACACAGAGGACCACTTCACGGAGGGGAAAGCCCAGGAGCTGATTGACAAGTTCAGGAGAGAGCTGAAGGAGATCGAGGACCACATCCTGAAGCAGAATGAAGGACTGGAGCTTCAGTACCTCTTCCTCCTGCCCAGCCGCGTAGAAAACAGCATCACGATATAGAAAGACTAACAGGGATTCATTCTGTGTGGTATCTGGACATCGCTCACATTTGTTTTTACTTTGGCATTTTTAATGTTTGTTTTTTTTCCAGCTTATCATGTCATAAAAGTCTAATGTCATTCAATATTGTAAAAAAAAAGGGAAGAACTAAAAAGTTCAAATGAGGGAAACATTTATTTGTGTGAAAAATGTTTATTGTTATGATGTGTCTTTATTGAACAGGCAGTACGTGGAATATCCCCCAAAAGCACTTTGGTTGTACGACAGCCACGTCAACACTGTGACCAGCGTTCAGTCAATATGGTCCAACATGTTGTGTAAAGAGGAATCAATATATGTTATGTTATACTGTTAGCCAGGCATTAGGTGTAGCAGCATTTTTTTTTTACTGGATTGCAGGCATAATTGAAGCATGAAATAGACCTTTGAGAAAAAAGCTGTTGATAGAAAATTGCTTCAGTCAGAAAATATGATAGCTTGTGTTCAACTGGGAAGGGGGTCAGTAGTCAGTGGGCAGACAGTAAGACCAACGAGGACGCTCACTTCTGGCACCAGATACAGCGGGTACCATCTCCCACCTGTTAGAGCCGAGCAAGAACGCCTACTGATGAAGACTATGTGAAGACCTGTTTTTAAACCGTCTGTAATGAATTCAAACAATCACAGGGACAGATCTTGGTGTGCTCAGGTGTAAACAGGTGGACTGTGAATTGGCTGTACTTGTGCGTGTTTGAAATTTAAGGAAAGATGAGCTGTAAGTGAACTGTGAAATGAAAAGTCCAGGCTTATGCCAATAAAACAATGTTCTAACTCAGTTGTCTACGTACGTAACCTTTGGATACCACTGGCACAAAGGATTTCTCTGCGGTTTGCTACAGACAGAAAGACAAACAATTGAAATGAATAAATAACTTGGATTTAATGATTATTATTCCAAACGCAGGTGGATACTGGCATAGTCAGAGATACATTGCCTTGTACAGTACAGAAGCTATGAAAGAGGAAGTCAAGACAATATACTTAACAACCTTCAAAAAGGTCCAGTGTGTAGGACTGAGCTGCATTTAGTTCTGAGATGGCAGACTGCCTTCACCCCCATATTCCATGTGTATAGGCGTTCCCTTCTTTATGAAAACCCACGTCTGCCAATAGAGCTGCCTAAAATCCAACACACTGGGCCTTTAACAATTATCATAATTACTAAACAAACTTATTATAATTTCAGCACTCAGAGGTAGAATTAATCTCATCTCAAATAAATACATCAAGGTGCAGAACAGTGACTTGGTCTCACACAGCATTCAGTCTCACCCTTATAGCTTCTCATTGAGAATGTGCAACCCCGAGACAGTCAGGTCAGTAATCAGAGAACAGGTGAATGTCTTTACGCCACCCTCGAGCTGTCGTGGGTACTGCTGGGAGCTCCTCAATCCAACAGGAGGCACTAATGCACCAGTTCCTACAGAACAACAGAACAACAGTCATTTCCTTTTTTTCCCCCCCTGTTGGCTGCAAGTAATGTCAAAGCCTGTTTGTTTATTGTGCTTTTTTTGGAACTGTTATCTTACAACAGAGACGGACCGAAACACTAAAGCCTTGTGCTTGTTATGAGATATAAAAAGTACTGCTTTGAAATGGGTTTTTACTTTAACTTCTTGCCGCAGGTTTGAAGCTGAAACAATATGGGTAAAACTGTCATACACAACATAATAATACATACATTTAACAAAATACACAAACATAGTTGTAGTCAGATCTACTCGTGCCCTAATGATGAGGCAGTGATATCATCAGCAATATTTAGTCAGATTATTTTGTTTCAGATATCCCTCCTGCATTCAGTAACTATAACTGTGTTTGATGCCTGGATTATGTGTTTAGAGTTTGTCAGAGCCGCCACTCCTCACCTCAAACTATCATATGTCAGTATCAGGCTGTGTTCGGTCAGGGTCCGACCTCGTTCACAGGGAGAACAAGACTCAATTAGCTAGAGGCCACTAGCTGCATAGATGCAGTAACTGTGCTAACTAGCTAACGGCAGCTACCAAATAATTATCAGCAGCAGTTAGTGGTTCCTCTGGTGATCTAAGTATTGAAACTGTTTCAAATATTCAGTATCGATACCAATTGATATTTTGATAGCATTGATACCACTATACTACAGGTACATTGTAGTTTGGATGAACTAATCATCTCTATTCACTGCGGTCTGGCCCTTTTAGAAGAAAAAAAATGTCAATAACAATAAACTCAAAAAATCAAAATAAATGAAATCACCTTCTGCTTATTGAGCCTCATCTGGCAACAAGCGAAGGCGCCGAACAGGATGTAGACAGCAGCTGCTATGAAACAGTTGTAGCCCACATTGTTGTATAGGTCGTAGATCCGCTGAGGGTTTGTACTGAGGGGGAAAAATTCAAAACAATACAGTCAGCGGGAAAGTACTTAACGTTCAATACACTCACTTAAATCCGTTATAGCTGCCATACCGTTGCAGTCAGAAATTTACGTACACTGGTAGAGAACATGTATATTATAGCAGTCTTGAGTTCCAGTGATTTCTGTGATGGAATGAGTAATGATGGACTATTTCAAAAACAAAAAAAAAACCTTCATGTACTTCAGAAAATGTGACCAAATCAGCTGGCTCAAAAAAATACATACAGTAACTTTAACAATCAATTAAGATTGTTATGCAAAGTTGTGTGAATCAAATATTATTTGTAGCATGGTCTCTTGACTGCTTCTGAGTGATTCTGATTGATAACAGTGGTGACTTTTCCGGCCCATTCTAATAGAACTTATTTACACGTACACACACCCATCTGACTCAGCTGCAAACACAACAATGGGAAATATCTAGATCTTTGTTATGTACAGGTTTGGATGTGGGTAGCCTAGCTTAACACAGGGACAGAAGTGACACACAGTAGAGCTCCAGTGAGGTCATTGTGAAATACAGTGGAACTCAACGACAAAGCTGTACAGGCAGATCTGGAGAGAGGCGCGATGGTAAAAGCCTTACTCTGCGTAGATGTCTTTATCTGTCAGAGGCACGTCTTCGATTAGCACCGCCGAGTGCGTGGTGAAGAAGATCCCCAGTATGGCCTGATGAAGATGAGGGAGACTTGGGTTAAATCGTGGGGCGATGGATTGTGTTAAAAGCTACCAGTAAGTGAAACTGAGACCGAAGAAACTTAATTGAGATTCAATTCATGTTTTGGTTAATAATGGTAAAAAAAAAATATTTGAGGCAATACATCTATATGAACACAAGACTTGACTAACAATATTGCACCAGATATGTATTTCTTTAACTCAATGGGAATCGGAGTAAACAGTTCAAAAGAACGATAACACTACTATTCACACTGTCCTGCAGACGAGAATCAGTCTGTTTATCCTGATTAACATCTCATTTCTCTCACTCTGTATAGCTTCGGCGTCCCCTTCCTCCTCCTCCCCCCTTTTCATCTACATCTACCTCTCCTGGCTCCTGCTGCCTCACATACAGGCGGACCTCAGTCGTCACACCCTGGACTCCACTGGATCACTGACCTCCTCTGTTTCACTATCTCTTTACATCATATTTCTGATCAATGTGATGCCTCTTCACTCTGATCTATCCCTCTTCCCTCCTCTGTGGCTCTTCCTGAGGTATACATTCAAAACAATCAACTTTAATAGAGTGAAAACGTTTCCATATTTTTAGAAGGCATTCCTCCCCCAATCCACTGCAATAATTTACGTTTAGCTTCAAAAGTTCTACAGACTAGAGGCTGTGGAGGAAACTACTTGTGACGTCATGACTTCTCAGTTAAGGAAGACTGTGTTCTCACGCTGTAGCTTCGCTGTAGGTCCTCCGAAAAGGAAGTGACTACTGACAGCAGAAAGAAGAGAAAGGACAGTCACGCTCACCAGCATTATGACACCCCACGTGCTCAGCACCATGCCGCACGCGGCGAGTTTAGGTCCACAAATTAACACGCGCATTATGAAAATCTGTTTAAGAAAAAGCGGGCGGCTCGCGCTCACTCACTCCACACAACCTTCTGATGGTCATTTGTGCAGTCAGGTGACTGTGATTGGATACCGGAAGTGTCCGTTGATAGCATGTACATGTTTAACCATAGGGCTGAAAGAACTCGTGTAGAAATAAGTTATATTACGATCTTTCATATCGAATTTAAATATGCCACATTTTATTGGTGGTTTTACATGGCCAAATGCAATTCAGTATGTCAAGAAGAAAATGCTTCCATTAGACTATTAAAACTGACAACTGTTGGTGTAAAGCAACACACCTTTAAGATGTTTTAGCAAACTATAAAACATTGATTATTCTTCTGCAATAATGATAAAAATGATGTGGCCTTCACATGTTCAGTCACAGCCCCAGCGACGATATACAAAGCCGGGCGCGAACGCAGCATGACGCACTACTATGCTGAGTTCGAGTACTAGCGGATAAAACAAACTTCAGCCCACACAGACAGCAAAATGGAAAATAACACAATTATGTCGTTCTTATGTCGTGTACTATCTAAAAGGGTTCATGAAAACATTGTCATTGATGTTGCTCCACACCTGCTTTCACAGCAAACTATGAAAGAATAGAGGAAGTAACTTAGTATCTCAAAACTAATAACTTAGTATTTAACAATGATAATTTACTATCCCAAAATAATGACTTAGTACCTAAAAAACGACTTAGTATCTAAAGATAATGACTTAGTTCTGCTAAGAATTGAGAAATATTTTCAAAATGGTAACAAAAAATAATAACTTACAAATCTAGTTTCCTGATATGTGCCAAAGTAACAACAAGAAATGACAATGCTTGGCAAACCATGAAAGAATAGAGGAAGTAACTTAGTATCTCAAAACTAATAACTTAGTATTTAACAATGATAATTTACTATCCCAAAATAATGACTTAGTACCTAAAAAACGACTTAGTATCTAAAGATAATGACTTAGTTCTGCTAAGAATTGAGAAATATTTTCAAAATGGTAACAAAAAATAATAACTTACAAATCTAGTTTCCTGATATGTGCCAAAGTAACAACAAGAAATGACAATGCTTGGCAGACCCAAATAGATACCTTAATTGAAGACTACTTAAGATGTGAATTCACAAATTAAAACAAACTGAGTGGTTTTGGAGGAATCACATTATATCATTACATGAGAACATTTCTAATTATTTTGAAAGTATTTGTATGCAATGGTTGATTCATAATTTTGAGAAAGCATCTCATTACTTTAAGAAACTAACTCATTGCTTTGAGATAAGTTAGTCAGCCTTTTGAGTTTCTTATTAATATCTTTTCATACTAACTCATTACTTTAAGATACTACGTCTCTATATTGAGATAGTCATTATTTCTAGGTAGTTTTTATTTTGATTAAGTTTCTCACCGTAATGAATTAAAGGATGGTTTTCTTGTTTAATCAGCATTGGCGGGAAAGGGCCGCTATACACAATACAAACATGGAATTTACGAGGGAACTTTGAAGGCAACACTAGCTGTATCGTTGCATCCATTGACTGGTCTGACCTATCTGTTCCCGGCGGTAACTGACCAGATACAACGGTGTTAGCGACATGCAGTGGTCCGTTCAATTGTCGGACTGTTCCAGCCGTCGACACTGAAAGCAACGGAAGAGCAGACTTGTAGCTGTTCCGCTAGCTAGCGTTACACCGAACGGAGCATCAAATGCTACCTAGCTACACTGTTAGCATCTTAGCAGCTGTTCCGTCGGCCCGAAGGCATCACTGAGTGCTATACATTGTGTGGTACGACAGAGAGCAGCACAATGACCTCAGCTTCCACTAAAGTAAGTCGTTTTACACACGAACCAGCGAGATGTCGTTGGTAGTATCCTATTACTGCTCAGTATGTGCCCC
Organism: Acanthopagrus latus; assembly: GCF_904848185.1. Lineage (NCBI taxonomy): Eukaryota > Metazoa > Chordata > Actinopteri > Spariformes > Sparidae > Acanthopagrus > Acanthopagrus latus. Next base: position 10,210,929 of record NC_051048.1, read on the forward strand.
CCCCCCCCCGCTACTTCTAACCGTGCAGCGAATCGTCCACAAGGCTTAACACACTGTGCAACTTTTTCATGTGATTGTACCTGCCACCCTGTTGAATGATTCCACAGAACTACATTTCCCAGTTTCACTTAATATTTAAGTCGTTTCCGTGCAAACAGTATGAGTGACAGGGGACAATGACAGGCACCGAGTCCAACTCTGACGCCAGAATGGGTGTGTGTTGTTCACAGGTTGGTGAGATCTTCTCTGCAGCTGGGGCAGCCTTCACCAAACTAGGAGAGCTCACCATGCAGCTTCACCCAGTGGCAGAGTCCAGTCCTGCAGGGTACCCCCCCTACACACACACACAGACACACAGACACATTTTTGGTTAGTCACCAGTTGAACAGAGACATTTGCAGGTGTAGTGACGCATGCTCCCCATTTTTTTAATGGCCTCTTTGGGATTAAATCAGCATTTGTGGTCAAGGGTTTTCGCCAACAGCAATGGGTTGGTTCCAATAAAATCCCATCCACGATCCGTGCCAGCTCATGCAGATTCCAGAGTCTTTTCCCACTTCTATTCATGGATTTTCTAACATAAAAAAATATAAAATCATATTAAAATGTCCTGTAAATGATGGCATTCTCTATATCTAGAAAAAGAATGTATGTGGATGCTGCTGCTAACCAGGTCGTTTCCATCTTCCTTCCAGCGGTCAGACGAAGACACCAATGAAGAGGAAGCTGTATGAAGACGGTGCTCTGCCCGCCCCCTCCGAGGGCTCCAAGAAGGTTATCAAGAAAGTCACCACCCCCGCTGCCATGGCAACGCAGGGCACGCCAACCATCATCTCTGTGCCCACGGCTCAGGTCGTCGTAGCCTCAGGACGACAGGGCTCCCCCTCCAGCCAGGCCTCGCTGAAGAAACAGAAGACCGCAGGTGAGTAAGGAAAACTTAAGCGTGTCATAAACAAAAAAAAAAAGGAAAAGGAAAGATTGAAGCAAAACAAAGTAGAATCCACATACTCTTTCTTTACTCACACAATATTTTTATCAGTTTTATCAGTAATTTATCCTTGCTTAGCAGTACATAGTTCCACAAGCATCTAGAATTTATTGACAGTGATAACATCACTGAACGTGTTGAACTGCTAGCTTGTAGTCTAGTTCAGGTTTATGAAATATATGATAATGTATAAAGTTTTAGACTGTGACAATAAGTATAAGACAAATTCTAGCCATCATTCATCTGTGGAGACGACGCAGTAATTAAATCGATCAATTTTTCTTTTGAGCTATGTCAGTCACAATGTTATAAAACAGAAATACAAGACAAGACGATTTATTTTTCTCTTTTTAAATCAGCAACTGGAAGAATATCAATGGTGGCACCAGACACACAACTTTGTGTATTCCTGCATAATTACACTACATTTGGTAACAGTGTACTTCATCAGAATATGAAGCTTTACACAGAACCTTACAGTATGAATCTAATGAGGATTTTTTCTTACCGATTTCCACAAACAGGACTAAACTTTTTGGTGTGTGTGTTTGTGCGTGTAGACGTGACCCTCAGTGCTCTGAATGACTCAGATGTCAACAGTGATCTCGTGGACATCGAGGGGCTGGGTGAAGGATCCAACTCCAAAAAACTGAACAACTTTGACCAAGGTAAAGTTCATGAAGTATGATGCAAAGCCTGTTGAATGGTAAAAAAAAAAATAGTTGGAGCAAAAACACTTGTTCAGAAGAGAGTTATTTGTATCCGTACTGAAACGCTGATGTTGAATCTAGTGTCCCTCAAGTAACACACAACCCTGTCCCATGCTACTGAAGAATGAAAATGAAAGTCACTTCACTGTAATACTTGGGTGACGACATAGTCCTTCATTACCACCTAGTATTAATTCACTAGCCACCACCACAAAGTATATTGGCCAGCTGTTTAAAAAAAATGTTGAACCTTTTCTAAAAACAGAGCAAACTCAAACTGACATTTAAAAAATAGTGTTGTCGAAGGCTGACTGTTGTGTCGCTTTACGTCTTCCGTGTCTCCGCAAAGAAAGCTGAACTTGAACACGCTTTGAAGATTACTAGCAAACAGCCTCCTAGCTCATATATTCTGTCTGCTTGAGAAGGTGTAACTCCATGCCACCAGGTGGTGCTAGTCTGTATTTGGTCTTTCAAAAAAGGGAAACCAGATGACCCAGGACTGCTGATAACAGTTGATATAATAGAGCAGCATTTCGACACCAGTCTGTCCAATCAAGAACACGTCTGATAAAAAGTTGTAAATGGCTCTGACAGAGGTAGAGCAGAGAAATTAGGAGAAACTACCCTAAATGGGTGAAATAATGAATACTGCAGCAAAAGGCTCATAGAGCTTTCCCCTTCATGTCCCTATTTCTGTTCTAGTGCACTGATTCACCTGGCAGAACAGCCAATCAGAGGGATTTCTCTTACTGACAGCCTCTGCCACCAATTCTACATGCTCAAATGGCCGAAAAGCTGCTGACAAGGGCTAGATGATGCACAACCACCACAAAATCTAGACGCGACAGATGCTCACCGTCGGCCCACAACCTGATGCTCCCGGGCACAAACAACTCATGTGACCTTATACATCACACGAGGGATGTGTCAACAGCTCACCTGAGATCTGAGCAAACCTCAAGATTTGAACAATCCCCACATGTGATTTATCGCTACAGACTCCTCACCAGTATATTAGCACTGAGGCGAAATGTCTTCAAGAACTTAAGAAAGTCCAGTTGCCTTAGTTTTATATCAGGAACTGGACGACTGAGAACCTTCACAGATTTATGTTTGTGACATTTTGCATTCAGTTTGACAGGCTTGGAGCAGAGAGCCACTGACAGGGTACGGAAGTCAGAAAGTATTGAAAGACAGACTAACCCATTGTTGATTTTGGTATTTTCATGGAATTTGTTGACAATATAAAAAAAAAAAAATCCAGAAATGCTGTTTTTTGTGTCCCCATAGATAACCTGAACTTGGACTCGAGCCTCATCATGAACCCCAGCGACCTCCCTCCTCTACTCTCCCGTTGACCGCTCACTTTCTGTCAACTTCATTGCCATGATGGACAAAACTATGAAAATGAGTTTGTAATGATCTGGACTTAGAGCCAGACTGACGACACACATTAGAGGAACTATAGTAGTACTGAACATTGTGTTGTGTCGTGCAGGACCACTTTTTATAAACTTTAAAGGATCATTTAACGTTTTCCTTTTCCTGAGATTCTTTTTATACTGTTTATTTTAGATGGTGCGACTCCCTTCTCATTTACTTTTCTTTTCGTAGAAATGTCCAGAAAACCAGAAAATTGAAAGACATTTTGTGGTGGGGAAACCTTTCCTTAGATTCTTACCTAATTTCTTTAGAGAAAATAACAGGAAATCAAACATGATGTAGCAGAGAATTTCAGCTGCAGCAACCAATACTCTCAAAATACTCCAATACTCAAATACTCTTGATCTTACTTTACATTTTTGTTTCCCACTGATGTGCCAGTATTGCAAAAGGACAGCGAATATTTTTAGCAACAATTGTATTTATTTCAGGTTCAGCACAGTACTGCTACATTTTGCAAACAGGTGTATTGGTGTATGTTAACACAAGTCTCAGTTTACATTAGAATATTTTCAGATATTAGAGTATTTAGAATGTTGGACTCAATTGGTTGGTTGGTGTGTGTGTCACAAACAGGGTTCAGATCATACTCTCCGTAATTATCTCCTTTTCTATAACAATATAAAATGCCCTTAATTCAAGGTCCATTGCAATGATTTCCTTCTGATCCTTGAACCAAAGTTGTCATGACATCATCAAACTTGAACTGATGAAGGAGAAGTGGATGAAAGATTTGGAAAAGTGGACCGTGTCTCATTGTTTTCTCGTGTTCACTTTCTTTCAATCTCATGACTGCTTCAAATAGACAGTTGATCTGGCTCAGCAGGGAGAAAACAGCTTATCTGTGCACCAACCAGCACCTCTAAGACTCACTGGTTAATATGTTGTTTCTTATTTGTTTCTCTTTTCACAGCCATGGAAAGAAGTAAGCAAGATATATGTGCAGTTACAGAGGGAAATGTGTCTTGGAACATCATCCTGGCCTGGCTTTCAGCTATATTTCCATGTAGAAGTACTAGCAATAACCCATATTTATAATCAGACATGCATATAAAAAGTAACTATGGAAGTTTGTTTTACCTCTGTCAATAATGTACATACAAACTGTTCTTTTTTAGCGATGGTAGCATTTTACATCATGTATGGTATGTTTGAGATTTAATGCAGGGCTATTTTCAAATAGCTATGTATTTAATAGGATTTATTTTTTATATGATTTCCCCCCTAGATGATATAGTATAGGTAATGTTGTTTGCCTTTCATAGAAAGCTGGATGATAATGCAAAATCACAAAATGATCCATATCAATAACTCAGAATATCTACTAAGGTATTCACAACCATTTCGTAAAAAGTATTTGATATTGTTGCTAATACTTAAATGTGACTGAAAAAAAAAAAAAAGTAGAATGTAACTTTTTTATATACATGCACACACATCATACTTACTGTGATAAAAACTATCCATCTCAAACATGTATGTTGTGCTGAAATGATGTGAAACCGGTGGCTTTGACAATCACATTTGATAACCTAAAACACAACACAGGTAATTAGTTTGAAACCATGCTGAACATGCAAAAACAGTGGTATTTTCCTTTAAAGGTGTACAGAAGTAGACCCCTGTAGTTTAATAGAGACCCTTCAGGATTAACTGGCTGTATGAGATTACATGCTGTTTTATAAAACTGATTTGACTGTACTGATGATCAAGTCTTTTTCATGTTTGCATCCACACCAAATTTCACAGAATCATATTCAGTCCTTATTTTGTAATCAAGTGAAGCCCCCCCTCCTCCTCAGCAGTTTGAGATAATTACTATACGATCAATTAATTAATATTTTCAGTCTCAATTTAATCTGAATTGTCTGTTTTCTGTGTATAAGCATTTGTAACTAAAGAAACCATTGGAGATGTTTCCTTTTCCCAAATTATATATATATTTATAAATCCTTATGAGAAATCCTCTGTGAAAGTGGGGTGGCTGTCTTTCATTCAACTTAATTGGTTTAGTATAAAGAAGAGTGTAAAACATGAAAGGAGTAGACATTTTGTTTTTCAAATGGTGGGGTTTATTAATTAACAAACATTATGAAATGCACATCAATAATATTCCTGTCTGCTTTCAAATTCCAATATGTTGAAGTAATGGGTAATATTTATGAAATGACACTGGACATATATATCTCTTTCACAGATTAGAAGAAAATAATAAAAAAGCAGAACAGAATAGTTTCCTTCTTTGTTGGGAGAAGCTGATGTTGGAGATTGTGTATGTGTCTGACGGGAGCAGCACATATCATACTGGTAATGCAGAGTGAACTACCAGTAATGATGTGCTGCTACAGCCTGACACACTGTCTCAACACACACACACACACACACACACACACACACACACACACGCACACACACAAATTCAACAGTATCCAAAAACGTACTTCCACTGTGTTGTTGAAGATAGGCTCAGTGTGACGACAACACATCAAAAGTATCAGACTGTTCATTCACTACAGCTTTATATCTTTGTAGCGTGTACCTACCTGTTGGTTAGTGAATACTCAGTTTGTACTAGGAATTTCTTTTGGTCAAGTAATGAAATAGCAACAAGGCAAAATCACTTTTAAGAAGACCTTTGACGAGCCAGGTCCAAAAATATTCATGCATACAGTGAAGGGAAGAATTAAGTAATTAAGTTGCTGTAAGTGATTTATTTTTATCATAACAAGTGATAACTCAAGCTCTATATTCCAACAGTAATCACTGTTAGAGAGTGTTTGGTCAGTAACCCATGTCTCTCCTCCCTCCGTTCATGCAGTAAGAGAAAAGAAATGTTCTGGTTTCCCTGCCCACTCAAGCCAAAGAGCAGAACTTCTATTTGCTGCTATGTTGGATGATTACTGCTGCATGGTGACGTAGAGAGGAGAGTGGGAACTAACTGATTGCTAATGGCCAGGAAGTTTTAATTCAAACATTAAAATATGTATACATTTTACACATAAATGTGTAATACAGGGACACTGGTATACATTTCAACAAATGTGTGTGAGGGCGCATGAGTTACAACCATGGCCCCTATAATCTAAATCAACTGATTAGAGATACAAAATAAATGAATCCATTGACTCATGAAGTGCACTTAAACTATAATGTTCAGGGTTGCAGAGGTTTTGATTATCTAATTATCGTGTTCTTATTTATTTTAGCTAGGATGTGCCATTTCTGCGATGTATGATTGTATGTTAAAACTTTTAAATAGGTTGTATTTCTGCCATCTCAGTAAAAAATGAAGGGACCAGATTTCCTCTTGCCATTTAGAGAAACTCACTCATGGTGACGGTCAACATCTTACACCGCTCTGCTAACGCTCATCATCACTCGGACACTTGGGGTCAGTCACTGGGAGCTAGACGCATTAAAGCAATGATGTGATGGAAAAAAACATCTCTATTTTTATCAGCCAAAGTTACCATGGACATCTTTTGTTATTTGGTACCAGTAAACATGTCCTCATGAAGTGTCCTCACTGTTATTACCAGCCGCACAGCTGGTAACATTTTCACCTTGTTGCTTGTCACACCTTGTCATTGCTTCACAATGACACAATAACGTGGTGGGGGGACTACCAAAGAATCCGTTTTGAGCACTTTGCCAGGTGTTTATATGGGATAGTTTTAAAACTGTGCAAGATGCAGTCACTAAACTTTACAGGTGTATGGTTGACATCGAAATGAAGGCTGCAGATGTGTGTGGTCTCATGTAATAATGTAGTTGTTACTGCGGAAGAGTAATTGGTCAGAACTTGAACATGTTGACAGGTGTTGCAGCTCTTTTTTTTTGTTTCCTTCATTGTCTGAATCGTTCATCGTTCACACAATCTTATTGTATTTTCTCTTGGATCAGCAACTTGCTCTTCTATCATTTTGTAACAAACTACACAATTATCCAATATCACGTTTATTTGGGGTTTTAGTCAGACATACTGTATGTGGATATGCTTTCCTCCATTTTAATAGTTTATGTCAAAGATAACAAAGCTGTGTAATGATCGACATTTCTTTAACACAGGGTGATGACAGGGTAACTTTTTAACTTTGGAGGGTCAAAACTGCAAAGCTTAGTTATGAGCCATGGCAATAAGCAAAAACTTATATTATTAAGATCCCAAAAATGGTTTTAATTGCCTAACTTCTGTCAAAGAGCATTTTTAAATTTTTAATAATAATAGTAACAGTGATAACCTGTGATTCATTTCAAAATGTTTTTATTGGTGTTTCTTTTTATACTACAAACATCTGGCAGCCCAAATCAAACCTTATGGGCCCAAATTTAGGCAGCTGTGCTTTGATATCATAAAATATTAACAATACCATTTGATATTCGTGTTTTTGCAAAGATTATTCATCAAAATGTGAGCAGTTCAAGAACACAAATGACTAATTTCTTCTGATACTTCTGATATGGATGGATTAATTTATTGGCTTTAGCAAACGGGATACTCCAAAAATTGTCCTCTTCTGCGTGCTGCATACAGTGAGGTGACTGCTTGTTCTCTGAATGCCTGATACATGTACCACCATTTTTACTTCAAGCTTTCCCCTGAACCTTGCTCTTAGTTCATCAATCCGTGTTTACGGTTTCCTAATCCATTCACCCAGATTTCAAGACCTTTTGTTTTTTTACCATACGACCCCTGGTGGCCTTGGTTGTAGCTCACAAGAAGCGTTAACAGTAAGATGCAGTTCATGTTCAACAAATTATTATTTCAATAAACTCTGACCTTGGTTAATTTTGTTACCAAAATGTTTGTGGCAATTTTTTTAATGACTGTTAATGAAAAGTAAAACTGTCTCCCTTCTGTAGCCCTTGTGAAGGTAACCCTAACCCACACACAGTAGGAGAATGGTAAGTACAGTTAGTCAGCTGAACAGCATTTTACTCCAGTCACTCATTACACCACTTTAAATCCTGTCTTCAGGTTGTTTGGTTTTATGCTGAACCTTTTTAATGAGTTTTCAAAAATGCCCACTGTGACAAGTCATTCAGTCAATGTCTTTCATTCAACCTCATTTTGTCCAAATTAACAAAATCGAGCTAAATCATATACATTTCGCTTTCAATACAAATTTACTAATTTTCAAATGTACTTTATACTAATTTCTAACTTGGAAGCGATGAGTGATCTGAGCAAAAAGTGCAGAAAAGGCTCAGACTGAATGCCTTTTTAGGGCAGTGTTAGTCACCATGACAGGAACTGTGAGGGACATAGGATCACATGTTAACCAGTTTGTCACTGGCTGACATGGCTCATATATACACAACATATAACACTACAACACACACACACAAACACACACACACACACAAAAACATTCAGTGGTGATACCAAAAGTATTGTTGAGCTGGGAAATATAGCCTTAAAATAATATTGTGATATTTTAGGTTATATTTTGACACACAATACACATAAATTAACATTTTGAAATCTCCTCTAAAGCACTTCATAAATTAGGAATAGGGCTTGATGACAGATGACAGATATTTATGACCAAATACAGTGTACTTCGATATAATAATATTGTAGAGATGATTACTGGTATTTTGACAAAATATTAACACAATAAGATCCCAAGAAAATGTTACATTTTCCAGTAAAAAGTGTGCAATTAAACATAATTTTGGACCATTATTATTACCATATCAGGGTACAAAAATTAAGAAATGCTAAAGAAGATAATGGATAAACACTTGAAAAAGACAAAGACAAAACTTGCTTAAGACGTCCACTGTGGAGCAACTACAACGATTAGATGGGTGGAGAGTCATTTAATTTTGATGCCCTCAACATTGATTTTACACAGCTTGATGCTGCTGCTACGCCTTACAATGGTCAGAAAGCTGTTTTCTACAAAGGATTTAGAAGAAAATTAATCAAACTTGTCAAAAAGAATTTGGACAATATTCAACACAATAATCACATAGCAATGCAGATGAAGCTGCTTACACAGAGCAGACACATATCCACACACATCCACACATAGAGAGAACACATAAATCAGCTCTGAAATTTAAGAAGACAAGAAGTAGGAACAAGAGTTACTGCAGTGTAAGATATGTCAAGTTTGAGCTGAATCCCAGGGCTCACGGTGGCAGCACATAATGATTTGGAGTGAATCAGCACATATCTGCAAAACATGATGTGCTGCTAGAGCGTACCCTGGACACACTGAGACCATGAGTCCATCAGACTTACTGGCTCACACTGCACACACTCTAGGAGAAAACATAACAGGGAAGTCCATATGTTATGCCTTTTTCTTTCTTATTAATTATGTTAATTTACACAAAACACTTCTTAATATTCTGATGTAAATGTATAATACAATCATAGCCATTATGCTTGCACATTGCTTCAGTGGGGATTCTGTTTTAGCAGTTAATTCCTGCCAAAAATCAACAATCTGTTGTAAATTACAGAATTAAATGAATTATTCTTAAAATGGACACACATTACATTTTTGAATGTTTTCTATTATTAGTAAAGGAAAACTAACACAGACAAAATGGTTGAAGAGGTCAAAATGGTAGAAGAGGAAGAAAAAAGAGGAAGAACCAGAAGAGAAGAATACATGAGATACACTCCCTATCTGTTTAAAGAATTATAGTGGAACACTTTAAATAAAAATAATTTGTTTTTGGAACGATGTTACATGTGTAAAACCATATTCTCACTTTCTGTCCTTTTCTGTGTTTTTTTCTTCACTGTATATTAAGTGCTTAGTGAGGAAAAAACACATGGGTGCAAGTCAATCTGCTTATGTATTTTTCCAGGCCATTTCACATTACAGATTTCATGTTTCTAAAAACTTTCAAATTTACATTGAATACTAAGCAAATGAAGAAGAATGAAGAAAACAAACATATTTCAGTGTGGAATATGAATACACCCTGCCTGTGATAAAGCAGAGGCCCAACATAGTGGAAAAAGTGAAAATCACCATGCTGATCAAACAGAACTCGAGAAATAGCAAAAAATAAAGTCAAGCAACAAGTGCAAGACTGACAATATAATTTTTAACACTGATGTGTCTATACATGAAGGTATATCTCCACTCTGCAAAAATACACCCCAACATCTCATCTGGATCTTTTTACACACAAGTTTTATATCTGCCAATGATGAGAATGACTAGTTAACAACACAAATCACCTTGTTACAATAATCCTCTGCATGGTGTAGTGTGTAACAGTGTAAAGCAAACATTCTTACATATTTTTCTCTCGCATATCAGATGGGACAATTTTTAAAAAAATCTTATTTCCAAAACTCTATTGCAGAGGCGATTGGAGGGCTAAAACTGAAACTTAATGGTGGACCTTGGGCCAAGCGCAAACACCTATTATATTGTACTGTACTATGTTGTATTGGTAAGATGCACAGTGGTAATGTATGGAGACCCTGAGAAGCAAGTGTGATCTAAAATTGTCTTCTCTGCTGTGTTTATGATTTAAGATCACGTGAAAAAACATTTTGCCAGGAAATCTTTTTTAGGGACCTTACATTTTTTCTAATTGCTTCTCAGGGATTTCATAACACTAGAATTCCAAATCCCCTGAATTGGCTGACTTTTGCACAAAGTGTCTCTCTACCCACCATGCTTGGATAAAAAAGAATGAATAATTAGAAAACATATATTTTTACAGAGCATTTTATCGTACAAAAAATAAAACCGCAAACACTGACATATTTTATGATATATTTCTAAAAATAACTAGAAGCATGTGGCTGGCTGAATCAAACCTTATGGTGGGCCAATTTTTGCCAACCCTGATCTAGTGTCTACTGCCTATACGAGACCTCTCGTATAACAGCATAAATTAGAAGGACTTGCTCATTTATGCTGATATCATTTAGCACATTTCAGCATGGTAAAGAACATTAACATATATTCTGCAATTTGAAGAACCAAAAAATAGTCATGTGACACAGGCTAAAATGAAAAAAAAAAGTGGGGCAGATGGAGTTTGTAGCTACAAGACAAAAAGAACTAGAGGGAAGGTGTGATGAGCTGAACAGCATCTTACCTGCAGGCCTGCCGAGGGTCACACATTAAACTCTGGAAAAGGAGAAGATGAGTTAATGAGAGGGGTATGAGACAAGTGACAGGTCATGTGTAGCTGATGCAGCCTTGGAAATAATCAAGGATACTGCCACATACAGTAGTTTTATATATGACTGTTTATTGGTCCAGCTCACTGGCTCTCCATCTCTAGGCACATTTTTCAGCAGACTTTATTATTGCATCTATTCCTCAGACTAGAGAGACTGAGCTAAGTCTAAGGGTGCATTCAGCCTAAAGCAGGCACTCCATGGTCCATTTGTTTGATGTGTTGACCCCCCCGTCAGTTTGCTGATAGATGAAATTGCTATGTTGTTATGCTACTAGTATGCTGGTCCTACTGGTGATCGTTTTTGGCCCACACTGACAGATTATAAACAATGGTTAACAACCAGGATATCAGGCATATGATAACTGTGTGTTTTAAACTGGGGCACAAGACTAAACCGGCAGATCAGAAGTGAAACATAGCGCTACACAGAGGAATGCCTGTTGTGTTCCTTCTGCAGCATTTTTCCATGCCAAATAGCATGCCACCCTACTGACCCGTTCTACTCAGTCACTGATCTCCAGTCATGCCTCTGCCAGATTAGGTTAAGCATGCCAGTCCTGCAGTGATGGTCAGCATCCACCGATTTATTATTTTTTTTATAAAAAAAGAAGTTTGTAACTGGTGCACAATGCCAAACTGAGTGAATACACATAACACATGACATTACACTTCAACTGTGGTTTTAGCATTTCGTGCTGCTAGTCTGATCACCAGCTAACGTGACTGGCCACTGCAATATGACGTTGCTTCTGCGTTACTCCAAACAATTTCGCCACAGCTGAAATTAACTATCCTCATAAAATGAATGGGAAGACCTGGGTTATTCCTGCACCAGCTGATTTGAACATATGTGTCAGGTGAGAGGATAAGAAAATATGTACTGCTGGAGAAGGATCCAGCAAGTCAAACTGAAGGACTACCCTGCTTTGGCTTGTGATGCAGAACTATCCAAACTTCTGAACACAATATCACCACGCACAGCTATAGCTGCAACATACTACTGTTTTATACAGCCACTAATAATAGCTGTATGAATAGATTGTTTCTCTATTTAATGTCGGATTCAGGTATTTAAATCGTTTATTTGCTTTTGATCAATGATATCAAATTAACAGGGATATAAAAACAGAGAGAAAGCAGCAGAACCTTGCACTGGACAAACTAACAACAGATTTAATCAGAATTACCAAAACACAAGGACACCTATAAATGAATCAGATTCACAAGTTGTGTTTTTAGTTGTGAATTTATCAGATTCTGTATCTGTATCCAATGAAGCCATATTAATGTAACATAACCAAAAGAGAGCTGCTGAGCCATGTTAGCAGAATGAAGCTGTTACACTTTGGTTGCAGCTATACTACATAAAGAGGGTTCTAACAGGAACAATATAAAAGCACTCAATTACTACATTATGTGTCAGTTAAATGAGCAGTAGGGTGAGCATTGTTACACTGTCTCTACAGTGGACTCACTTGAGGTCTGGTATATACAATAGGTGTGTAAACAAGAGGAATAAAATCGTCTTTGAAATGTATAATATAATTACCAGTTAAAGGGGGGGGGTCATATGGGTAACAATTCTCTGTTGTATCAAACTGCAAAAACCCAGTCTTACCATCTGGCCTCTTTAAGGGATACACACCTTGGTGTAAACAATACGGTGGTTAACAAATTTCCATGTTTATTGCATATTATTTGCATATTTTTGTGGTTTACAAATGTAAATGTCTCAGACATTGCTATTACAAACTACACATGGCTACTCCGAAGCAATAATTACAACCCACAATTATTGATAACTGCTATATGATTTTGAATAATTCTACGAAGTTGGAAAATGACAAAAAATGCTGATCACAATTTTCAGTCCAAGTGTAGGTCTTCAAATGTATGTTTCAACCAGTAGTTACAGATGTGTTTGATATTTTTAATTGTAAATGACTTCTACAAATAACTGACTATCGAAATTGTTGAAGAGTGTTATTTTCTGTCGATCTGCTATCCATTTAGCCCAATGTATTCATTATTGTAGCACTAAACTGCACTATAAATAGGATGCAAGTACAACATTTGAGTTGTGCTGTGTTACACTGTGACTAACACAGTTAATCTGCCAGTTACTAATTTTTTTGTGATTTCTGATCTGGGGCTGCAACAGATGATTATTTTCTTCGTCAATTAATCTGTCAGTTATGTTCTTGATTAATTGTTGGTCTATAAATGCCAGATCTGTGTTTTCTAAAGCCCAAGATGTTGTCCTCAAATGTCTTGTTTTGTCCACAACAAAAGATATTCAGTCTACTGTCATAGAGCAGTAAAGAAACCAGACATTTTAGCCTTGAAAATTACTCAAATCAGTTAATCAGCTATCAAAATAGTTGCAGATTGGTTAAATAGTTGCAAACTAATTGTTTAATTGCTGCAGCTCTAATTCTAATAATTAATTTGTCTGTAAAATGCCAATTCTAGGTTCCCAATGCCAAATTGACAAAACCCAAATGTATTCAGATTAGCATATTCAGTTAACAATAATATACATCTGTAGAAAAGCTTAAATCCAAGTTTTTTTGTGCCATTTTTGCCTATAAAAGGACTAATCAATTATCAAAATTGCTTGTCATTACTATTCTGTCAATTAATTAATGAATTATAAATATCATAAAATATATAAAGCATGGTGTGACTGCTAAGCAAAAGAGGTGCCTTCCCTTTCTATCTTTAAAGCTGAAATAAAATCTGAGGAGAGGACAGAGGAAGGAATCATGGCCTGTAAGCACCACACCCGCCTGTGTTAGACTTTCACTTTCAGTAAAGTTGGGTGTAGGTGATAAAATTGCTTAAATACAACAAATCCTATGCCCCAAAATTAAAGACTGGAAAATCAAATACACTTTGAAAAAAATCAGATTAGGAATTTGAACAGAGAAGTCAATATCTAAGACAAATATGAACATGGTGAGGTGGAAAAAGCAGTAACTTAGTTACTTATGCTGAGCCTCCAGGACTGCTCAACCAGACGGCCACACTGTCAATCAGAAAGATGGAAGGTGATTGGATTTGAAACTAGAGGTCATGTCAACAGGGGCAGCAGCAACAGACAAGCATTAGATTTAGATCCGAAGTCCCAGTCTCATTCAAAAAAAAAAAAAAAAAAAACCTAAAAAAACAAAAAACAAACATGAAACAGAGAGGTAGACAGAGGAGGGGGTGAGGGACAGAAGGGAAAAAAAGAGCACAACTGCAATTGTGGTGGAGGGTAAGGAAGAAAGAGAGGAGCAACGCAGAGCAAAAGCTCCTGTCTGTGGCCTGCTGTTCTCCCATTCACAGCAACAGAAGCCATTTTAAATGCTTCAGAGAAAAAAGAAAGATTCACTTACCTTCTGTTCCTAAGATCATAACCCAAATGATGGAAGGATTGACTGCTGTCTAACAACACTGGTAGTTAGCTGAAGAAAGTCTCCCTCACTTTCTCTCCCCTCACTTTGTGTGGATGCTCTTACCATAAGGCCAGTGTCACGAACCAGACACAAACTAGTCTACAATCACAACTAGTCATCACAAAAAATAATACAAAACGAATATTAAAAAATTAAAAAAACACCAAACAGACCCATACACACTGCATTTAAGCTACAGAATGACAAAGGTACTGAAATGAAAACAGGAAAAACGGCAGGCCTAAAAACGTCACTACACACACATACACACCAATGGGAATATACTCAGTCTACTATAGTGACAGAGAGAGAGAGCAGAAAAAAGGCCTGTTAGGGTTTTCTGGTTGCTCCTGCTTCTGTTTCTAGTAAGAGGGGGAGTGTCGGGGGGTTCTGGTCCCAGTTCCAAAAAATGTCCCCCCAAAAACTGAGTGCCCCCACCACCACCACCACCACCACCACAACCACCCCCATCCTTCCATCCTTCCATCCTGGCCCTTCACATCTTCACCTCCTAGCTATATGAGTGTGTGTGTCCCAGTCCTCCTCAGTGCTGCCTGCTGCCTCGCTGGAGCCCCAGCTACGCACACTGAGACAGTGAGGAGGTTCAGTAGGCATAAAAACCTACAGGGCTGCAGCCTTTTTCCCTGGCCATCACTTTCTACAATAAAAATCACCATTTTGGGGGGCGCCGAAAAATCTGAAAAAAAATCAGGTCACCCCTGTGGGTGTGTTTGAGATAGGTGTGAAAGAAGGGGTCGGACGGAGCTACTGTTCAGGAGTAAAAAATTAATTTGTGGGAGGTGAGGGGGCTGCTGCGCTGTGCTGAGCGCTGAGCTGTAAGCCTGCCAAGCTGCTCGACTGTCAGACTGGAAGAAAAAGACGGAGGAGACTGAGAGAAGGGAGAGGGAGGGAGATAAAATGAAGAAAGTGTGGCTCAGAGAGGAAGCTTGCTACACTTTCATACACACGGTTTATGAAGTCTACTTTCACAGGAAAATAAAAACCATAAACCACAGCGGAGACATGGAGAAAGTGAGTGCAACAGGCCAACTTTTACACAGCCAAACACGGAAGGAAATGGCTAAACAGACACACAGGTAGACTCGCATTAATGCCAAAATATGCTGTTAATTGCACTAACGGCTGGGCTCAGCGTTTGCCTGACTCTCCGGCATTTTCTCATGTAATTTGGTCATTAGATAGGAATCGGTGAGCAGGAGGCCGGCTCTCAGTCGGCTGAAAGTGCTGCTCTCAAACTACACTGCTTTACCAAGAGGACACCGAGGCCCTGCCCACTCCCTTTCTGTTAGGCGTGCATGCGTACGTACACACATGCACAAACACACACACACATACAAAAAACAGTGAACATAATAAAAAAAGACTCTGCTCTTAGTGTTGGTTAAATTCTGACTTGAAAAAAATCCTCAACCAGACATACGAATAACTTAATCCTCAGAATTACTCAGTGAAACACTAGAACAACACCAGAAATTACCTCACTTATAGCTTGTAATAATGACCACCAGGCTCCACACTATCCCTGTTCCATCATTCCATGCTGATAATAATGCTGGCGATGTTAGTGAAACTGCCAAGAACTATGCATGATTTCTTAATATGTTTATTAAAACTTTACTATTTATATGTCCTAATGACAAACTGTCAGCCTAAATATTTGAACTAAATACTATACCTGGTGACACTCGGACTTGTTTACTTCATCATTCCCTGATTCAAAATGTTGTTACATTTACTCCTAAGTTATATTTAGGGTAGTTCGTGTATGTCTTTTTGCATCAAGACAATATTGAAGACTGATTCTGTCTAGAAGAAATAAGGTCCTGGTAGAAAACAGTTGTTTTCCTTAACAAATGAGCCATTCAAGAAGGTAGGATTTTGCATATCTGTAACAAAAATCAGGCACTGGCACTTGTATCAAAGAATTTCAATATCAATGCCCAGCCCTAGTTCTGTATTTAAGATTAAACTGCTTCTTTCCTTGAAGATTAAAATTGATAAACAGTTTTTAAATTAATTGTTAAGTAATTTATTAAGCAACAAAAATCATCAAGTTGAAATGTGAGGATTTGCTGCTTTTCTCTTTAGGTTTTTGACTGTTGATCGGACATGTCACCTTGGGGAGGGGAATCTTTTCACCATTTCTTTTTGACATTTTATAGACCTATTATTGATCCAAAAGTAATTGTCAATTCAGTGAAAATATATCTGTAGCTTAAGCAAAAAAAAATTGCATAGAAGTTTTCATCTTTCAAATAAAGTGAGATACATGTGTACTCTATAGGAAAGATATGTTCAGTTTACATCCTACCATATGGTAAATTGATGGTACATTTAAGATGATGAATATTATAGTATTATAATGTAATGTAAAAAGGCTATTTCGTACTTCTGAACTGTTTCAATGTTGAATTCTACTCTCAACACTCACAATGTGTTATACATTGTAACACATTTTGTAATTATATGGTGAAACCTCTCAGTCCTTGGTGATCTCATGAAAGCCTGTCTCTATGACCTAAATAATCACTCAGTTGACAGGAAATAGATGGACAATTGTGATAACGTAAAGTAATGCTTGTTACATTTTCAGATGTCATGAATATTTGTTTCGTTTTTGTTTTTTATCAACCTCACTGTTAATTTCTTGTTTGTGGGTTTTGGATTGTTGCTCAGACCAAGAGAGCTATAAGAAGACACCACTTTTGGCTGCTGTAAAATTTGATGGGCAAATGTAATACTTTTTGACTTATTATTGATGAAATCTATTAAATAATATCAAGCAATAATAAAGATAAAGACTAGATGCAGCCCTTGAAAAAAACATTCCACATAATTTTTATGTAAGCACCCTTATTAGCAATATTCAGCTTTATTTATCTCATATTACGTGATTTTCCTCAGAGAAAACATACCATATTTATATAATATGAAAGACAGAGCTGACTACTTGACATTTAGTCTGGATCTCAGTAGATCATTAAAAAGGGGTTCAATCAATAAACACAAACCCTTCAACTCATAATTTTTTCAAGATAAACAGGATACAGGAGACATATGATTATCTACACTCGATGAGCAAACTCAAATGTAGAGCTGAGATGGTGGTATTTTTTCTGCTTATCATACAGTGAGACTACACACTGGATGTTGAACATCAGTCTTAACTAAATTACTGCTGAGCAGTGGGAGGGAGATGGAGGAATAATATGGATTTCTTAATATATTCACTTAGTCGAATCTCTTCAGAAAAAGGGAACACATTACTCCACAGACAACAATTTTTTCCCATGTGATCTGTATAAAAAGGTTTTTGGCTCTCTGCATTACAACTGCTTGCACTTTACCTTTAGGCTAGTCATTCCTATAAATTATATTATTGGATTACATGCTTCTAATTGATAGTTTATTAAGTTTTAACTATGCTATAGCTATTTTTATATTCCCTGGAAAATGACACCAGCTAGCCTATTAATTATTCTTTTGTGGGGCAACTTAACTATTCTGTGAAAGGGCCTGTTTTATAAGTTGAACATCAGAAGTGTTGTGCCAAATTTGACCTGAAATCAGCTCTCAACCCTCTAGTTTTTGATGTGGTGTTTCTTGTCTAATAAATGCGGTAAGTGGGTTGTTAACGGAATTATCAGCAGGTTAAAAGTCTTTAACTGATGTGATGTTAAGAGAAGTGCCTCGGTAAGATTGTATCTGACGAGTTGTTGAAATGTGCCCCAACTGTCGACAGTCTCTGCATGCAGTGGCAGGATGACAGACCGGGTGAGCCTTCGGCAAACTGCTGACTAAGGGTTTTTCTAGCGAACCGACGAGTTTGCCTGAGCGGATTTTTATTATTATCATTTTTTTGGCACACAGTCTAAACTGGATTAAACCAGTTGTCCCTAAAAGTGACGTTCATAAAAGAAGTAGCTGCTTAATTTCACTAAACTTTAAGAGTAATTTCGAGGCGTACTGAGTCGGAGCGGACCGCCGGCTGGGGTCTTTGGGGAGGGGGCTGTGACTGGGGGAGTGTCCGCCACCTAAACTTACTAAGTTATTGCTTAACTCTTTTGTACAGAAATATAAAACAATCCATCCAGTGTTAACGTTAGCTTACACGAAGGAATTGCTTAGATTTTTTTTTTCTTAAAAAAGAAAAGAAAAAGCCTTTCCGCCTCAATGTAGAAAGGGCTAAAGCGGCAGCTGTCCGACAAAGGAGCCATGTAAAGCTTTGTTTGTAATGCGAAACAACCTTTGTTTCTAACAGCAGTTCATTACAGCCTACTGAGCAGGAGGTTACACAACGGCTTTACTATACAGTGACACCAAATTCACACAGAAGCTGTTCGCTTTCTTCCCCCAAACATTGTAACATGCCAAAAGCTACAGTACTTAACGAGAAATATGAGAAAAAAAACATTAATAAGTATCTCACTATAATTAAAAAAAATAAAATAAAATGTAATGACTGAACTGCTTACCTTCCGCAGAAAAAAAAATGTCCAACAGAAAATTGTGTTAAGTTACTCCTCGTTTTACAGTAAATATGAAAAGGAGGAAATTAAGTGGTGTGTAAAATGTATTTGAAGCCGGACTCTCATTCTGTGTCAGTGGAGAATTTGAAAGTGGCGCCAATCGCTCTGCTCCTCAGCTCCCCACGCAGCCGTCACACACACAAAAAATAAATAGAAAATCAAACGGACATGCAGCAATATTTCACCGGTATCAAAATGTGCCCGTCGACCGACACAATCGAGCCCCGTCGTTGCTTTTGAATAATATCGCGCCTGTGATTTTTATTTATTTTTTATGTTAAATGAAAATAACCGTCAGAGGCTTTTGTGGGCCGCGGTGCAGCACGGGAAATCGAGCAAGGCGGTTGTGTTTTGAATTTCTAACCGGTCTGACAGGAGAGGAGGGCTAGTGTGTCTCCCCCTGCAGGGGCCGCGTGCGCGCGCGCGTGCCAGGGAGAGCTTTTGTGATTGTCAAGTTAAACTTCGTGCACGCCGGGGGTGCGCGTGGACATAGGTCAAACTGACAGACATGACATTTTAGAGAAGTCCTGAGATGAGATTAACCTCTCCTTGGCTATCTAACTGAAAAATTGCAGGTCCGTAGCCAAGATTTGAGAAATTCCAAATGTCATGAGCTTTTAGAAGTAAGATTTGTTTTACTAACATCCTTTATGTTGTCTTATTTGAACCTGATAAAGTGACAAAAGTGCAATAACCCATGTATTTCAACTGTAGCATCATTTATTACACTGTACTGCATTATATATTCTAGTAGAATGTACATTTCTTGTATTTTGTTCAGAATGTATTGTTCTTGCTTACATATAGTTATTATTATTATTATTGCTATTTTCACTATTATTATTATTTACTTTTTTCCCTGGGGGATTGAATGGGAGCAGCTGTAATGCAAGCAATTTCCCCTTTTGAATCAAAGTATCTCTGATTCTGATTCTGATTAGGCTTTTTTTTTTTTTTTCATATAGCTTCAAGTTACGAAAAATAAAAATAAAGAAGGATGTTGATCACTGTTCATTGTTGACACAAAGATGTGAAAGATCACATAAATATGACCACATGCAACAATAACAATACCTTAAATATATAGTGTAGAATGGCAGCACCTGGTAAAATCCCAGGATGACATTTTGCTGCTCACATTGTCTTTTGTTTTGTTTTTTTTCAGAAATAACTCATCTACTTTTGCATAAATGAATCTAAGGAATAAGACAAGTTGGAGAATAACAATAGAAGCACAAGAAAAGCAGGAGTTCTTTGGATTTTCAAAGGCTGTAAAGTGCTTTCAGTAGTCCTCTGAAGCCTAAAGCTATTATTATTTACAATTAATAATTATAGGCCTACACTGTCCACAAAGGTTTAAGCATGGCAGATGCCACCATGTGGTTGTTATTTGCTCCGTCCACTGGAGGGCATTCCAACTTTGCCAATGAACATTGGTAATAAACAGGTGGGCCTAATAGCTTTGTTTTTAAGAAATCATTTAGCTTAGGTACTGGTTTGTCCATTTGTAGAAGTGAAAGGCATCACTTTGATGCTGTTAAGTTAGATGTCAAAGTTAGCAGCATCATTCAGAAAACACTGTTGCTCATCAGATTCGACAGAAGCATTTCATTTTCACATGCGGGCGGGCCAGAAATCATACCAGACAGAAGAGCTCATTTGCGGTGGCAGACAGTGAATGTTGTCGATGAATGTCATACTTTTATCACGCTATGCGTTGCAAGCCTGTTATTAGCTGCATTCTCAACTTTCTGGAAAGGTAGAGAGTAAATAGTGGGCATAACTTACTTATCTTCTATCGTTGTCTTTGTCACAACTTTTGACTTTTCTTTCTGAATCGGTCAGTGCAGTCATCACATGCAGTCTACCACAGTTGTGGACGTGGGAGTAATTGAGGGTCAGGAATTAAAGTGAAACTCTGGCCAAAATGCAACCTAGGCTTTTTTTAGTGAATGTATATGAGTCAAACCTTTGTGTAAAAGCATAATTACAACGAAAGAGGCACTTTCAAGATTGACCGTATTTTCGTTTTTTGGCTCAAACTTATATTCAATGGGAGAGCATGGGGCACTTTTAAGCTAGCATCAAAATCGCTATTTTTGAAACACTAAGAAGGCTCGACACAACATGAAACTTTCTTATTACCACCAGGGTCTCTACACATAGCTCCACTGAAAAACATACACTCTACCCAGATGTGTCGATCCCCGAGTATGTCTGGGCTGCCATGACGGCGGCTAACAGAACAAGCTACTGCTAACGTGAGTTGTTCAAAAATTTTCTTTTTAGTAAACTCTGTGTACACAAACAATGTTCTCAATGCTTGTGTTCATGTGTAGAGACCCTGGCGATACTATGAGCAAAGTTTCATGTTGTGTCGAGCCTTCTTAGTGTTTTAAAAATGGCGATTTCGATGCTAGCTTAAAATTGCCCCATGCTCTCCCACTGAAAGTGAGTTTGAGCCAAAAGCAAACATACAGTCAATCTTAAAAGTGGCTCTTTTGTCGTATTTATGCTTTGACACAAAGGTTTCACTCATATACATTCACAAAAAAAGCCTAGGTTGCATTTTGGCAAGAGTTTCGCTTTAACAGATGGCTACAACAACGTAGTCAACAGATTGCGAATGTAATAAGTGTGCATCAAACTAGTGGCAGGGACTGTTGAAAGAACTATAGAAAATTGGAATTTCCTCCTTCAAGTCGTGGGCGCTATGTCTGTAACAGAATACTGACATGTAAATGTATTCCAGTTGGGAGTCTTAGAAAACATGCAAAGTTTGGTACAGATTTGAGTATGCCCTTCTCCAAAAACGTAAGCTTTTAATAAATGTTCATCGCAAAGTTGTTAAGATTGTCCTGAAAAATTTGCGCCAAATTTCAAACATGTCAGTGAAAGTAGTCGCTGCATTTAAGGGGGTGCCAGTGAGCCATTTTGCCTGACCCATGAAATCCATACATTTACACCACCACCACTAAAGGTGAGCTTCATTTTCATTTTTGACAGTGTGTATAAATTGCTAGCATTACGTTAGATCACCGTCAGAGTTACAAACCGTCAAAACAACAAAAAAGTCAGAAAACAATTGTTTAAGGCGACCTCTGCTCTCACCCTCAAGTACTAGCTGTGGCTACGGTGACTTATTTTGATACTGCCACCAGATGGTGCCAAGATTACAAAAGGAAACAGTTACTAATATAGAATTCAACAATGATGTAATTGTTTCCAGTGTCATAATAATAACATAGATGCATAGTGAGCAGTCCTGGTAGATTATTTTGTCAGCGGATAATTTTCTACCTGTGGTTTGTAAAACTGCCCCAATTGTATAGTATGATACAAATTATGGTTTGAAGTATCAAGGGTGGTTGAGTGGTTTAGTGATGTAAACTGTATATAAATCTGCTTCATTTGTATTCTTTCACTTCATTTGCTTTAATTGCAAAGGGATAGACAACAGAAACCAATTCATTTTAATGAGGGAAATGCGTGAGGGCTGCCGTGGACCACAGGGAGCGCCAAAAGAAAATAAATCGGCGACCAAAAAATTTAAACAGGTTCAATCGTTGTCTAAACGCAACCCAATGTCATGTTGCAGCGTTCCATCACGCAAGCCGTCAATCGGACTAGCAGCTTGAATGACCGAAAACATGAGGGAGTGTTATGTAATTTCCCCTGTGTATTCACTCAATTTGGTCTTGTGCACCAGTTTAAAACATTTTCTTTTCATTTGTCAATGTGAATACTCATTGTAGTACCGGCATTCTAACTTACTTTAG
The DNA here is from genome assembly GCF_904848185.1 of Acanthopagrus latus. Taxonomy (NCBI): domain Eukaryota; kingdom Metazoa; phylum Chordata; class Actinopteri; order Spariformes; family Sparidae; genus Acanthopagrus; species Acanthopagrus latus. The sequence continues at coordinate 10,234,011 of NC_051048.1, forward strand.
CAAAAGCATGACCTGCAGATCAGAGGCAAAGATGTACTCTGCCCTACCCTACCCTGTAACCCTGCACACAACAGCACAGACAGTTGAGTTTCACTCGTAAACTCTCTATCTGCTCTTGTGCGCAAGTTTAAAACCCAGTTTGCAGAGCTACAAAGCAAGTTCTCTCTTGTTGTTTTACGGCACTTGGCAAACTGATGGCCTTAGACAGAGAGTACGACATCCAAATAGAATAGTTTGGACACCTGGAGTTTACTGTGCAGCTTGCTTCACAGTGCTCATGACTTGTTAGGTAGAGATTTTCCACAGACTCACCTCACACTCACAGTGACCCTAAAACTGTCTTATCCACACTGAGAAGAGAATTGTGAAATAGCGAACAGTTCCTAAGACCATACAGACATTCTCAGACACACTCAAAGGGCGACTCCTCATGACTTTGACCTTCCCTCAGATGTCACCAACAGGTCAAATTTTAATTTGTCCAACATTGCAGTTTAAATCATGTTTTATTTAAGTGCATTCGTCACACCAAAATGTCTCATATTTACAACAACAACAACAACAAAAAAAACAATATCAGCATAATAACTTACACTGAAAGCTGCATTAAAAGATCATCAAGACAAAATAAGAGAAATAATAGAGTAATACAGTAATAAGAAAACAGTAACAATGTTTATGACAACATGATAAAACAGTGAAACCAGTGTGGATTAACAGTTAAAGGTGCAGTAAGTGAATCCGAAGAAAGGTGTTGATGAGTCTCATTCCCTGGCTGTCAAAAACTGTGATGTTGAGTTGGCAGTGGACCAATCTAATTAGGAACATATTTGACAATATGGTCTTAAATAGATTAACTGGTGACCTGTCCATCCGCTGGCCCGATGTTAGCTTGGATAGACCCTGCAGCGTTCAGTTTGTGATCATATGGTCATGAATTCAAATAAAATCATAGCTGGCCTTCTTTATCAAAGTCACGAAACATAATGTCATCGGGAGGGAGGTGCTAGGGAATGACTTCTGTGAACAAGAATGAACAAAGCGAGACAAACTGATTGATTGATTGGTTGACTGATTGGTTGATTGATTGATTGTATTATCAGCTGACCTAATCACAGTAGAAGTCATAATAAGTCCGAAAGCACTGTGCTAGCACTAGCTATCTATAGAGGACATGAGAGTACACTGACATTAGTTTACAGACTGACAGCCCAATTCTCTTTCTGCCTCCCTCTCTCTCTCCTATATTTTAGGGGTTACAGGGAACAGATCGTACAACCGGAATCAGGTGGTCCACTGCACACTACGCAGCAAAATCATGATTTATATAATAGATCATTTTGATCTAAATACGATGAATATTCATTCAGGAATTTGATTCTATAAGAGCAGACAGTATAATTCAAACAGGTTTCCATAAATACAATTAAAATAAATACATGAAGCCATAAAAGGTAAAACTACACATGATAATGCTTAAGGTCTTGATTGAGTTTCCTTTCTTATATCAAGCAAACAATCAAGAAACGATACCTTCGAATCAGATTTAGATTTTCTCAGGAGTTAGACATAAGGCTGTGGATACCGCACCTTGCCTCTGCATTCACAGGATATCAGTTTAAATACAAAATCAAAATCAAAAGTGCAGTGGGGGGATTTTTAAGCCATGAAAATTATTTCTCCGTTTAATTGTTAGTCCAAGCTGTGGTGTTGGTTGTCATGCACTATGGTGCTATAAAACTAGGGATGCACAATATTATCAGCGCGTTATCTGTATCAGCTGATATTGGCTTTAAAATGAACTAGCTAACATCGGTCAACATACTGATATCCGCCGATGTAATAAACAGATACAATAATAGACTGCTGCTTCCTTGATCAAATGCATGACTTCCACGTCATGTCACCAGTGCGAGGATGACGTGAGCCGCCTCGCTACACGGTCCCCAGTCGGAGGTATTTTTCTGATGTGGCCTCACCTGAGTTGCAAGCAGTCATTTGCAACAATGTTGAGAAGCTCGTTGCCAGTGTCGTTTGGTTGAATTTTACGACAGACATTTTGTAGTCAAGTGTTAGCCCTGTTAGCATGTTGAGCCTCATGGCACAATGGAGGGACGGAATACTAAAAAGGCTGTCCTTCATTCATGAGAGTGCCGAGGATCTCACACTGCAGCTGCAGTTGCAATTGCTTTTGGTGGCATGTTTGGGAAGTGGAAAATCCACAAACATCGGTATCGGTTCTTGGCCAAATGCATTGTAAAATATGGGCAAATTGGATAGGGGCAAAAAGAAACCCAATACCGTGCATCCCTAGATATAATTTATTATCATGGTGCTATTATCTATTCTGAAAGGCAAAAGTTGTTCCAAAAGGGGGTAAGAAACAGTCGACTCTTTTCTGTTTCTATTTACAGGCTTTCGTAGTGTTGCACTCATTTGCTCAAGCAAAAAGTAACCACATGCCTGGTATAAAGTGGCCGTGAATATTGGTTTGTCAGTTTTTGGAAGTACCAAAAATTGTCTGACGCAACCCCACCAAGTCTGATGACGGAGAGGATGGGGGGGTAAAGGGGCTTCAACCGCCGTCCCATGATCTACGATGCACTTCCTTTGAAGCATGTGTGTTTCATATGTCCGTACGATCTTCATCAAGTCATACTATTGTGTTTGGCTGAACTAAAATGGCACATATAACTGTGAATCCTCAGTTGAGTGAGTTGCATTTATTTTCCACATATGGTACCAGTATCAGATTAGTGGAAGAGAAGATTGATATGTATAGTACATTATGTATTTTATTGCATTTTATTTTGCCGTCTCTGGGTTTCTCCAAATAAATGGGAGGGCATTTTCGTTCAAGGTAGATAGTAACTGCACCAGCACACTGTCAATGGAATACTAAACACTAAACACTGACCTATGGAATGTAGCACCACCACAACAGTAGAGAGAGTAATCAGAGTCACATTTCCTCAGCAGATGGGTGAAAAATCGGACCGCACTAATGAAGGCCTTGTTCAGACTGATGGCCCAAATCCATCTTTCTGAATATCCTGATTTTATCCAGATCCATTTCAGGGAAAATTTTGGAGACAATTTGAAATTCGATTAAAATCTGATTTCTATAGATGCGTCTCAGTCTTGAAAACTCTGGCCACTCATGTCATATTTCAAAGCATCTTTTGTGACACTCGCAGCACGATGCACGACAGCGATGTCAGATCCAGAGAGACTGAAGTGCAGCAGAGCAGCATCCAGGTTTCTACTATTCGATCGGTATGGAAGACTACACAGTGAACGTCAGTCTAAGAATAATCACGCTGAAGTAAACATCTGCTCCGCAACCTGGCGGCATGATTGTTTGGAGGACAAGGTGGTGGATTTCAGTTTCTCATGCTTCTGTTGTTGGAAAGCATATGTATGTAGTTACACGAAAAATTCCAGTCCAATCATTTGCAATATAATCGTGCGGACAGTCTGTCTTAAACCTCTGATTTGAGGAATAAAGTCGGATTTTCCTGCAGTCTGTGAATTTAGCATGGGATGCCTTAAGCTGGATTGAGTAACGAAAGTAAGGTAACGGTGTCTAACGGCGACTGAAACCCCCTGCCCCAACAATGTGTGGTGTGAATGTCTGGAGGTTTTACATGTCTGTGTCAAACTCTGTTCAACTTACTCATCCTCCACACAATTACGTTGTGTACAATGGAGGAACATCTTCTATGACCACAGGCTTTTCATAGAAACCCTTTCGCCTTGAGACCGGGTTGGACGAAACATCGCACAAACAATTCAATTCCAAGCATACTCTGGCCTGAATAGGGGAATCGGTGATCCTAGTGTAGCACATTTAATCTATAACACACTATAAACACACACCTCCTGAAATAAAACAGATTATCTCCTTAATGGTTTGTTACATTTGAATATTCATTTACATTGTATCGGATATCGCTGTGGTGGTGGTGTTGTTTCTAGAATCGTTAATGACTCATTTTGTTCCAGGATCATCATTGCAACTGACCAATAATGCCATTGCTTGGCGGGGCATTGTTGGTTTTGATCAGGATCAATGATTGCTCCAGGACTGTTACTTCAAAAAAACTACAGTTGTGGCAATCGGTCTTGGCTGAGTGGGTCAAGCACAGCACTCTCAGTCTGGAGAATGGGGTTTATATACTGCTTGAAACATATTATTATACTATTCAATTTGTACACTAATTTGACTTAGCGTTTCACATTTCTTTTCAGTTTCGTGTTGCTGCTTGGCTAGGTTTAGGCAACTGAAATACTTTGTCTGGTGTAGGTGAAACATGGTTTGGTTTGGATAGACCCTTTCACAACATAAATTGGGAATTTCTAGGAACAACACTAACACAGCGATCTCAGATTGGGATTGCATTCATCCACCAGGTAAATGTCAAGGTATGGCTTGTAGCAGAACAGCAGTAGGTACATGAACTTAGAATCAAAAGCATATTATGATTCTTGCTTGGGTCTTCTTTAATCATTGCTTTTCCTACCGTGATCACTTTGTATATGATATAACATTTAGTTTAGGACAACCTACAGTGCATCTAAAATCTCATTATTTCATTCCTTATGCAAACATTCATTCAACTATATATCTGACTTTTGCTCTGTTCATGTATGACGGACAGTTCTGAAACACTTTATTCTCCTTATTGTCAGTTTCGTCTTCGATCCCTCCCTCTGCCGTATCCCCCTGTTTTCCCATCATCCTCAGCGGCAATAGAAGTCCACCGTGTGATTGGGTGGTGGTGTTCACCGCTTGGCAGCAGTTGGCTCCCCCCTTGTCTTTCGTCAGGAAGTAGAGGAGAGCATTGAGCCATGCGTTGAATGATGCTAAAGGTCTCGTGATCTTATAGCACATGGACACCATGGTCATAGTGTGACAGGGAACTCCTTTGGTGACCTTCAACACAAGGAAGATGGTTCTAGTGACATGAAAAGGGAAGAAACAGAGAGCAAATAAAAGGGTGATGGTGATGATTGTCTTGATAGATTTACGTCTGCGATTGGCATAAGGGGAGTGGGCGCCAAGGAAAATGGAAGTCCCTTCTTGTCTTCCTAATGCCCTCAACGTTCCATTGCTCCCTCTTCTTTTTCGTCCAGATATTGCGGGGCTACTTCTCTCTCTTTTCTCCATCCCTTCGCGTCCTTTGTCTCTCTGAACTCTCCGTGATGACGGCTGAGAGTGTAGAGTCCTAAATATAGTCAGCACAACGTGAGAGTAACACCAAGCTATGATGGAAAAAGGCCCAAAAAAGCCCAGCAAATGGAGTATGATGCCATAGGGCACGTAATCAGGAAACTCCTTATCTATGGCATCGTCCCAGCAGTTCTGATACTTCTCAACGACCCCCTCTGAGTGACCATAGCTGGCATTACAATTCATCAATGACACCTCATGGCTTTGGTCGTCAGTAGTACTTGCATTGCAGCCAAACCCCGCCAATCTCGTCACGTGACCAGTCTGAGCAAACCGGAAGATGGGGCAGGTCAAGGCAAACACCACAATCCAAACCACGACGCAGGTGCACTTGACAGCCTTCTTGGTCTCCAGTGTGATGACTTTCATCGGGTGGCAGATACCGAGGTATCTGTGGACAGAGATGCAAGTAAGGAAGAAGATGGAGCAGTAGAGGTTGAAGTAGAAGAGGAAACGGACCAGGCGGCACATGAAGTCACCGAACACCCAGCGGTCACGCATGATGTAACTAGCCACAAGGAACGGCAGCGACAGGCCGTACATGAAGTCCGTCGACGCCAGGTTGACCATGTAGATCAGCGAAGCATTCCAGCGCTTGGTCTGGCGGAATGAGCGGTAGAGGATGATCGAGTTAAGGGAAATGCTGAAGATGAACGTGAAAGAGTAACAGATGGGAAGGAAGATGTACTTGTAGGACTCATCTATGCTGCAAGACGGAGACGGAGGGGTCGTGGAAGGAGATGGTAACAAGGAGTCTAGGGAGTCTTGGAGTACCGAGACACTGATGTTAGGAGGTACACCACCTCTTGATGACATTGTGAGACGAATATATTTTTAGGTGAGGAAGAGGACGAAAAAGGCTGTGGCTTGTACGTTTGAGATTCCGTCAGGCTTCCTCTCAGTCATCCTTGTTCTGGTAGTGTCTAATGGTCATGTTGTACGATCCTAATCCTGTACAGTAGATTTCCAGATGGTGCCAGATGTTCACCTGGAGATAAAGAGATAAAGAGACAAAGAAATGAATCATCCATCTGTTGTTATTTAGGATCATACTATTCATCAATTCAATCAATAGTATTTTAGTGACACATTGCACTAAATAGTAACAAGTGGTTGCTTTCAGTTGGTTTCGATGAATCTGCATACAGCTGGTTTAAATCTAATCTTTCTTTTTTTTGTAACAAATATTTATAAGTTTAAGTAAGTCCATACATTGTTCCGTTTAGAGTTGCTTTTAAGATTTTATTGATCACCTATTAAAGATAGGTTCCACATACCAAATCAAATTCCTCCTATGATGAACTGCAGAACATATTGAGTTAAAGACGATCATTCCTCCAAGGAACGTCAGAGTTCTATCTGCTGATATTTGATAATATTTTTGATTGTGCTGTACTTTGTGCTCAGGTGCCATTTTGGATATAAAGTTCACTGTTAAAATGTCACATATCCTGCCTCTGTTACACCGTTGGACGTGTTTTATCACCGCGTTGCAAGGGTCACTTAAAAAAAAAACATATGCGTATGTTGGCTGATTTATCGATATCAGAATTCTTTTCACTCTAACATCGATATCGGCATCTGTCCCAAAAATCGAACATTGGCTGGGCTTTAATAGCATTGGTTGGTCATCATCTAAATAAAGTTACTTCCAAGCTACTCAGCTAATGTTAGAATGCATTAGAATAAAACAATGCCAAACTAAGATAGTGAACACGGCAAATACTACGGACTGCAATTATTTTCTAGGCTCGCATTGAGGTGGAGGAGTGGAAAGAGGCAGTGCTCCCAATAACCCCACCTCCCCCTCCCCTTTCAGTGTTGACTAGGGCCTTTGCACAATCTGTTTGACCTCCTGCTGTATGCTGCTGATTCTTAGTGCTTGTTTGCCTTCCTGTGTACAAGGGTATGCTGCTGATTCAGTTCTTCTCACCCCATTAACTCTGCAATAAGTAACCACACTTCCCCTGGGTGTCTTCGTGCACCCCTCCGCGCTGTACACCGGTCCTGCCCCCACTCTACTGACTATATTCACAATAACTTGTCACTGCCGTCTTCACAAATCTAAAAATAGAACGAAACTTGCATGTCGCGCATACAGCATCATTAGAATCAACACCTCAGCTCTCGGTTAAAAGCCTCACCATCAGCCGTACCCCTGCATATAAGGATTAGCACACAGGCCAGTTACACTATGTGTATTTGTGTAAGAGACCCGACTGCAGGTTATACCACCACTTAACTATAGAGTTCAAGTAAATAGGGGTAATGCGTCAACCAGCAGCATGACATTTTAACAGTACAACACAAATAAGATAAAAAAGGTCAACATCCTGACCTAAATATGTTCTTATGCTCTGTGCGCCGAGGTTCTGTGTCAGAACTAAAAGCAAGAACATTTTTGGAGCGGCTTCCTGGTGTGTAAGTGATTTCCCTGTTAATGGTTAATAAGATAACTTCCTATTAATAAAGTAAACCATTAAGACAGTCATTAGCATCAGGTATTGTTAACCTTTTAATGACCGGTGTTATTTGAAAGTTCAGCGCCTTAACAAAAAAAAAAAAAATTGTGACTATATTTGATGCGTAATACACATTTTAAGTTTGGCGAAAATCAACCAGCGGAGTCTGAAAAGTAGCTTGATTTTTGGTTACCAGTCTGCTGAACGCACCTCAAAGATATAGCCAATGGCCAAGTGCGTGAGAGGAAATAACTTCCCATACCGCCAGGTAGCGGTTGTCTGTCTTTGTTGGCCAAAAAGTAATAACAAGAAGCCTCGGGACCGCGGATCAGGAATGTATAATAGACCTGGATACGGATACGGTACCCAGCCTTGCTTCCAGTTTTACCCTTGCAGCCAAAGATTTAAGGGCAGCATTTTACCCATAGACCACCATTACTGAGTTGACAGGAAAACTTAAAATGCAAATGCGGTCAATTATGACTCTTTCTATTATGATTTTTTGATCAGTCTTTGTTTTATATTCTTAAAACTGTTCCGTGACCCAGAAATCCGACCGCATCCCAATTTAAGTCTATGGGCTGAGCAGGAACAGGAAATACTGGTGGGAGAAACTCTACTGGGTCTATTCAGTGGGCCACACAACCAGGAAGTGAAGCCGGACAGCTTGAAAACTTTTTTTTTTTTTGCCACATGTGCCACGCGAGTGGTTCACACTGGTCTGAATGGGCGGGATCTTTGGTGCACTCTCTAGTTGAATTTCAAAATCATTTCCAGAGTCTGTTGAGAGATTTTTGTACTTTAGAGAAATTAATGGGAGCCAGACGAGGTTTTGTTGTTAGCTCATTAACTACTAGCCATGGGCGATGGAGAACATAGAGTTTAGATTACGGCATGAATATATCTGAATCAATCAAATGTTTAGCTGTGGAAACAACCCTTAATTTTGGGCTGACTTAACACAAATTACCTATGCTATTAATCTTTCCTTTCACCTCACTGCTTTGCTGTCACAGTGATATCTTTCAAGCGTGAAGTTTAGAAGATTACATGTCCGATTCCATCTGTAGGCCACATGCATTAGCTCCCCTCAGGAGAAATCTGTCTGGGAAACTGGGTTTCACGCATGCATATCGTTTAAGAAAACACGCATTTGCACAGTGCAAACTGCAAAAGTTTTCGAGGGCGCGAGCGCACAGCAGATGACGAAAATGAAGGCAGGCGCGATGTTTACTGTGATGGATAATACAACTCACTAATGTGTTTTGATACCAAACAGAGACAAACAGCAGTCTGGAATGGGGGAAACACACTTACAGCAAATCACATTGACTTTACATCATAAAATGTCAGCGTGTACATACATGATTTGTGGTTACCTGCAAACACACCCTCCCCCCAAGACTTTTTTTTTTTAATGTAAGAATTTTTACATATAGATCATACTTGTTCTTGAACAACAGCCTCTCTACCGCAAAACAGGTGCACTAGTTGTGATCAAAAGCCCAAGTCAGCAACACATTCGATGGAACATTCTTGGTAAGATAAAATCTTTAATTCAAGTTCAAGACATTTCCATGACTTTTAGGGCCTGGGATTTGTGAAACTGAACTGAAGAGTTTTGAAGGACATACAGACACCCAGTTTTGACAAATCAAATGTCACAATTACCATTTTCTTAAATATCCTATAATTAGAAAAAGGCAAATTCTTTTCTGGACCGGATTGAGGCCAAATTAAATGAAAACGGTTGTTCTCCGGGAGCAGCTAGTATCTGATATAACCAAGGATACACAGTCAAACAACCCATGTATCACCTGCCTCTGAATTCATATGCAGTCTCATTAAGAAATCTTCCAGGGGCGAGATTCGAATGCAATGTACTGTTTAAAAATAAAAAAAGTTTATGGCCTGGGCAAACATTTTGGACTACTGAAATAACCACTGTCGAGTCTCGAGAGGTGCATTAGGAGTTTAGTGTTTGTGTAGAGAGCTGCATCACACTCATAAATACCTGCATCACCGCAATCTGATGTTAGACAAAGAGCTTACCTGCGCCGGCAAGGACTTTTACTCCATATGGCTTCTGTTCTTTTGCCCATCAGAATAACCAAAAGAAAACACACAAAAACACATCCAAAAAGGCTTCAGCTGCTGTCCAGCTATATGCCAGCAGCCTGAAAATATGGCTTATTTAAAAAAAAAAAAAAAAAAAAAGCCCAGCAAACATCAGCCGTAAAAAGTGATCAGCGTGGGAGACGCTTGGGTGACCGCTGACCTTGATAGTTCGAACCACTTCAGCTTTCACCTTTTCTCTATCGCTTCTCTGAACAGTCTGACCAGTTTCTATGGTAATTCAGTCCCTCCCTCTGTCCGTCATTGTGTGTCATCCAATTCTTCTTCCCTGCTTCACCTTTGTGTGTGTGTGTGTGTGTGTGTGTGTGTGTGTGAGATAGAGAGAGAGAGGCTTTCTCTTTTCACCTGCTGAGCTGAGCTGTATGGTTTGCAATGGAGGCTGGTCATTCTGAGAACACAGACACATGAAAAGCTCCCACCAACGCACAATGTTCATTTGTGTACCTATTAAATAACTTCCTTTGCTTGATTCATTACATTAACATTGAGCCCCAGTTAGACACCAAGTAATGATAATCATAGTAATAATGAGAAGAATAAGAATAAGAAAATCAATTCTAGCTCTAGAAAACTACCAAGGGGTCTTTTAATGTGCTATTTGTAAGAAAAGTTCATTTCTGAGTCACATTCCCATCTCGTCAAATACTGAGGAGTTAGCCTCTTATGGTGTCACTGAATGCTTGGCTTTGTCACTCTTCAAGTGTCCCCCATAAATGTTGAATGGGGTTGAGGTCAGATGGCTGTGGAGGAAAGTCCATGACAGTCGGGTCTCTGTGGTCCTCGAGTAACTCTGTCAAAGCTTTGAGGTGTGTCCACGCGTTCAAAAGCGTCAAGAAGGAAATCGTCTGATTGGTCCGACCAGCAGTGCACGGTCCTGCAGGCGGGGCTTCGTGTTTCAGCCTAGGGAAGATTTGTGTTTACATGCTAACACTGAAGTTAGCATTGCACCTTGCTTCCCCTTGGATAAAACTATAGGATCACTGGATTGGATTTTGGAGTATCACTGAAAATAATCCCAGTGACAAACCCCAGTTTATGACACTCAGATGAACACCACTTGTGTGATTATCAAAGCAGAAATAACTCCCTAACTAATGTCAGGCTATAAACAGACTACACTGCAGTCGCATGACTTAAACGTTGGCACCGCTATGCTTTTTACTGCACAATTACTATGCAGATTTTCATATCTACACATTTTATGATAGCATTAGAATAGTTTACAACTTAAGTCAACCGGTAAAGACGGATTCATGAGTAGATAAGTCTCTGCGAACAAAACATGTAAATATCCTAGGCCTGTGGTAACCACACATATTTAGACATTTACCTGAAAACCAATTCAATAGCTGAGACTTTGAGATGAGCGAACTGGATGTGCGCACCGATCTCCAAGTTTCATTGACTCTCTGAATCCCACCCCTGCTCCACTGTATACATTGTATACTACCCCAACCCACAGAGACACATATACAAACACACCGACACCATATAAACACCACAGACAACTAACATCAGCTTGTTCTACTGTTTAATTTCCCTTTATGTATTGCTTTTGTGTTTGTCCTGGTTTCTGTTTGAATCTCCCCTTACGTAACCAAACAAAACAAACACTTTGGGTTGAGATATTATGATCACCAACAAAAACACGTGCATGAACTGTTTTCTGGGAAGATCATAGACCTTAACTACAACTGAAACAAAGTACAAAACAAAGACAGATTGCTCAATTGATAGAATTAGCAAATTTCATTGTTTACAGCCATGATCTTCTTTGCCTGTGTTGGTTCACTGGCGTTACTGCGACTACCCGCCAATCAGTGGAGAACTGTGAAACCATCAGCAGGCCTATTCATAACAGATAGTGCTACTGTAAAAAGAGTTTTAACTTACATCTGGGATTAAAGTCAGAATTCTGAATTCTAAAGTCTGACAAAATATTGCTCTATAGCATACCAGTGGTCAAAAAGTCTGCATAGTCCTTTAAGGCAGAGAGGCTGAAATGAAACTGACTTTCATCAACACTGGACAAATCCTTTCCGTGAACACTCATGTGATGTGTATTAGTGTCTAGAACAATCTACTGATTTTAATGGTCTGTTTTGCCTTAGCATTAGGACTGGATTATCAAAATAATATCATGATATTTTTTAGGCTGCATCCCAATACACGATATGCATCTCGATATTTTGAAATGTCCCCAAAAGCATCCCCATCAATGCTTGGATTAAGCATCAAATCGCAACATTTTTGACCAAATACCTCAAATACTGCAACAATATTGTAGAGATGACTATTGGTACTTTCACAAAACATTGACACAAAAAGATTTATGATAAAATATCACCAGTAAAGTGGATATAATATCTAAGCGGGTAAAGACAGGTGTTAGAACAAGTAGAACAGTCCGGTAAGTTCAGATAATTGCATCACCGTATTGTAATGCAACACTGACGTCGTATCACTTTATAACAATATTCAATTTCTCAGACACTTTTCAGTCCTGTTGCACGATAACGATATATATAATATATATATATATTGCACAGCCATACTTAATATAAACTAGAACCAGTGGCAACATTTTAGTCTAACTCTGTAAAAAAATGTACTGTATCTTCTCAACCATCAAGACATCTACAGTTAACCACAGATCGGTGTGAGTGAAGATATTCAAACACATTATTTGAGCTGAGTAAGTCATATAAGTATTTAAATAATGTAGTTCAGTATTTGTGTTTCCATGCTTTCTTTATTAGTTATTGCAGAGCTGTTCTGTCCTCATAAATTTCATTATCCAGATTTCCACACTCCACACTTCTTGTTCTCGTGCATGATGCGAGTCATCAGCGCTGGCTGAGGAACCCGCAGCAACAAATCCTGGCAGCTAAATTTGAGTGACGAGATGGAAAACATCTTCTTTCACTCGACCAGATTGAATGGTTCTGTAAACAAAAAAACCCATCTCCTCGCCTCATTAAGATTGGCTGAAATATTTTTCTTTTCTTAAAAAACAGTGAGGCCAATTCTGTCTTTCCAAATCAATCTGGGATATCAAGGCTTCCACAGACGTGGATTGCGATAAACTAGCTGTATGGAGCCATTCTAGGTTAATATCAGTTGTGTAAGCAAGCCTCCAGTTGTGTAACAGAAGGCTGCAATGCTGTTGTGCTGTGAAGCTCCAAAAATGTTTTGTCGACTATGAAACTTTGCCAAAGTTTCCATTAGCATGGGAGTGAGTAGATAATGACTTGAATTTTCAGTTTTGGCTGACATTTTCCTTCACGAACCACTCAAATAGCAACTGAACTGCTGAAGCTTTGAGATGCTAATCTGATGTATAAAAAGAAAATTAAATACAAAACAGTCTGCAACTGTACAATTTTGACTTGGACTTGATGTGCAAAATGTATTCGACCAAATTCTTTACTTTTTTGCATCTGACTTTAGGCTTTTAGGATGGAGTGTATTGGTGGAAATCCTTGTTTCCAGTCTTGGCGCTGAGCTGATTCTAGCGTGACCCACACCCTTATTTGCTGTGGACAAGGTGGAGATGTATAGATCCTCTGATCTGATGAAGGGTAAGAAGGCAAAAGTGCACATTTCCCAAAAGATATTCCATTGGAGCCACCATCCACTGATCACTGTGTCCAGATCATTTGCGTTGCAGTGGGTACCATCAACTCTGACACTTGGGACCGTGCCTGCGTGACAACGCTGGTTCTGTTGTATGCCAGTTTAAAACAGCTGCTGGTGGACACAGGGAGACAGTTTCCCATATAAATATACAACACGGACAGCGGCATTAAAAACATACTGTACTTAAAGTCCAAGTACTGGAGGGACACTCCTCACAGTGATTGGCTGTTCAGACCAACAGTGGGAGGGACTGACTGAGATGTTTGTGGAGGACCGTCTGACTCACAAAAATGTTCAAAGGCCGTGGCACTTCAAATATTCGTGTGATAGGATCCCACCCCCCGAAACACGACCTGTGAAGCTCAGACGGTGAGTCAGCAACGGCAGATTCACAGTGACGTCAGATCCTGCACCTCCAGCAGCATGGCATCCTGCTCCGTCCTCAGCTGGTCTCGAACCTGGAGGCGACCCACTAGCTCCGTGCTCAGGTCTGACGTGGACAGATGAAAAATGAAGTTCAAAAGTTCAGTTTCACATATTTTGACAATCTAATTAGGATCGCAGTTAAGAGTGTTGAATAATACCTTGTATGGTCTTGCTTAGAGAAGTGGAAAGAGCATTTAGGTCCTTAATACTGAAGTTCTGTAAATCACTGCGCTCCAGATGTCTTCTCTGCACGACAGGATCGCTACAAGCTGCAGTCTGAGAGAGGTGGAGAGGAGAGATGTGATGAACTATATTCTGGAGTAAAAGACACTGTGGTAGGATTACACAGTTGACCCTCACCAGAGTTTTGTGGTCTGTTCTCAGTCTGTCTCGTAGGTTCCTCAAAGTGTTCCTGAAGCCTCTGGATTTTGGTTTCTCCGGCTTGGCAGGAGGCTGAGGATTCTTATGGACCTGCACAGTCCCTCTCTTCATCAGCAGCGATGGAGAACAGTGTGGAAGAGCATGGACAAGACATACTGTACATTATAATAACAAGACAAGGGTGTGGCACCGGAGATATTTCTCATACTCGTCTTAACTTCCTTTTAGAGTTAACCCGGCTTGTGTTGGGGGCACTTACTCGTGTGCTGCTGCTTTCCTTCTTGCCGATCTCTCCCTTTTTCTTCTTCTCCTCCTCGTCCTCCTCTTCCTCACTTTCACTGTTGTTGATGAAGCAGAGCTGAAGATTCATCTGCGTCTGCAGGCTAGAAGATACACGACATACTTCAGAAGAAGGCATCAGCTCTCCAAAACAACACAGCTAGCTTACCAAAACCCTGCAGCTGCACTTACAGACACATGTCCTGACGTTAAAGGGCAACACAACATTATGCTGTTTTACTTTTGTTTATACGTGGCGGACCCTGCCACCTGTCTAGCGTCAGACTGTTTTCTGGGAACTGAGAGCAGCTTGTTAATTCACTTATGGGGATTCAAATTATTTCCGAGTTTACACTACTTTTAAAGAAGAATATGAAAATGCAAATGATAGTTTCCAGGGCATAAACCAATGATGTGCTGATCCAGACAAAATAACAACAACTAATCACATGAGAGCGGCTCATCTATAGAAATTTGAAAAATCCCTCAAAATACAAGTGTAGGGAGGTGGAGATAGTCTGTTAAATCATCAATATTACATGTTTATTATTGACACAATATTAATATTTCATGTTTTAATAGCATGGTTATTGTGAATATCACAATATAGCGACACCCCTACTGGAGGCCTGTACACAATGTGATGAATAAAGTCCTGTACGTGTTTGGTCCCAGCTGCTGTTTTGCCTCTGACAAAGAAATAAGTTGTGATTGTAGTGAAGTGGCGGCTTTAGGCCGAGACGTGACTTAATTGTAGTGATGGCTGCATGAAAGCGTTATTAGATTTGAACACATCACAGTGACACCTGGTAGCTCTCTAAACTTATAGCTGGTCTTCAAGACTGGAGCCGAAGCACAGCCACACCTGGCTGATTTAACCCTCTTGAGTCTGTCTGTTCATTGGTGAACATGTTTTATTACGAGTAAATTAACTTTATTAATACGATATCATGTAGAGACAAGCCGAGACAACATGCTGACAGTGCTGTTTTGAGGTTTTCACCACCTGACTAATTTGTGTCTGTACAATAACGAAATGTTTTAGAAATACATTCTTAAAACAAGCGTACATAGACTTTAAAAGAAAAAGCTAATATCACTTAACATGTACACAGACTTTATTAACGGAGTTATTTCCAACTGTATTTCTAATGACAGTATTGCGTTACCCTTCAGCAAGTCACGTTTTACCCACCCGCTATACTCAAACCAGGCTGTGCTTGAACTCAAACACAGCTGATACAACATGCTGCAGATCTTGAGATTTCACTTAAGTAAAAGTGAAGTAAATTTCAAATGTTACTGAGCTCACACTAGGCCATCCGTACCATGCAAAATCACATTTGACCCCCAAAGTCCAGTTTGATTGACTAGTGTGAGCGCTCTGTACCATGCTCAAGCACAACACGCCGCCTTGGCCCTCGCACGGTTGCTGATGCTCATGCATGGGCGCGTAAAACCTGGACATAAAATATAATCATCATCGTGTACAACGCTGCCTTGCATAATCAAAGAATTCCAGGAATGTGAGAGGACCAAAACCACACAAAATACGCCATGAAGAAGTCAGTCAAGTCATGTTCTCTGTGTTATTGCTCCGTTGTGCTGCGACCGTGCTACGTCATGACGTAAACCGTGCTCAGGCCTGGTAGAGGACGGAGCAATCTGAGTTCAGGCCGGTTGGGGGGACTGGGGAGGAGGAACAATCATGCTTTGGCACAGCACGGAGTAAGTGGGCCAAGTGTGAGTGAGCCCTAAGGGAGACTAATAACAAGCAAATTTCCCCTTTCAGAATACTTTTTCCGTCATTGTGCTTATCCTTTGCAGGGTATCGGGAACTGGAGGAGAATTATTCTGGAATGGTCTCTCCTGTCTACGCCTATACCCGTGTACATGCATTAAGCAATGGGAATTAGGGCAAACTGAGCAGCATGTTGACATTCTCATTCAAGTCTTTTTATTATTTTCTTCATCACCCTTTTCTCCCTTTTTTTCCAAAGAGCACCAGACACAATTTTTGCATACACTGTGTAAAACAACCAGTCATTCTCTCTCTTTAGACTGTGATATGGTATGACCAAACCCTACAATTTGTGTTTGGCCAAGAGATGATACACACCAAATCCAAATGTCATCACACATGACACCATGCTCATGAGTCAAAGCGGTCTCTAAAGAAGTGACGGCTGTGTGTGTGTGTGTGTGTGTGTGTGTGTGTGTGTGTGCGTGTGGTTGAGCATACCGGGAGGTGAGTGCCAGCACGTGGCTGTTGCAGGCGTCGTCTCCATCCTCCCAGCTCTCCGCTCTCCTCCCTCTCTCCTCTGCCCAGCTCACTGGAGCTTTGCACTGGTCCAGAAAAAGTCCACTCTGAAAATCAAACCACCTGTGTTATGCGGTTTATACACACACACACAGCAGACTGGGACAGTGATACAAATATATTTCATAGATGTGATTGCTACCTGCTCCTCTAACTTCTTCAAAATGAGTTTATCCAGAGTTACTATATCAGAAGCTGTATGTGTGAATGCGAATGTCTGCATTATTTGCCCCGGACTTTACCCTGCCAGCTCCCTAGACCAGTCCGTGTGAGCCACATGTGTGAACAGAGCAGACAGTTGCCCAGAGTGAATTCTAAGCGAGCGAGAGGGTGTGTTGAGGACATGTAATCTTCAATGTTAGTGCTGGTTTATCAGCTGTGACAGTTACTCAAACAAAGATGGCAAGACATGCAAACATGGCGTTTAAAAAAAAATCCTCCCTCTAATGTATCTCTCGCTCTTTCATATGGCCTGTTCGCACTGCCACTGGACGCAGACGCTGCAGGTATTATTATATTACTTTTCACTCTTCCTTAGATATTCCTGGTGTGTCCAAATACACGTAGTATTGATAAATGCAAAAACAGTGATCATTTTGGAGAAGTCTGTGAACCCTACCCAGCCACCGCCCTGTACCCAAACCATACAGAGTATTTTCTACATGTGTGAGCACGTCTGACACGGACAATCTCCTGTTGTGTGCTGCATGTGTGAACAAGCAAATGTGGACAACATTCTGACCTGATTCTCTGGATATTGTCTGGAGTTCATATGTAAAAGGGGCTTTGATTAGCTGAGATTTATAGTGAGAAGACTGACATCTTTTTTTTTTAGGCCTTTATGGCTTTATTAACAGGGCAGGTCACAGGAAATGTCAAGCATATTCCTCTGCTCTCCTTACCCTGCTGTTCTCAACACGGCTGAATCCCTATCCCTCCCTCATAATAAAGACATAGGGCTCTATCTTATGTGTCATTGCTAGTTCGCTGTTGTCATTTTCATGATGTATTTCTCCCTCTCATCCCACTCGACATTGATCAGGATGATACTTTTCATGACTGAGGGCTGCACACACACAGAGGGCTGCAGCAGTGCTCCTCCTCCTCCTCAGTTAAATATCAGTGTATTTTTTCAAATGTCAAGCAGAGTTGTTGATGGGACAGATGATTGCGAAACAGCGGCAGAGGGTCTGCTAGCAGAGGATCACATCCCTTTCCGTCAATGTAGACGAGTACCATTGTTTAATATGTGCCTGTGCTGGCGTACCTGGCTCTTACATGACGAGACAACACTTGGATTGGTTTAAATTATGTTCCAACCAAAACACACTTATTCAGAATCTAAATTCCACTTCTTAGCACCATGCGCCACACTTGGCATCCAGGTTAACTGTAGTTTAACAGGCAAAATGCACTTGGACATGCCCTAGCCACACTAGCGCACTAGCCATTAGATCGAGAGCCATAGACATTCTACATAGAGCACATAGTCGCATATGGCTATTTCTTTAAGCGTGTAGTAGTACATCCTATTATTAAAAAACCCAATCCTGATGCAGTCTCATAAAATTATTTCAGTTTTTCTGACAAAAGTTGAATCTTCTTCTCCTGCTCCCATCCCCTGTGGAGTACCCCAAGGCTCCATCTCAGGACCCAAGTTATTCGCCTTACACATGCTTCCACTAGGTCTATCTTTCAAAAGATACGATATCTCCTCTTGGTAATACAGTCCTCACAGAAGAAACTGAGTGTTCCCAGCCCGAGACTTCACATAATACTCCCCTTTCCCAGACTATGAACTCACCTTTGCCTTCTTCTCTTTTTTCTCCTCTTCTTGCTTCTCAAGTTCAGCAATGCGCAGGCTCAGCGCCTCCCAGTGCATGATGGGAAGGCCCAGATTGTCCTCGCCGTAACGTTCCTGCCACACGAGCGCTGCGCTCTCGGAGCCTTCGTCCTCCTCCTCTTCATGGTCGGAGTCGTCGTCGCTCCTCGCGTTGTCTTCCGCTTCGTTACTCTCTTTCTCCTCCCGCTGCTCCCTCTGTCTCTCCTTCTCTCCCTCCATCTCTGCAGGGGTGGCAGCAGCAGGATAAAGGTTTCGGTCTTACATGTCTGTATATTTGAATACATTTCTAAATTGACCTGCTAAATTTTGGGTGCACTTGTGTAACTGATGAAAATGTGGCACTGGTGCCCTTATCCAGGTGCTCAAAAGTCTCTGAACAATCTGGTGATACATTCAGAGCAGCAGCAAGGGTCGTCAAACAAACCTTCTTGGTTCCTCTAATACATTTTTATTTTCTCCAAAGAACCAATGTCTGTGTCTCGACTGCAGTTGTAAAGCACAAGAAGGCACAAATTAGGCCTAGGGATTATTTCCAAACGGCATGTTGATCTTCATCAAATCAAAGATATGATGAAGGTTTAAACAAAAACCTCAGAACTCTTTAAGTACTTACCTAGAGGTGTTTATAACACAGAGAGCCGATCGTGCTGTCAGATTATTAATGTGCTCATGTTGACCACACAGTTTTATACATTATTCAATCGAAATAAAGTTCTTGTGCGTCTGCTTGTGTTTTAAACAATGTTGGGAAAAAAATTTGAGAGCATTTTGTGAAATTGATACCACTTATTAGAAAAGGTAGGGTTACCAGCACTCAAACAAAACTTATATTATGTTGCACTAGAAGCTAAGCTATTATATGTAGTACCTATGTACTGTGTGTAACATACCCAGAAACCACTGCATTAAAAACAATGTTTGATTCAATAAAATTCAATTAAACCTAAATAATATGGTTGTGAATGGCGAACAATAGTAAGTGTCTTGTATTACATGTCATAGCTTTCCTGGGAAAATGTGATCACATCATGATACGAACACACACACACACACACACACACACACACACACACACACATATACCGGGGGGGCTGTAAAGTCTACACTATTTGAAAACTCTGTGAATGTGTGTGGCCTTGACTGTCTGACCGCAGAGACGACAAAGTTTCACCCCAAACTGTCTTTAGTGGACAGAAAGTGTGATACTTACCAGCTCTTTTGCTCTCGTCGTCACAGAAACAGCAGTGAGACTTGCCACATACTTATCTCGGCTCCTTCCTCAGCTCCTCCTGGTTATCTTCCCCTTCGTCCTCCTCTGTTTTCCCATCAGGAGGTTCACTCCCAGTATTCTTGCTCAGCCAGCTCCAAAGAAAGCGCAAAAACGCATCCGCGGGAGCCCGTTCAAGTCTCCCTCGCCTCCGTCCACATTCTTACTTACAACCGGGCCCTTTCTCCTGTTTTTATCCTTTCGGCCGTTCTCCTGCCCATGTGTCCACTCGCTCACTTTTGGGTCCAAACACGCAGACAAAAGACGAAAAACTTGAGGAATTTCTCGCACAGGAACAAGTTGGCAAGTGAAAACGTCGCCTCGGTAAACTTCCGGCCCGGCGTCTTCAAAATAAAACGCCCTCGCGCGGCTAGCTAACGGAAACTCAATGCAGAATGCTAGCTAGCTGTTTGCTAATTTTGCTAGCCATTTCTTGAACCTCGAGCGATTATTATTATTATTTTAACATTTTTTTTGTTTTATTTAGTCGTGCTTTTGGGCTGGAAGACCATATCCTACATGTACATGTGTTAAATAATCTACACAGGCTATTCCGGTTAAGACTGGTTGCCTATTTTCTATTTGGAAAAAAGGGGGGGAAAAAAGAAGTGATGATTTCTTTTATTGCTCACGTGGAAATGATGGTGTAGTCTGCTAAACCACAGAGAGCACGACTCGGTTTGACCCAGCAGCTCTCTCGGCGTGCTTCCGGCCACACCACGTCTCAGCTGTGCGGAGTTGACGCAGTGGAGGTGGAGGGGGTGGAAGAGGTGGAGGTGGAGGTGTCTTATTTCAGCCGCTTTCTTGTCTTTTCAGGCCAGATTCAAACGTGGTGTGGCAGGAGCGAACGGTCGGTGGGCCGGTGGACAGGCAGCGATGACACACAGAACCTGAAACATTGCATTGTCTGTCACTGGGATCACTGAGGCTCGTCTGTTTCTGCGTTTTCTGCTCTTTTCAGTGACTTAGAGTTAGACTTGAAATATTCATGGAAAATAGGAGTGCCACCAAAATCCAGTAAAAACCGTAGTGCTAGTGTTAGAAGACACTGTGGCATTCATTTTGAGTCAATGGGTTCAAATGACCTGGAAGCAATTTTTTTTATTTTTATTTTTATTTTTTAAAAAGTGTCCCTACGTAAGTTTATGTTCCATAGTAGATTTGTTTTCTTACATTTGAGGTGTATGTGCAGCCATTGTTTTTGACCGGAATTTTTTATGTTTATGTTTTTTCCTGTTATTGATAAAAAAAAAAAAATGTTTTGGCGCGAATGTTGAACCCAAACTCTTTGCCTGGCAGTAGAGGTGTCATGATGTTGCGTTCATGGTTCCCTGTTTTATTTTGTATTTTGCGCTTTTTTTTCTTTTAAATTTCCTCCTATAGTGTCATTTTCCCGCTGTCCACACCTGCTCTGTTTCCCCCCCCTCCTCCCAGTGTTTTTCCGTTACCTTTCGCTCACCTGTCCTGTCCCCGCATCACTGCACCTGCACCTCAGGCCCTGGTTAGTGTGTGTGTGTGTGTGTGTGTGTGTGTGTGTGTGTGTGTGTGGTGTTTGTGCTCCCTCTTGTCTTTGTCACATCTTTGCGTTGTCTCTTGTGTCTCTCCCGTGTTCCACCTGAGCTAGTGTCCTCCTGTGTGTCCCCCCCTTACTTCCTCCCTTGGCAGGCTCACTGTTTTTTTGTTCCTAGCATTATTTTTCAGCTTTATTCCTCATGTTTTTCCATTCTAGTACTTTTGTCTTGGCTTTTCGATCGCTACCTTGTGTCTTTGTATTACTTGGTCTGGTTGCTTATCTTCAGTCCCTCATCCCGTCTGTCTTCATTGTGGAACACACTGTGGAAATGTGATCTATTTTCTTGAAACAGGACCTGGCATTTCTTTCGGTCGCCTTCACACAGAATTAAAATGCACGATTCTCTTCGATTAATCCGGCAACACGCTGAGTTAGACTTGGTGGATGTATCGCCAGCATGCCACAAACTGATCAATCTTCAGATTTAGGCACGTGCTCTGAGTTACCTTACACATTCAACTTATTGAAACTTGAGCTCATATTCAAACTGCCAGTTTTGTTGGCGGGAGATTTACACTACATTTTTCTTTTTCACTCCTCCAATGAGAAGCTGAATTGAGTTGCTGTAGCGCCCTCTAGTGGTTGAGTAAGGACACTACCATGATGAGAGTTTCTTTTCCACGTCACACACTTTGATGTGTCATAATAGGAAAAGCAGATGTTATTACGAACACATAAAATGGTTTGGTTGGTCTCTCAGTGTGGTCATGTGTGTTACATATCTTCCAACATTTCAATGCGCAAATTAACTTAACAGCATGGGTCAGTGCAATTAAATATTGCGATTTTAAATATCTGAATCTCTCTCAAATATATATATTTTTTTCAAGGAGTGCTTGGTTTTAATCTAAGACCCTCAAATCAATGAATATTGGGGTACGTACGTATACGCCAATATCAGGTATATGATTATTTGTTTTGTTTGACAGGGGCCGTGCAGTTGGCTCTAAGTTAATTTGAAATCTGCCGTCCCTTGGCAGGAGACAGAGACCATGTCTGTTGAGTGTATGAACGTTACAGTGCAGAAGCAGCGACACAATAACACACAGTCACCACAGAATCATCTGCAACCTCAACCACGATGGGATGATTTCAAAACACGAAGACAACCAGAGTTCATGAGATTAGGGGAATTATGTGTGATGACGATATGATTGTATACACCCTTTACACTGGATCTGTCACGTGTCATTGGGGTAGTTTCCTTAACATTTTAAGAATACTATACTATAAGAATACTTTCATGTATAGAATTCAATTCTATGCACCCCAACACTTTTTTTTTTTTTTTTTTTTTGCTGGGTTACTAATGATTTATGCTGATTGGTGCCATCAGAATTTATAACGCTAACGTTACTATAAACACACACATCAATTCTGTGCTTTAAACTATTATCACTGTAAATAAAACTGTACCTTATTATCTTGTATATAGTACAGTTTCTTAATGTTTCTGTATTTGCTCTTGTATTTACTTGTATTTGAATATACCTGCTGCCGTGATGACCTTACTTCCCTTCTGGGATTAATAAAGTATTCTATCTATCTATCTATCTATCTATCTATCTATCTATCTATCTATCTATCTTGGACAAATTACCTCAGTATAGATACTATAGCAATATTGTTTGACTATTGGTACAAACCAGTGATTATTTAACATAAATAATCATCAGTAATATGAATGTAATCACTAAGTGAATAAAGCCAAATATTCAGTCCAGTGTTTGTTACAAACACTACATTGTCCTTCGCTTGAATGTTACAGTTAATGTAAAGTTTCTTCTGTTGTGAAAGTTTGGATAATAACGAATCCAAGATTGTGGGTGATCATTAAAAGGCCAGTCATTGTAACAAGTCAACGCATTTCTACCACGAGGTCTTCACCAGGGCTCTGTACGGCAAACAACACAGTGTATACACCCACACACTATTATGTTTGGGCTCAAATATTAAGGACACTGTCCAAAATGTTGGCGTTGTCTTTAATTAATTGATTTTTTTTTTTTTTTGACAATAGTAAGTGTTATCACAGCTCTGAAATGATCCCTAGCACCCACTTAAAACTGTGGCAGACAAAAATACGAAACAAACCTTTAAGCTTATCAGTTTCAGATGACGGGACTTCGGTTAATACAATACAATAAAAAACCATACATAATGGACTTGTGATTAACAATTTAATATCCCTAAAGCTTCCTGTCAGTGTTATTCGTGGAGCTCATGTCTAAAAGGCAGAACGTTCTTTGAGTTTCTATTCGTGTCATGATCTAAAAAGAAAAAAAAAAAAAAAATTTTTTTTGAAAATTGGGCTCATGTAATTGTGAGCCAAAGGGGTCCCTTAGGTCTAAAATGAATCTGAGGCCTGTTTTTGAAGAGTTAAGATGACATCGACCAGCAGGTGGCACTAGACTCAACGACTCCCTGAATTGGGGTCTGAGCAGAACTTGATGTGATGTTGCCAGAAATTCAGTGTCACAGCCTGTTTCCAAATACTCAAACAAAAATACTTTAGAGCATGTATTTTTATTTGAGTTTTCTTTTCTTTTTTTGTTTTTTGTTTTAATGGTGGCCCCACCTCACCATCCAGAGGACTCAGAGGATTGTCCTGGGGCAAGACACCAAAAAAAAAAAGAAAAGAAAACCCCAACAAAAAAAACACTCCCATAGGTCCTGTCTTCATGCCTCGACGAGTCATATCCACAGTGGCGTCTCCGTGGATTAGAGTCGTTCTGGCAGGTATGGATGCTCGGCCTCGGGGGGATCTGGTCTGGACCCGAGGTGACCCAGGTGACCTGTTGGTCAATTTAATGTTGTGGCTGTTTCCATTCCGTACTATGTATCATAAAAAATGGTTCTGTATGCCCATTTATTATATTATATTGACAGGGAGTATGAAATGCCTCAAGTGAAACTCTCGCCAAAAAGCAACCTAGGCTTTTTTTTTTTTTTGTGAGCGTATGTATGACGAAAGAGGCACTTTAAG
The DNA here is from genome assembly GCF_904848185.1 of Acanthopagrus latus. NCBI lineage: Eukaryota > Metazoa > Chordata > Actinopteri > Spariformes > Sparidae > Acanthopagrus > Acanthopagrus latus. Next base: position 10,258,556 of record NC_051048.1, read on the forward strand.
ATTGACCGTATTTTCATTTTCAGCTCAAACTCATTTGGTTTCTGGTGACACCACGAGCCAAGTTTCACGTTGTGTTGATCCTTCTTCGTGTTTTAAAAATGGCGATTTTAATGCTAGCGTAAAAGTGCCCCATGCACTCCCATTGAAAATGAGTTTGAGCCAAAAACGAAAATACGGTCAATCTTAAAAAGCGCCTCTTTCGTTGTAATTATGCTTTTACAAAACAAAACAAAAAAAAAGCCTTGGTTGCATTTTGGCGAGAGTTTCACTTTAACCTCCTTGGTGGGGGTCAAGACTTGTAATTTACAGTCGGACCCTAGACCCTATTAGCTATATCCACAGGGGAACAACATATTTGGTGATTAAAATGGAAGTTCAAAATTCATTCTAACAGCCCATCATTTCAAATACTGACTACTGTATACTGCAAGATACATTTGGTTTCTTTGCTACCTGTTTTATCTTGATAAAATGACCACATTTCAATTAAGATCACAATGCCTCGGCTCCTAGATCATGAAAACGAGTTTTTGTCTCCCGGCCCGGGCTGACGGTGCATGCTGAGACTCAATAAAAGGCAGAGGTGGACAGAAGCAGCAGGTTGTCTTTATTTCTGTTGCCATAGCTTAACCAAGTCAGCATTATTGATACACAGAGACATACTGGGAAGCTACAGAAGCCTTTAACACTTACAGTACTTGTGACTGGAACAGACAACGATGAGGCAGAGGACTGAAACAAAGCCGAACCAACAAAAAAAAAAAAGAAGAAAATACAAGAAAAAAAAATATTTATGGCACTCATTTTTAGTTTATACTTAGAATAATATTGCTTTTTAAAAACACAACCTCTATCCATCATCATTGTTGTTTTCATCACGTTATATTTTCACTGCATTTAAATATCAAATATATTCCTTTACTGATGTATTTACGTTATTGCTGACATCAAACTACCTAATATTAGAGATATATTACTCACTTTAGTAATAGTTTTGTTCAAAAGTACAAATTTTACAGAAAATAACAGTCCAAGTTTGGTAGGACATACTGGGGAGAGGGTCGACTTCAGGACATGCATAAGGATTTGATAGGAGGCGTTAGGGGGAGGAGGTGGGGCTTAAGTGGGGTCTCCCATTGGATGAGAGGAGCTGGAGGAGCTTTCACTCACACATGCATTCTTCACTGGTATTCAGGTACAATCCTTTATTCATATTTTGTTCTCTTTAAAGCTAGACTACACTACTCCAGTCCATAAATAGGAGCTTTACATGCCGACAGAGACGCTTCGCTGGGACAGCCGTTAGCCAATCAGAGCACTGATTCAAGGTCCCTCCCAGTGTTCAACAAAAAAAATAAATAAAAAAAATAAATGGCTATGAGGTTGACAAACGGGTGAAGTGATTACATTACACACACACACGTGCACACACAGACACGCACGCACACGCACACACACACTGATATTGAGCATGGTGGACAAATGATACAACTACACACTCGGCTGGAGTGAGAAGGCAAAATTCCTGTTCAGCAAATGAAAATGTGAATTCCTCTCAGAGCCCACAGCCCTTGAAGATCAAATCCCATGTTTTCTAATCTTTATTCAAAAGCGTATTTTCATTCGGGATGGCATGTGTTATTAACCACTTATCTTCAAGTACTTTGATCGACGCATACATGAAAAAATAACATGTGGACATTTATAAAATCTGTGTTATAAGATCTAAGTTTTGGGGACCAACAGCTCAAGTACGCCATCTCATCAAGCATAAGTTAATAACTTATGCATAACACAAACAGCACATGTTTGAACATGACAGTATGCACAGTATATGGGAGTTGTCTGCACTAATTGCAGTAATAGACTAATTATCCAGTGCACATGGTCTTTCAGGGCTGTGTAGTGATCCAGATCAAGATAAAGTATCAGCTAGGTGCAATGACTTTTTGTTCAGCTTTTGGCGCAATTTACATATTTTCTTCCCCTACTATTTGCAAATGATGATACAGTAGAAATGAAGACAAGAATAATACAGTATAACAGTTACGTAACCCCGCGCAGCTATGTTTTGAGGTGGGGTTGGGGAAAACCGATCCTGGGTGGAGTCGTCATAAAATCGCAAACCTCCAAATCTGAGCAGGATACGATTATATTATATTATTATAGACTGGTAATTTGTCTCATTTGGAGTGTTTGAACTTTTTTTTTTTTTTTTTTTTTAAATAACGTTCTAATGTTTTGTTACATTATCAGTGCCACATGTGTACGCTGGAACTCACGTACACCCAGTCTTTAGAAGGACTGGAATTATGTAATGATGCATCTCTCCGACTGTCTTTTCATCTTTCCATCACATCTCCACCTCTCCTTCTGCCTCCTCCATCTCCCCTCTCTCTCTCGCCTCCTCCCCTGCCACTTTCTCTCTGCTTCAGCTCTCTACCTCTCCCAACTTCATTTTTCATCCATCAATCCATCCTGTCCCTTTGGCTGGCAGGCCAGAGGCTGAGCCAGCACTCTGTCACATTATCCTGCTGCTAAGTGAATTACTCTGCCTCCATTAGACTAACGAGAAAGCGGGAGGACGGAGAGAGATGGGGGAAGGGGGCAGGGATGGAGAGCGCGAGGAGGGGGGGGGGGGAAGCGGAAGAGTGATGCGGCTGAGAGATGGATGAGAAGGGAGAGAGAGATGAGGGAGCTGATGAGGAGGAGAAAAGTTAGATGAGGTGGAAGGAGAAAAATAAATGAGAGGGGCTATAAAGACAGGACAGAAGAGTGGGAATAGGAGGTCTGACACAAGAGTGAGAGGGTGAGGGAGGAGGAGGGAGTGAAGGATGAAAGGAAGAGGACAGGAAAGACAGGAGGGTGGGTGGAGGTTGATTAGAGGCGAAGATGAGAGTTGGAGTGGAGGAGAAGATTAAAGAAGAGGAGGGTGGCCTGGTTGCAAAGCAGGGCGAGGGGCCGGTCAACAGGACCGCGACCGAGAGAAGGGAACAGATGCAGGAAGAGAAGGAGGTCGAGGAGAGTCGGAGGATGGGACGATGGGCTAGAGATGGCGGAGAGGGAAGGGAGGAGTGGGCAGTTGGTTGGAATAACAGAAATGAAGGAAAAGAAAACAGGGAGAGGGAGGGGGGTGAGGTCGAATGAGGAGGAAGGAAACAGTAGATCAAGAGGAGGAAATGGAACCAGTGAGATCAACAACGTGATGGAGAGACGAGGCAGGGAGGGAAATGTGTCGCACAGAAATGTTAATGTAATACTGCAAAGCTGTACACAATGCTGAGAGGATCACACACACACACACACACACAAAATTCAGTGCAGTATTTCGGTCCAAGATTGAGGTCATGAGTCCCATATTGTATTTATTCAGTTAACTGTGAAACATGGATTTCTAAAATGCTGTTTACTGTCACGGACCTTTCCTGAATACATATCTGTATTAACATTTTGGTGGTGGAATACTGAATTCTTTACTTCTTGTCACATGTAAATATATGGAGTTTAGAAATACTGTACGCAGCATCTTAGATTATCTAATCTGGATTAATTTAAGAAGTTTCTTCCAGGTTGATAAATGACCCAATTTCCCAGAGAGAATTCCCTATGACATGACCTCAGTGAGCTCAAACCTGAACCAGACAGAGATGTGTATTGTCCTCTGCTACATTTTACAATCTTTTTAAACTCCTTCAATGACTTCCCCATTGTATTTGTACACAAGAGGATTAGGGCCACTGGAAAACATATTGGGAGTAGACTACTTTTTTTTAAATTCATTTTGAAAATTCAGACTTTATACTCAGAATTCTTAAAAAGAAAAAGTAAGAACTTATTTTTTACAGTGGCCCTTATTCACATATCTTATCTTATATATTTTATATTTGAGGTTTTTTTTGTCAGTAGATATTCCCTGCTCCAATGTTCAAGGTGACTTAAAGTGAAGTTTTGAAATGTGGTCTAAATTTAGGCACCAATCAGTTGGGCTGAATGTCATGCACCAGTTATAGTACAAATGGAAAGATCTATCTTACACACTTACATTCACATCAAACGAGCATAAAGTGGTTTTTTCCCCAATACAGAGGGAGTCTATGACGCTTCAGTGTAAACCAGCTTATGGCCTTACCGCATGAGAAAATACACAAGGCCAAGTTAAGCAGGACGAGACAGGTGACGCTAATAACAGTGGGCGTGACAGTAGTATTGAACAAGAACATGACTAAAAAGGCATCGACAGAAAGGTGAAATAGAAAAAAAAAAACAATGCTGTTGAGTCCAAAAACAACAAGAAACAAAAAACAAAAAACAACAACCAAGAACCTGATATATTGTAGAGATGGAATCCTCGGAAAACCAAAGAGGAGTGTATGAGATCAACATAAAGACAAGAGACTACAGTAAACCAGCAGTGGTAGTGGTGCAGTGTTATGGGTCTGTTGAGATCTGACTTAAACAAGAAGGTTTACAGCCACACACACACACACGCACACACTCAAGTATACAGTCACACACAGACACACACACAGACACACCGGAGGTATTGACACATCTTTGACATTTCCGATATCACACTACTTTGAGGACAAGTTCCCACCATAGCCCTACATTTCCACAGAGACACACATAAATAAAACAAACAACACATAAATAAATAGTATAAATAATATTAATAAAGATTAACAGTGCCTGTGTTTGTGTGTGTAATGAACCAGAGGAAAAGAAAAAAAAAAAAAAAAAAAAAAACTTGTACAAAGTTAGACTTCACTGAGGGGCTATGGAAGGAAAATGGCCCGAGCTTCTTCTCTCTCGCTTCCCCCCTTTCTTCCCCATCATTCTCTCCTTTCTCCGCCGAGGCTCTCAGAGGTCGGTGCAGCGCTCCTGCTTGCTGTAGTGGTCGAACTGGCTCTTCCAGTGCATCATGTAGGAGGACCAGCGGTGGAACTCCACCTTCCACTGACGCTCTGCCTCATCTATGTTGTCTGAGAGAAGAAAAACAGAGACACGGCGGAAAAGAGCGGTTAGCCGTTGAGCTTTTAATGAGCATGCTGGAGTCGCACTAATGTGTCGTGATCACAGGTTCTCTGTTGTGTTGATATGTCGCCAACCTCACCTGAGTTAAAAAGAGAGGATAGCAGAGAGTCATTTTTTATTAAGACTGATGGACATTGACTTGCGCCTATTCTTCATCCTACTTCTTGGCACCGAGCAGTAAGCAACCTGTTCCAAAAGTGGTGTTTAACACTTTTGTGTACTTTAACTTACGGGGTACAGGTTACCTGGAGACTAAGGTTGCTTACACCTGTGATGAGCTACAGAAATATAGGCACATATGCTAGAGGAGACGTGGAGATACTGTTGCTGTGGGAGGAGAGCAAACGCAATCAACAAATTTAAACCCTGTCTTCCATCCATTATCACAGGAACGTGAGTTTACTCAAAACAACAAGACTTTTTTCTTTTTTTGCTCTTCCTGGCTTGCAGGAAAATGTCACCGGAAAATTCTGTGTAGCTGGATTTAGAGTGTGTTGAAAGTCCTTTGTATAAATTAAGGTGAGCAGTTGACCTGGGCAGCTGCTTCATGTTATGTCTCATTTTACAAGATATGAAAAGGAAAGCAATTCGATTCCACACAGTTCAGTGCAATTTCTAGGAAACCATGATGTTAAGTTTCTCTCCCAATACACCCGATTTAACTAAATCAACAGCAGCACTTAAATCAATAAATCAGTGGATGCTGTTGGCAGCCCCCACAGACCCACGGTCAACCTTACAGATCATCAGTCAGCTGCCTTCACCCACACCCGACCAGAATAGAGGATGGACACCCAACCAGAGCCTGTTGGGACCAGTTGGATAAACATCTAGAAGTTATGTCTAGGTTTGGCTGTCAACTGATATTGTGTTCTCTGGCATTAGCTTGACACTAAATGATAGAAACACAATGGTCTGGAAAAGTACAATACACTGTGTTTACCAAATAAATTGTCCCACTCAGTACTCATATTGGTCATTGTTCTGTGATAGGCTCCTTTGAGATGAACTGCACCTTCCCTAGCAAGTGGAGGGGGGGGGGCGCTGAAAAAAAGCTACAGTCCAACTCACCGTCCTGTCAGACAGAATGGGAATAATGCTGCAGGTTCAGCGCAAATGTGCCGAGCGGTGCGCTGATTTACTTAGTGCAGGCAGAGCTGTCATGGCATGGCACAAGCCATTGGAAATAATGCAATTCAGAGCGCCTTGGTACATTTGTCACATTGTGTCTGAAAGGCGCTGCGGACAGTTTCAAGCAACCTTCAAAGAATATACACAAAGTTACAAATAATGTACATTCTCTTAGAATCATCTGTAGTCTACCACAGTAATGTGACGTATAGCAACAGAAAGATACTTTGCCCCTAAAATTCACTGTACTAATAATCCTAATGGATATACGAGTTGTGGTCTGTGATATTTACTAATCAATCAATCTTACAAATATGTATAAGAGTGCTGGTCCTGTTCCCATACCTGACAGTAGACGATAAACATGTGCCAATTAGCCAGCTGATGTTATTATTGACATTTTTAACACCTCAATCTCTCAGAGAGTGCTTCCCAGAACTTATCGAGCACATGAAAGACAACAACTCTCAATTTGGACCCTAACCAGTATGCATCCAACAGCGACTGATCCAAAAAAAACACTTTCACCTTAAGGTTCCATACAATCTCAACCATGAAACTGAAAAAATAAACACTTAGGGCTTGAGTATCACACTCTGCACCTTGGTAATCGGAACTTCCTCACAAAACAGAACAGAACGCAACTGTGATATTCTTTGAATACAGTTTGTGTCACAATTTTTCTTAGTAAAGACTGAACATCCTCCACTCCTATGGCTGTCAAGTTGAGCCTTCGATTTGAATTTTCAAGAAAATGTGGTTCCAGTAAGTAAGAGCCCATCATCTCTTTGATCATATGACAGCCAGCTGTTCTGGCAGTTATTCTTGTAACAGTATGTATATATATCGGAAATGAATGTTAGCTGATTATTGTTGGATTTCTTTAACTCTCAAACATCAACATTTGCAGCAAATACTCAGTATCTGTTACTGTAAGCATTAAAGTAAAAGTAGTGTGTTTTTTCTGACGTCAAGTTGTTGCATATGAAATGTTCTCCCTCAGCCGAGGATATTGACTATTATTAAAAAAGTGACACCATTTCCAAAGGCACCTTTTGACCCAATTTCAAAACCGAAACTCTGAACAAAACCAGATCATACAAGTGTGCGGCACAAGTTACCATGTTGATCTAGCCAGGTAAAACAGAGCCACCTTTGTGACATTTAAAACTTGTCATACGTTGAGAAGTAACAGTAACAACGAGCAGTGTTTACCAGTGATGTTGAGGAGGCGTGGCAGGAAGCGGTTCCAGAAAGCACACATCTGGTTCCTCAGACCTTTGTGGATCTTTAGTGTTTCAGTGTTGAGTCCAACGTGTTTCTGCTCAGTGATAGTGAACAAAGGCCAGCGCTTCTTGCTTTCAACCAGCCCGTCATGGTTCACGTTGGGATTTCTGAAAGGAAGGGAGAATGAGGACCAGGTAAAAGAGAACGAGTTATAAAAAGGAGGGATACAATTGGAGATCGATCGAATGGAACAAAATAATTATTTTAAATGTTGTCTCTATACACTCTCACCAATTATTATCCTTTGTCCCAGACCCAGAACAATAATTAATACGTACATAGCAGATTAATTATTTCTAGTCTGTTATGCCTCACCCAGTTCGCGCAAAGTTGGCCCAATATTTCATCATGCGTCGGCTCAGTTTCTCCTCCTCTAGGGTGTAGTTGAGTCTCTTTTCCAATGGCAGTCCAAAGACAAATTCAATCTCGTAGCCGTGGATCACGCCCATCCACTCCGGCCAGGCCAGGTTGGACGCTCTGTGGTCAAATAGGTACATGTAGACACCTCCTCGAGAAGGAGCAGGAGAAAATTACGTGGTTATTCTTTCTTTTTTGACACACTACAGTCCAGTCCAAGTCCTGTCAAGTACTGTCTCTACATGCAGGAGTCATTCTTGGTAATTTATTCATTTGACCTATTTCTTGAGATATTTTGATATTAAAGGTTCATTCTAAGGTAAGGTTTCGGGTGATTATACAAAAAAAAACAAAAAAAAAAACAATCAAAAAAACCCTTGTGTACTTGGTCCACACTAACATTTAGATGAATGGTGTGTGTCAATAGGAATGCCGAGACACCGAGGTTTCCCGACAGACTGTGAGAGATTACATACAGTCTTATTGTAGTGGTGTTGTGGAAGTTAATTTGAAATTACAAATATTCAGAGATCACGGTAAATTACTTTAAGAATGGACAAAAGAAATTAAGATTCATAATATTCACAAACTTTGATTTTGATGAGGCGAAGAAGGGGACGGCACAAAGTTCTTTTCTAAAAGCAGCGTTCAGGTTTTCACACTGGAAAACCGCACTCCTCTACTGGTGACAACTCAATGAAATGGAGCATACAGCATATATTACCTGGTGGGGTTCCTCCGCTGTTTACCACCCCGGAGCCGGCTCCACCCGTGTTAGCCTTGAGGGCGTAGGAGCGAGCGAAGTGAGCCAGTGGGCAGATGACGTTATGGTCGCCCACAATGTCGTCCATGGCATCACGGTTCTTTAGCCCGTTATTCTCGTCCATCCAGTCAGTATACTGTAGCACCACCGCCTCCAGGCCAATATCATTAGCATGCGGTACACTCAGCTTGACACCTGGAAGAGTGATGTTTCAAGTTTTAAGGTGCATTTTCATGTGTTTTAACTCAGGGCAGTAACTGTACTGGTTGAAATTGATCGGCGATTTACAGTTCTTTCTTATAAGTCATACAGAAGGTAACGAAAGACAGAATGATACGTCATTACAGAAGGGCCATAGAGAACTGTCAGTTTCTGCAGTTTGTAAACTATTGCTTCACTTCTGGTTTGGTGGTGTGTGACTGTTTTGTGTAACCCAAGCCACATCTATTCATAATCTCATAAAATCAATTACGAAAGAACACACACACACACACACACACACACACACACACACACACACACACACACAAACAAATGTACATGACAAATTTGACTGTATAACTGAACAAGGAAGAAGTGAAAATGGAACATTAACCACGACTGCAGGATCAATCTATGCTAAGTTTTTAATGAGTTTTGCGTAACTTTTATTTTTTCTAGAGCACACCACAAATTCTACTTCAACCTGACCTCAATTTAGAGCAGAGCCTTTTCTTCAACAGAATTTTGCAGTATTCTTTGTGTCTCTATCCCTTCTTTTCAGCTGAGTTGGGCTGAGCTTCACCTTCCAAGAAGTCCTCTCTGGAGATGAGGCTCTCGTTGTCCTTGCTGAAGCCTGGCGCCCCATACAACAGGAAGTAGGAGCCTTCGTCCTGGTTGACCCCAAGCAGAATCTGAGTTTGTTTAAAGCTGCCTGAGTTGAGCATGGCCTCGGGAGTGTCGGGCAGGACCTCGCCGTCCACGACGGGCACAAATGAAAAGCGGAAGAGGGCTGACCACGGCAGGACCTGATCGGAACGGGATGACGGGTTAATGTACCAGTGGGACAATCTGAGTGACTGTGGAATGGTTAAGGCATGCGAACATGCAACAGACCAAATGACACATGACTGAAAATGGGAAATTAAATGTTGAATAAAATGTTACATGTAAATTGACACTCAAAAGTCTCTAGCATTTCCTGAATTTTCTACACTGTAATAAATTTGATTTAGAATTCAACAGGAATACATCCAAGAGCTATCAAATTAGATCAACTTAGATCTGACATGACAATCTAATTCCCTTAGGCAATACACTTTTAATACCATGGCAGCTATCCTGTTAATATTTTGCAATATCGGAATATTGTGGGTAATACTCTAAATCAATGATCAGGACTAATCTATGACAATAGCTGATGTTCATTTGATCTTCATGTGATCTTGCTGGATTAGTCAAAAACAGACACAAACAATTATTCTTGAAGCTGAATCCAAGTCCAAGTAATCCAAGTGTGTTATATTTTTTTTCTAATGGATAGCTTCACAAGGCAACTCCAAAAATCAAACTTTGACAGCCGATAACTACCCAACTAAAGCAACATGGGTAAAGCTACCATCTCCCAGGGTCTGCATGGCAAAGAAATTGGGGAAACTGAAAATGTCAGCAAATTATTTGTGAGCTTAAAATCACAGTGAGCTACTACATTCCCTTCTGAAACTGCCATTCATTCTCCTTTTTAGGCTATAACAGCCTGAAAAGGAGAATGACTGGAACTTCACAGGCTGATGACTACTTTAGTCAGTATTACCTGCCACTCCTGGTCGATGAGCTCCTGCGGACTTTTACTGCGCAGACAGTCAACCAGCTCGGTGTCATTGCCTCCGTTGCAGCCAACCAGTTTGCCCAACAATGTGGCCCGTTTGCGGGCCTCAGCGGGGCTGACTGAAGCCCAGGGACAGTTGGGGACTCCACTCTGCAGGATGGCCCTGGTGAAGGTAGGCCGGCTGTCTGGAGACAACAGGTGGAAACCGACCGAAGCACCGCCAGCACTTTCACCAAAGATAGTCACCTGTTTGAAAGGTGGAGGGCAAATGTAGAGATCAGGATCAAAATTACCTCACACTTACGTTTCTGCGTAAAACTGATAAGATGGGGAAAAAAAAAGGAAACGTGAGAGAAAAACTAACCTGTTTGGGGTTTCCACCAAAGAAATGGATGTTGTCTTGTACCCACTGCAGCGCCATCCTCTGGTCCAGCAGACCGACGTTGCCTGGCGCCTCAGAGGAACCATGCAAAGCGAGGAAGCCGAAGGCACCGATCCGGTAGTTCATGGAAACCACAATGACCGTCTCACTGTGAGCTAGGTAACGGCCATCGTACACATCCAGAGAAGAAGAGCCACTGTAGAAACCTGGATATGTTAAATATCACAGTGGAGTATTAACCGGTTGTATCACAATCTCTCACAACAGATAGACGCTTTGCTGTTTGAAACACCAGAAGAAGACCAACATTGTAGTCCATCATCCAGCACATTTCTAATTGACAGAGGCATCTAGATGATGTGTTTTTAGATGGAGCGAATCAGAGAATTTGCTGCATGAATTTCATAAATTCATTAACTCTAAAAACAAATACCTTAAGTTCTCCATGTCATTTAATGCAAACAAAATGAACTTCCTGGACGTTCTGTACGTTAAAGACAACATCAGTCTAAAAACTGCCTAGGAACACACACTCTCTCCTCCATGGTAAATCATATAACCCAACAACTTTCAAACTAGAAATTGCTGTCTTGCAGTGGTATGCCTCCTTTCACTAGTCAAGTTTCTGTTCTTGAGCTATGACATTGTATAATGGCCAGACAGTTGCTAATCATTGGCTGATCTATTCATCCATGGGTGCTTGGGTCCACGTAGACATTTTTGCCAAATTGGAAGTCCTTTTAAGACATTCCTGCTATATTACATTGCCAAAAATGGGACAGACAGACAACCTAAAAATATAATGCCTCACACTATAACTATCATCAGCACAGAGGCTTAATAAAAAGTTGCAAAAATCACCTAATGCCAATTACTGAGGACCATTTACAGGCTAGTATTTTCTTATTTTGTGTGTTTATCACCTCCTGTTGTCAATATTAGCTAGATACTGTTAATGCTCTTAAAAGGGGCTTTGTTTCTGTTGTTTGCTGTGCACTGCTGACCTCACTAGAAGAATGAGTCATGTCTAACCTATTTATATTTTGAATCAGTCAGAAGTCGTGACCAAGTACCTCCGCCGTAGATCCACACCATGACAGTGAGATTGTGCGGTCTAGCCGAGGAGGGCACCCACACATTGAGGTATAAGCAGTCTTCACTCATGTCTCTGTTGGGGTTCCACATCTCGCTGCCCTGGAAGCCTGGGAATGATGTGTCCACAAACTGGTAGCAGGCGTTGGGGTAGGACTTGGCATCGTGCACCCCCGTCCACGGATGCTTGCGCTCAGCGGGACGGAAGCGTCGCTTTCCTACGGGTGGCTCAGCGAAGGGAATGCCGAGAAAAGCGGTGACGTAGCCGTGGTCGGGCACCGGCAGGCGGATGCCACGAACTCGACCACTACGTGTCTGGACGATGAGGTCTGAGTCACTCTGGGACGAGCAGGCGGGGATGAGGACGGACAGGAGGAGGATTGGGGAAAGGAGGAGGAGGACGGAGGTCTGCATGATGGCTGGAGCAGTGGTCGTGGTTCCCTCTCCAATCAGGCAGGGCAGGGTCTGCTCTGCTTCCCCTCTGCTCTACAGAGAGAGAGAGAGAGAGAAAGAGAGTGATGTGATTACAGTAAAGGAGAGTGATTGAGAACAGACTGAAGGAGAGAGGGTGAAATCAGATGAGGGAACAGCAGGAAGTAGGAAGTCTGGACGTATCACCAAGGTTGACCACAGATTCACTGAGAAGGAAGACAGCCCATACCATAATTATGAACTAATTTTTACACGTGCAATACAACACAGATCTCTCAACCCTAGATGGAATCACGCCTCCTTTGTTTATCCAAAAGGATGCATCCTCTTAGATTTTTGAATCAAAGAATTTGACGGCTATCTGCCATTTAGATTGGGATAGTGTATTGCTTTCGTACAAGTGGTAATTTGCCTTACAGTGGTGCTTATAAAAATGTAGGTTATCTTTTTGCCTGACATTGAAACACTCTCATTAAGCAAACTTAATATGTATTCAATCAATCAATCAATCAAACTGCAGGGCAACACGATTCGATTTGGCTTAGTTGTTCAATCGATGTCCACATTTTAATTCTCGATTAAATTCTTTCATCACAACAGCTATCCTATTGTTAGAACTGTCTACAACTACATTTTCACAATTGTCTTTAAAGAGGAAGGGGTATTTTACAACAGCAGTAGGACTTTATCCTGGTGTTGTTCGCAGGTTAGAGCTGGACAAGTTCAGATAATATTCACCAAAAATAAAGAATCCATAGTTCAATAAAAAAAAAAAAAACAGCCTTCCTCAATTTAACAATAAACAAGAGATAGAAATTCAGTTTGTTACAAAGTTTAGTGTCTTGAGTAAACCATCTTCTCATGTACATCAAACAAGAATCTTCGGTAATTTTCATCAGTTTAGTTCAGTTCAGTTTCTCCTCTACAATTGAACCTGCTTCTCTTTAATAAAGGATCTCTGAAACATCTCCCAAGTTACCTATAGACCAGTCATCTCTTTGACATACGACCACTGAAAAGCTGGCCTAAAGTCAAGCAAGCAGTATTTTTTCCTGTTTATTTCATGCAAACACTCTGACCATTAGAGAGGCTGTTTCAGCCATTTTAAAAAGCTTTCCGTGAACACAGTGACATCATGGTGCCACACACCGTGCCACATTTAATGTGGTTGTAAACTTGACGAAAGGAAAATGGTAGCTCCTATAAATGCATATATATAGACAGGATCTCAGCGTTTATCAGGAGGAAAGCTGCTTCACATCAAACTAGGTTTATTGTATGAACAGTGTGTGTGATCTGTAGAAGAACAGAGAAGTTTAATCAACATGAAATACTGATGATCCTATTGGCGAGTCTGGAGTTTTAAATAATCGAAGCTTATCCGCTGTTTCTCGAGCGCAAATGCGCATGCTAAGGGAGAGGTACACATAGTATGTTCCTACTGCTGGAGGATCATTGAAGGTAATGTCATTAATATTTCCCCCATTAAAGACCCACCTGCATCCCACCTGCTATTTTTACGACCCGTCCAAATTGATCCACCGATTGAGACTTGCGCTTCACTATAAACAGAGTTGTTGATGGGACAGAGCTGAGGGGTTTAGCAGTCGAAGCCCACATCCCTGTCCCTCTGCAAAGAAGAGCGCCACTGTTTGACAGCATTGCGCCAGGTGAGGAATGGGAGATGACACTGGAATTGTAAATTATGTAATGCCCAAAACACTACCATAACTAATTCACAGTCTAAATACAGCTCCCTTGTGCGAGACAGTTTAACTGGCAAAAGGTACTTGAACGCACCCTACATGCACTTTAGACCAAGCAGAGGGGATCACTTTCTTTTTCTTTTGCTTCATACAATAATGCCTTGACGCCGCAACGATCGGCGCGCCTTTGTGTTGCATTCCAGAATGCGACGATGTGTGAAATAGATCCCATGCGTCTGCATTGCATTACAAAAAACAAATTACTCACAAGTGGCTCTCACACAAGAAACAGTTGGAGAATGTGAGCTCAGTGTAATTTCACTGAGACTAATCTGATGTGATGTGGGTCTGAGTTATCACAATGATATGCATGCAAGATGAAGTATAATCAGTAAGGGGTGTTTATCTAATGAATAACAACTGTGATTCATTTAGATTCACTTTAGAAAATTGCTTAAAATCACAAATATGAAAGAATGTTGCAAATTTATACACAATATCATCATATACAATTAAATCAACCACATTCTCCATGTCGTAGGCACTCGGTTTAAGACATATGAGGATGTCTCCACACCCTGGTGCACGTTATCAGTGGGCAGTGCAGTGAATGGAGATGTGTGGGCGGGTTTGTAGCCTTCCCGAACAGACTTACTTTATTAAATATTCATCACAACACCAAGAAAACAACAGTCTGACAGTGTCCTGCTGCTCTACGGTGGAATCGCACAACATATATCACTGCTTCTGTTCATATTGTGAAGTCAGAGCTGTTTGGCGAAGAAATCTGCAGGACGAGGCGTTCATCACATCACGTAACGTGACACGGATCCACTGAAATAAACAGCCAGAACCCCTCCGCATTTAGCAACTGTCTAGACTTGATGCAATTGTGATTGTTTACCGTCTAATGAAGAACATCTTATTTCTAGATGTGTCTAACTGGATCCAAAATACACCAAATCGCCCCAGTGAAAGCAAAGTTAAAGTTCTTATATGCTTATAAATAATATGGCTGTTATTGAGTGTCACATAATAGCAGCCTAGCACTAATATGAGGCACAGAGCTGAACACAAACACACGTCCTCTGTGCTGGCTGTCGCTCGCTTTTTTGCAGCTTATGCACAATAAGCTATTCTGGCTATCTGGGGTGAATAAATCTGCAGTTAAACTTGTGCAAGTAACTTAAATAACATGAGCGTTCCGGCAGTCAGACTCACAGGAATAACGTGAAGTGTAACTCACTTCTCTTTACGTGCGGACACATACAGCTTGTCAGCATTAGCTAATGCATATCACTAGAAACAAAACAGCACACGCTCTGAATCCAGAACACATAGACCAACTTCTGCTCGTGTCATGTATCAAGGAACATCTCATTAACCTGGTCAGTCTTGTGAGGATATTATATAAGGCGTCTGACTTGGCTCCCAAAAAAAGTACAATTTGAAATTTACATTTATATCACCAAAGACTTGCAATGTAGAACCGTTTTCAGGACTATTAAATATGTTGTGTGCTATGCCATCCAGACACCACCGCGATGACGAACGCATTCCAAGTCTGTCAACTGAAATGAAAGGTAACTGTGTCTGTCACATTACAGGTATATAATGAGAAGCTTGCTGGAATGACTTTGTATCCCAAAACTCCCATTTGTAGTAATAATCCTACCACAGTGGCTGCGATGATTAAGTTTCCACTGTGAGGAAGGGGAGTGTTATTTTCTTTCAGCGTATGTTTGCGCCTAAAGCCCCTTCGTGCTCAGCAACAAAAGGCTTAGACAGGTGCGTGGTCACAAGGGGCACTATAAAAAGGCATCAGAGTAAAACCCTAGTAAATGGCACACCGTCCGATGGATTAATGTGGCATGTGCCAGCTATTCATCTCCTCTCCAGAAGAAACGTAATAACTGTAAGACACTGTAAAATTATGAAAATTATAGTTTAAGTTAAGATAGTTAACCCTATCTGTTTACATGGAGTTTGCTTTTGGCAGTTATCTATAAATATGATGCCTCCTGACACTGTTGCAGTTGATGCTAAAGTTGAAAGACTTCAAGTTAGAGTGCCTGATGTTAAAGTTCTGAGGTAGATATGAAGATGACATTATAAGTTTAATTCACTTGAAATAATTAAAACTTCTATATTATGTTATGAGAAATATTAGTTGATTCCTCAAAATTTCGTTACATTTTCTCCTCTGGAATGGAATGTGACATATACGCAGGCTCCTATCCGCCTTACATTTAATTGATGGGGTCAATGCCAATGATCTTTGAGCCGTGAAAATAAGCATCTGCAGGTTTTCCGTAGTATCACCCTTAGCCGAGATTAAGTGTGCCAGGAAAAAGATTTAGTACGTCCCACTGCGAAGTATGCGAAATGCGGTATGCCAAAAATAAATACCAGGATGTCCGACTACATCCGGTAGTCACATTTTTGCGGAGTGCAAGCCCCGCATGCTTTTCTGGCTATTCTGACACACAATCCTCTGCGTAGCAGAGGGTGTATCACATACGTCATACGGTGTGTCGCGCGAAGATAAACAAAGAGAAATGACAAATGCCGGAATGACAGCTGACAGTGCATTGAAGTGTAAATACTTTTTCATTTGTACTTTGTACTTAAATCACAATATGGGTGCAACAGATATAGGTGCAAAAAGGTCAAAGTTCAAGGCGAACTGCCACGTCTGAGTGGTGTGTCCGAATTGTATGCATATTGTATGTTCTTTGTAAAGGCAGCTGCAAAACATACTAAAAATAAAAATAAAAACTATGCGATGATCACACAGACATGTCAGAGTGGATGATGTAACAGTATGATATGAAGTGGCCAGGACTGAATTCTTTCCAGTAGCACGTAGCAACTCAGTACAGTCGAGAAGAAATATAACCAATCTCCTCTTTACCTTGACTCGCACCGTTTGTCATGTTTGAAAGCAAGTCCTTATATTCAAAGTCCATTGATAATAATATCACCTTGTTTGTTCACCAAAATAGACTCTCTTTACAACTGAGAAGGTTTGCGTTCAGAAATAGTATCTCTCTCACACACACACACACACACACACACACACGCACAGCTGCCCATATCCCTTACAGCACCTCCAAACTAATCCTGTCACTATGGCAACCATACATTGCAAAACATAAACAGCAGTCCCAAAACCTGACAGGTGGGAGACAACTGTCTCCGAGCATTGTTGCGCATTTATATGCAAACACAAAATGAGGTACGACACTGTGTTCGTGTGATTTCATTGCAGCAGTGTGGTGCATGGTGAAGGGATCAGATTCAAACCCCGACCTGGATGAAGTGCCCTTGAGAGAGATAATATAGTCCATCACATGTGTACCTAACCCCGAGTCAGTACCCTACATGACAAACATCTGTAGGACATGCACACTATAATGTCGTGGCTGAAGGTAGTTAGCCTGACACTGCTGGATAGCTTTGCTAATGCGGATTAGACTGGAATGCCTGAATTGAATGCAATTGTCGAGAGGCCTCAGCCATCAGCCGCTTTTATGGGCTCCACTTGCCGCAATATCAAACATGCTTGTTTTTGCCACTGACAGGCTCAATTCTGTGTTAAATCGTTATCAGGGATTTAATGATACGCTGAATTTTGTGATATAGCAATTATAAAAATGCGGCGATGCCATCGTGGGACTGCGGCGATACATACCAACCTATCATGAGGTTATTTTGCTCGTGGTTGTAACAAGGGAAATCAGTACAAGTGCATTCTACTATCTGTAGAATGTTCTGTTCAAACAGCAGGCAACACAATCACACGGCTCCAGAAGACAGACTTGCTCTCATACGACTTGCCCCACTCGGCCTCTGATTGGTTGGCTTTGCCACTGCCTGCTTATTTTTACAAACCAACTGTGAGAAAAATGTGACAACCCATTAAAACCGGGTACCTGCTGAACATACAGTAAGGAAATAATAATGTGCCAGTTACACTGCCACAAATTCAGGACCTGTTCTCCATTAGCCCTCTCGTGTCACACCCCCTGGATGCCCTAGTGATCCTGCACAGTCCATTCAAGCATTGCGAAAGAAAATTCATGGCTACTTCTTACACATTGCTACTGTGACTTTACTACAGACGGAAAGCAGAAGTACCTCAAGTGATAAGTTAAAACACAATAATAAATGCACACCACATTTTAATATTGAGGTAAATATCCTACTGTGGACTACATATCGTGATGACATCGTACTGTGAGTTTTTGTAATCATTATGTCCCTAGTTGTTAACATTATGGAGAGGATCCCTATAGACTTTTTTGTTAAAGAGTATGAAACAGCTGTCACACTAAGTTCATTCAAACATGGCAAAAATGCTAGTATAGCAATCCCCAACTTTAGTTTGTTGAGATAAACCCTTGATTCACACGTTTTTCTGTGCTTTCTGACCTTCCTTTTGCAGGTATCTTGGTTGTTTTGCATCAAGCCTGCCTCATATTAGATAAATGAACATAAATGGGTCGAAATGAACAAGGAAGGATGGAAATCTGTGGGAGGGGTACCACCTGGAGCAAATAAAACATCAGATTGCAGATTTGTCTGGTTTCAGGGTTAGGGACTGGTGGTCGTGAGAGCTGGGATCAGAACTAAGCTCACCTCATTTGACACCCAATGCTATTCATCTACCCAGCCCTTCCCTGTTTAACGTCCAGCGGTAGGAAAATAAAGTTGACGATGTGCAACTGAGAGACTGCTGTGCCCACATCTTCACTTTAGGGCCGGCCTCCTCTTCTCTTACTGTAATCGTCTGTGTCTACACTGATAATGCTCGCACCTCAAAACGCGGTTGGAGCAGACTGACTGTGTTTACCAATTGTCAAATTTTCTGCTCAGAAAATTCACCAGTGTTTGTTTTGTTTTTCTGCCGCGGAAGCGACAAATGCATTCAAGAAATTGTACAGCATGATCGGGAGTAATAACGCGACAAAGCAACCAGATGGAATTCCCGTTGTAGCAAACAGATCTCAGAACTGTTTTGCCTAAATTCTACCAGCATGTCCCGATCCCCATCAGAGGGAGAAATACCCTGAACTGTGCCTATGCATATATTCCTGGCAGCTACAAAGCCCTCCCACGTCCTCAGTTCCCTGCTGCTGCTACCTACTTACTCCCAGCAGAGGACAGATGAAGCTGCAGCAGCCCCACGGGACTGTTTAATGTGCACAGACTGGCAGATGCTCACAGATTCTGCCATTTAGGATAACAACATGAGTCTTGGCGTATAAATATCTTCAGTGATGTACTGTATATAAGAAACTTCAACACCACCCGTGTTTCACTATGTACTTACGGTTCGCGGATTATCGGTTTTGCGGTTAAATTTTGCGGTACTACCTCCCATGCATTTCGGTTTAGGTGTTGAAAAAACAGCAGACAGGCGAGCTACTGCCCGCGAGCGCTGCTTGACTCGTGTCGCCCACGGGAGTGGAAAAAACGTGAGCACCCTTCTGCACCACCACCGCCCATCAATATCGCTGTGTGGACAGCAGGACAGCTGAGCAGGTAAAGCCGTCAGTGAAACAGCACAGTCTCTCTCGCTCATGCCTGATGATGATGATGATGATGGCCTTTATATTTTCTGTAAATTGCATCTTTAGCATTTCTCATCCGAACAGCTTCACACTCAACAATGCCCTTTCTTTGTTCCTCGGCAATATACCTGTCAGTTGTGGAGTAGATCAGATTAACCGTTCTCTAGACAGGTGAAAAACAAACAGAGTCATTGCTTTTTAGTTAAATGTTCATCATGCTATTCAGCGTGCGTACACTCACGGGAAGAGAATGTAGGAGTGTAAGAAGACGATATATTTATACATAATGTTAAAAAGCAGTGAAATGTGCAACAACAGTGAGGATGTAATAGGCAGCAGGGGGGAGTGTGGCTTCTAGAAAGTAGCAAATACGGATGCAATAAAAAAAGAGGAGAACGCAGGATGAGGGATGCCTGCGGGTTCTGGAAGCAGTGGATTTTGAAGGTTGCTCATTCTGTGGATGCGCAGGGTTTTATACAGAGCATCATGCCATATCTCAGTCTGAAAACGTTAAAAAGCAAAACTAAGATGTATAAAAAGGATGATCGGCTCTCTGGGTGGTTTGTGAGCAGTTTCTCACCCTTGAACCCACCCATTTTTCAAGTGAGATAAATAACTGGAACATTTGACTGACACGTGCATCTTATTACACTGATAATTCAAACAATAAATAGAGTTGAATGTTTACTCTCAGTTTCAGTTTTGGGTTTTGCCTTTGCAGACGGCATTTATAGTAAGAAAGGTGTCACCAACATGAAGACCAAAGAGCTGTCTATGTGAGAAAAGCAAACTTTTAACAAAGCGATGGACAGGCTAATGTGTGGAGACAGAACGGATCTGCTAAAGAGTGAGAACCTCTCCGAAACAAACAACAACTGAAAGAGGCTGGCCCGAAAAGCATCACAAAAGAAGACCGCAAAGGTTTTGTGATGTCAGCGGGTCGCAGGCTTGACACTGTTATTGCAAGCAAAGGATTTGCAACTAAATATTAAAAGTATTATTCACTCTAATCTATTTTTGGGCCCGTACTTTTGCTCACCTAAAAATATTGTGTTCCGTTACAAGTGATGCCATCTTGTAAGTTGTGTAACAGACGGAATTAAAAGCTGAAATGCTGATCTCTTGTCTCATATTCATCTTTTGATGTCAAACCCAAATGTTTTCAGCGTACAGCCAAAATAAAGGAGTTGGCCTCGCTGATCTTGCTTCTTCAAGTGAACAGGGCTCTGGTAAACTCACTGCAGACTTCCTGCTCAGCACCAAACAACAGATGGACAACTACTTTCCAACATGTTTTTGGGGCAGTTAGATGCTTGGATTTAACAAACAACTTTATATTCATCGGGCCAGCTACAGTTGCCAGGTGACCACAGGCTCTATTTTTGGTCTCTGTAGAGGTGACCTCGCTGTCGCAGACGGTCACTGCACTTGACAGTTGCTCAATGAAAAATAGTTCCAGCACATAACTCCCTCTACAGTTATCAATTATTAAGTTCACATTTATTTTTGTGTAGAATACTAGAGATGTGATGGTTAAACATACTACAAGGGACTTTTTACTGGTTATGAAAAAGTGAACATTTATTACTAACGTTTCTATATGCCGACATAAGCAAACATCACCAGAAGCATGAAGATGGGTTAGTATGGGTTTAATGCGTGCCAACCAAGTGAAAGCAACAAAACGGTACATACGTGCAGATGTTTGTAAGTACAAACAGGACAAGAGACACTAAAGTGATTAGGAGCTACAAAAGTACTGAACACACTGACTTCTAAAAATGTCTTTCTCTCAGGTTTAAGGCACAGACATGAGCTGAGTACGGTTCTGCTTACTGCAGCGCATTAAAACCGGTGATGGTAAAGCAACTAGGCACAGCTTTGTCTCGGCACAGCCAAAAGTGCTGGTGTAAAAATGGCTCAGATGGTTTGGTGTATTCTTTTAGTGGTGTGCTGCAACCAGTGCTGCAGATGACTTGAGGAGTCTCAAAACACTAGGAAGGAAGCTGCTCTGTAGTCTGGTCTGTAGCCTGGTGCGGCACTAAAGTGTGCTTTGTTTAACCATCATCACCTTTTTGTGCCACCGGATTTAACAAAAAAATGAAAGTTCCTTGAGGTAGCTTAGAAAAGCTGAAGATCTTGGTAGGTGTATCCTTGAACTTTGGGTGGAGCCAGACTAGCTGTTACCCCGGCCTCCACCTCCTCCTGATTCCATCCTGCACTTAACACAGATATGCCATTCTGTAGTTTGGGAGAGTTAATGGGAGAACTAAAAATTGCTGTTGTTCAGACCTACAAATAACACAGATTTAAAAAACTAGATGGGGAATCTGAAAAACGATCAAATGTGTATCTGGGAGTGATATGTTCTGTTATCCGTCAACACAACTAAACAGTTTGCATGTGGGAAGAAGGAGCGACTCTTCAGTACCCAGATCTACTACTCCCAGACTCCCTTAACAATTTGTGTTACTTTGATAGTAGCTGAATGCGGTGAAACTTCAACTTTGTGAAGTGTTTGTCATTCTTGTAAATATTGTAAATTTGTGTAAGTTTTTTCTTTATAAACTCTGTGAAATGCTGTTTACAATAAATTCTCTGGCACATATGAAAATATGTCTCTTTCTTTGTGAAAAAGGTATTGTATCCATTTGTCCCAGTGATTTACGCTATGTGATCATTTGCAAATAGAGCCGGAAAGTGATATCCGATAACAAGTGGACACTCCAGATGCAATCCTCCAGCGTCAGAGTCCAGCTTGTTCCCGGCTGAAGCAGCGTACAGCGCAGCACAAGTGTCGTTGCCAGTTTAAGACCGAGGGTTTTAAAATGAGGCGTGATCAGGTGCTTTGCTGGCACATGTCAGGGCAACAGAGAGCGTTTGCATTAAAAGAGATGGGCCCTTGATCTAAAGTCAATGTCGAGGTGTTTTGCCTGCTACAGTATATGGAAGACTCAGTGCTTAGATAGTAAGAAGCGCCTACATAGGCAGGTTCAAAACACACATATAGTCAGCTTTAATATTTTGAGAGGACGCTTTCAGTCATTTACACATCTCATGCACATGGTAACGTCACTGTAGCAAATATCATGGGATGTTTAAGCAGCAAATGTAAAATCTGTAGTCACAAACAGGACTGTACAGAGGATACTCTCCAGAGAAAACAGCAGGGATGGGGCTCAGGTTTCAGGAGATTTTAATAATCAATGAAGTAAAACTATACTTTTGTCACTGACTCAGCTGCAGGTTATGTAATTAATATGCTCCTCATTAAAAATAAATGATCTCAACCACCCACACCCCCTCTGTTGATCAGAATTACAGTTTTTATGACCTGCACCGCCCAACCAGCAAGATGAGGAAATTTTCCTTACTGTGCACATAATGATCACAATCCTCCGGGCTCTACAGTCTCAACCCAAGCATGAAGTGCAATTTAATCAAATCATGTAAATAAGCCTTGGCAGAGGGTCACTTCCGTGCGTTAGCGTGTGGCCAGCTTACACCTTTAACAGTGATCTGTCTATTCGCAGTATAGAGCAAACTGTGAAAGTGAAGCATTTTAACTAACAGAGATAACTATAGATGGATACTGTAGAGCTGGCACCGTAAACTAAAGGTTGTACAGTTTGTAAAGTCGAATATATGTCACGCTGGGCTGTGCACGTAGAGAACTGTGTGGCAAACAGGGAATGATTTCCAACAACAGACAATGAGATTAATATATAGAAAGTGACTAGGGGTATGTCCAGAAATGATTAACAGTTCCTTCAAGTGCACCTGTGTACCAGCCATACTTAAAATCTATGGAAACAAAACACACAGAGAGGAGGTGGGGTAGAGAAGTTCCAGTGGGTGGCAAAATAAGAGAGAGGGGCAGAGAGAGACAGTGAAGGGGGCCTGGGTATGGGTGGGAGAAAGTGTGTCACTTCTCAAATTAGACTGAGGAATTTGTGTATGAAGTTCACAGGAGGATTGATTTCACTGGGGGGCTGCTGCAAGTTGCATCTATCAGGATTAAACATTGGACTCAGAAGTCATTATGAGTTTCAATTCTGTTCAAAACCAGTCCTTTTCTGTGCACAGCAGACTGAAAATGTCTCGGTTTAATGTATAGATTTCTGAAAAGGTACGTAAATAAAGCACGGAGCTTTGATCAGCCACGTACACATCCCGTATGAAGATCCTCCTTTTTATGTTTAATTGGTTTGATGATCAACTTTGAAATTACAGTGACATCAACAATGTACATGCACAATGAAAAGAGGATCAAGAATACCACCAGAAGGCCAGACGATCTATTTCTATTGTGGTCGTCGTCGTAGAGAGAAGTGCACGTTGCCTAATAATATCTATATATAGAAACAATTTTCAAATCACATGGAAAAGATAAGCGACAAGGCAAAATTCCAATGACAAAATAGCAGGGTTAAAAGGTTGAGGTGATCAAGTTATTACTGACTGTGATTGTAATTAAGGCTACTTATCATGTGCTATTTATAAGAAAAGTTGATTTCTGTGAATAAGACTCAAAACTTTTCTTAGAAATAGCCCCTTCGAGGGACAAAGGTAACTTTGCACACAAACCGATATACAAAAATGAGCAGCGATGACAAGACTATTAGCTGAACAACAGTCGTTTTTTTGGTAATCAATTTATGCCATTTACCAAGCAGAAACACAGTCAGGATTTGCTGCCTCTTTGTCATACGCAATAGTAAATTTAATATATTTGAGTTTTGTGCCATTGATTGGACAAAACAAGATGAACAAGCCAAAATGCATCTAATATATGAAGATAGGTTAAAAAAAAATGAACAGAACTGTGGATGAAATAAACATAGGAAGGTAAAAGTAATGGAGAATAAATCAATCAAACCCAATACACTGTGTGTCACTGTGTGTCACTGTGTGTGTATGGCCTTACTTGCCCTCTGTCTCACTCTCACTCTGTCAGATCATTTAGTCTTGGCTGAGGCAATATGACAATTTATACTGTGAGACAATATAACTTGTGTCTACCAATACCTGTCTGAGACTACTGTTTATACTGAAGTTTGTATTCCTCTAATACATATTGTTATAGACCAGCGATTATCAGCATGTTTGGGTTAGCACAGGGCACAGAAGGTTAAAGCAACATTATGTAGCTTTTTTTTTTTATATAACAGCTTTAAAATCATTTCGATGATATATTTTGCATTAGGGTAAATGGTGTCTCTGCCACTCTGCCCCTAGCTCATGTTTCTGCACTAGGCTACTTCAGGGGACGGTTATGGTGTTACATAAATCTTTACTTCGAGAAAGATGACGTAATGAGTTTTGTTTGTAGTTAGCACTAACATTACATCTGACAAAATGTTGCAGACCTGGGGATTTGTATCTACACTTGTATGGCATTTACAGACTCTGTGCGTGTGTGTGTGTGTGTGTGTATGTGCACAGAGCTGGACTGAAGCGAAAGTGTGAGCTGGGTCTTCTGATGTGGTGTTGTAAGAGGCACTTGTCCCTAGTCAGTGCATAACTTGCAGTAGATGACCATGGTGAGCTTTGAATATTATACCAAGCATAACTGCTTCACCACACTTAGAGTAATACAGGGCTATTGAGTTTGATATTAGATCGGGCTTGATTGAATTAAAGGGGAATGCTGACCCTTGATGGAGGCATGCGCTTCACTGAGTGCCACTGTACTTAAGGTTTTGTTCTCTCCTAAACATCTCAAAGGTCATACACACACTGGTTGGTGCTAGAATGGACTGGAGGGACGGGGCAGGGACCTTAACAAGACTAAATACTACTAAAACAGCAGACTTATTTTGGTTGTTGGAGGCTCTGCGGCCCAGTCGAGTTTTGCAAATTCTTGTTATTGCTGCCCTTTGGTTCTGACGGATGAACGTAAGTTGCATTTGTATGGATCCAGCGATGGAGAGACTGAAGAAATGCTGTTCAATACATCGTATTGTAACTACTGTAATGAGACGAGGCAAGATTTGAGGTTGGGAATACTTGGGAAATGCTATACATGTTTGAGGACAATACAAGGTTTATTAGCAGTGACACTCTTAGACATTGTGTACAACTAGTAAATCAACATAAACAAAGAGCAGCTCCAGCTTCTACCTCCATGAAGACATGCCCTGGGCCTGCAGAGCTAGAAGGTCCTGTTTGTCAAGCATTGGACCGAGTGGCCATGACAAATAAGTCTACAGTGGCTGGAGATCTCACTGATGTTTTTCTCTACTGCCCATGTTTCAGCTATGTGCAGATAGTGCTGTGATGTATGTATTATGGGCACAGACATTTTCTGAGTTCAAGACTGAATAAATCCTATCTGTAATATTAAAAGTGATCATCCTATCAATTATATTCTATAGGTACAGAGGGATTTACACCAAGGCAAACTCCTTCCTCTAATAAGGAAGTGGCATTTTAGTGCCACTGTTGTACTGATATTCTTGTAAAATTTCTATCAAATGGCAAAATATGAAAGGCTGAAATTAAATATTCCAACCTGCTGGAAAAGCTTTGCTCAAATGATGGTGACAGTGGTTGTTTAGCATGCCTGCTTACAAATACCTGTGTTCCACCAACAGAATGAGCTGTTCTCAGAGTCAAGCATCAATGTATACCTCTAAAATTTTCATTTAGCAATTATTGTGTAACGAAATGAAATGCAAAATTGAGATGGAGTTACATACTGCCCCCGATCCATTTGAGGCAGGTGGCTGGGAATTATAATTATAGATGGAAAATGAAAGATTCTAGACTGGCGAAGGGATCAAATGTCATGTTTCAGTTTGACATTTGGTTGGCGTGAGTCCAGTCAGATGACTGAAGCCCTCCAAGCTTAAACATCTGACTGTAACTCTTGTTCTACTCTGCTGTGACCGGTCGCTTCACTGCGAGGCAACTGATAACGTACCAGCTAACCGAAGCAGAGTGCCCTGATAGCATCTTGCTGAGTATCGGCTCCTATAACTGGCTATGCCAATTATAGGGCGACACAAAGCATAAGGTGTGTCTATACATTTATACACTTCTACTTGTACTTTAAATTCTTAAGTACATTTCATCTCAAATACTGTAAGATTTTCACTTAACTACTACCGGGTGACTTTCACTTTAACCACAGACACAGAGTCCTATTTCCACACCGGGCCTTACACCCTCCCCCGGCCCATTCTCACTACATTTGCGTGTTCGTGCGGAGTGTCTGCAACATTATCATTCCAAACCAGTCTGCCTTCAGCGGGTGTAGGTTATAAAAGCCCTCCAACGCAGAGTTTGCTTCGATGCAGGCTTACAAACCTCACTCCTCTCAAGTGCAGCACCTCTGTCTTTTTTTTTTTTAGACTGATGAAAAGCCTCGTACCTAGTTCCATGTGGTTAGTTTTTGAGGATAATGAATAAGTCATCATACCTCAAACATCAACTTTTTTTAGCATGTGCATGCAAAGTACGTTACATGTGTTGATTTGATTTGACCTGATTAACTGAGTTGTGCGATTTCAGCGACTATGGAAAGAGCGGAGGACCAAGAAACAGCAAACGAAAACATTTCTAGACAAAAAAGCAACAAATGTGTATGATCTATTTAATACATAATTTTCCTTTCACAAGCTTTCTATAAAATTCTGATCAGAAATAGGCTACTTTATTGATCCGAGGGGAAGAAACTGGTCTCATTACAGTTGCATTACAGTAATATATGTAACAATGTATAGAGAATTTGGGATGGACCTAGATATATTCAACTAATCAAATCTGTTTGTTGGGTAGGTATCCAAGATATGTGTTTGTTTTATTATTTGTTATTAGTCACATCAATTTTTTTGGTTTATTAAATACAGACTATCAACAAATGGGAACTGCAAAAATAGCTGGTGGTACTTCACAATAAGGTTACCCATATATTCATTTATTTGTGGCAGCACTGCTATAATATCAAAATTGGCAAGTTCATATTGATTTTCTGTATTCAGAGCTGTGTATTCTTTCTCTCGGTCCCTCTCTCTTACCTACACATGGCATGGTGTTTCAGTTCTAATATAATGTCCCATCTATACAAGCAGGTCTATTTGTGCCACTGTTTTTGAAGACAGAATGTAAGTGTATCTAGTTTGGTGCCACGTTAGTTTGAATCGCCTCGTCAACAACAAGCCTCCTCGCTGACGAGCAAGAATCGCGGGTGAAAAAAATAAATCCCAAACTTTGTATATTGCTTTATAGCGCCGCTGATAAACGAAGTCCATAGAGCAGATGCAGGAGAGAGGGAAAAAAAAGAAAAACACAGGGTGGGGCAGGCTGGGCGGTGTATGTGCAGTACAGAGATCAGAGGAGGAGGGAGAGCAGTTGAAGTGACAAATGATTTGAGGAGATAAAAGTAGCTCCTGAGCAGACAGTAAAATAAGGCAAGACTTGAGTATATACTGAAATAAGAAATTAGCTACTGGAGATAAGGCAGTGTCGCCCACACCACTAGTAATTCCTTGCCTCCTCATAGTTCTTAGAAATGCAATAGGGTCCTCACATCGTTTGGTGCTCAGGCCTTAATAATACAACATCTGAGTAATTACAAGCACCCATGGTATTGGGAGCCACGCTGCTGTCCTTGCAGCTTGGACACCGACTGATCTCTGTCCAGGGGCCCAACAGCGCCTGGCATCCTCCTCTTTACTCTGGCCTTTAATAAATGAGAAACACCTGCAGTATTCATTTCACTTTGGCAGAGGCTCTGCTGAAAAATGCAGATGAAAAAAGGTGCACCGCCAGCTGCCAAAAAAAAAAATGCATTTACAATTATGACTTATGATAGATGAAAAATAATTTAGGCTGCAGCAGGAGAGGGAGGAGAGGAGGATCTCTTTGTGAACCGCTCGAAAACCTGAACGTATCGTCAAAACTCGCCCCTACTTCATCCTCGTCCATCCGCTGACTTCAGCCAACACGCTGCCTCGCCTGAAAGCACCGACTGTTACGTAACGCACAACACAGGTGGAGATCTGAGCTGCCACCAACACAGATAGCTCCTTTAATGTGTAAGGGATGTGACAACATATGTACACGCAAATGCCTCTGCCAGAATGATCAAGCCACAATATTGCCCATGAGATCAAATATCATGTGATCGTGTAATGTGTGTTAGACTATATGACCCACTTACCCATCTGATTGTTGTTGGTTCATTATGGCCTCCTTCTCCAAAACGTGTGTACACATAACAGCTACTGTAGTCTTTATATATATGTGTGTGTGTGTGTGTGTGTGTGTGTGTGTGTGTGTGTGTGTGTGTGTGTTTGAGAGAGAGAGAAAGAGAGAGAGAGAGAGAGAGAGAGAGAGAGAGAGGAGCCATAGAAACAGACACAAGTGAACGCGTGTAAGGAAAGAAGACACCAACAACACACACACACACACACACACACACACACACACACACACAAGCAAACACACGCGTCTCGCCATCGAGGCGCGACACACACATCGATTTCCCCACAGCCTCCTACGGCTATAACCCAGCAACAACACTCATCCCGTCGAGGTCCATTAATCACCCACTTCATAAAAAAAAATAAAATAAATAAAACTACGAGATGTCCCTTTGTCTGTACCTGCGCGTACACATCTTATAACTGTGCAGTCTCGCCAGGGCATCCACTGCCTGGCTGCAATTCATCTGCGTGACAATTTCACCCCAAACTACTCATTTTTCGGGGTTCATACGTATGCCGACGAACTACTGCTCTCGAGTCAGCGTTGACATGTCACCATGTTCCAACGAGCTACAGTGCGCAGATGTATGG